>NC_086377.1:57064366-57386241 GCF_036588685.1 Mytilus trossulus | reverse complement strand
AAAAAAAAAAAAAAAAAAAAAAAAGAAGGGTCACCACGATATAGCCAGTAGTGTAAAATGGGGCATAAAACTCCAACAATCAGTTAATCTACCAAACAATATAAAAAGAACCTGTATCAAAATGATAAAAAGGAATTTAAATACTAGTAAGTTTTTGGTAATCTTTCCTACAAACCCAGAAATGATACGAACTGTCTTCGGGTTATTCACGGTTTCAGAATATAATGCATTACTAGTATTTGGAATGTTTTCAAAAGTGTAAACCAAAATGTTGGGATTAGTTTAAAGCATCGGAACATTATTTTCATTTTGGTGTAAGAACAGTGAGATTGTCCATAGTCCTTTAGTTTCTGAGAAAAGCGAAAAGCTTGCAAGAACTTTTCCCTTTAATACAGGGGTTGGTTTTAATGTGTAAACAGAATTTACGCACTATAAAAACAGAATTTACACACTGTAAAAACAGAATTTACGTCTTGTAAAAACTAAATTTACGCACTGTAAAGTATAATGATTCATCTTAATGCTTTTGAAATACATTAAGAAAATCAACACTTGTATACGTCTAAAGAATCACTTGAAAAACTTGACACCATGTTGATCCTGGAAGTTTCTATGATAGGTCGGAAGAAGCAGTACTTAATTTTACAAATATTGGTAAGCAAGTGTAAGGGTTAGTTTGGGTGGGTATTTTTTATAGGTTACTATTTTGATTGGTTTGCCTTGTAAAGATTTGTTCGTTGCTAATTTGTATTTTTTAGCTGATTATGTAGATATAGGAAGATGTTGTGTGAGTGCCAATGAGACAACTCTCCATCCAAATAAAAATTTAAAAAGTAAACCATTATAGGTTAAGGTACGGCCTTCAACACGGAGCCTTGGCTCACACCGAACAACAAGCTCCTGTTGGGCCCCAAAATTACTAGTGTAAAACCATTCAAACGGGAAAACCAACGGTCTAATCTATATAAACAAAACGAGAAACGAGAAACGAGAAACACGTATATATTACATAAACAAACGACAACTATACTGTACATCAGATTCCTGACTTAGGACAGGTGCAAACATATTTTGTTTATATAGATTAGACCGTTGGTTTTCCCGTTTGAATGGTTTTACACTAGTAATTTTGGGGCCCTTTATAGCTTGTTATTCGGTGTGAGCCAAGGCTCCGTGTTGAAGGCCGTACTTTAACCTATAATGGTTTAATTTTTAAATTGTTATTTGGATGGAGAGTTGTCTCATTGGCACTCACACCACATCTTCCTATATCTATATGTCCTTATTTAACCATTCCATTTTTTTCTGTTGATTTCTGGGTTTTTTTTTTGTTACTTGTTTTGATTTCGTTTGTACTTCTGATAATTTTCCTTAAATCACGTAACTAAAATCAAAATTAAATTTCCTGTGGAATTTCATATCATATATAAAGTTTCTTTTCAAGCAAATTGTAGATAATAATCCGGAAATTCAGATTCTCTTGTTTTCGTCTTGTGTTTTTATACGAGACGTATCATGGTATACAGTTTCCTAGATGACGTCTGTCGTCCACATCTCGGACGATTACTCAAAAACACTTTCACCAATTTGCAAAAAACTTTTGTGAATTATCTAGATATATTGAAACGAGCTCCCTTTTGAATATTGTACATTTTAGATTTTACGTTTCCTAGTTATTTGATTTTATTTATAAAAAAGAGTGATTTTCCAGGTTTCAGCGATGCTTTAAGAACTTGTCAGAAAACTTTGGTGACAGGTTTATATCTATCAAGATAACCTCCCTTTAGTTTTCATGAACTTCAGATATGACATTGACATGGAATTGAACTTTATTCTTTATAAGCTACTGGTGTATCATGCGCTCATGGCGTATCATGCGCTCATGGCGCAGCTGTTTATTGCAATTTGATTCAACTACAAACTACAAAGGAATGAAACCAAACATAATTATGAAATCACAAGTGCTTTATTTTTTAACAACAAAACAATACAACTGTATGCAATAACAAGTGATGTACATAGAATAAATGTATTGGAATAATGGTTCAGTGAATGAACATTATCGGAAGAAACATAAATAGTGGTTCCATGGATGAACAATTCAAGGTGAAAACCTAGAATGATCTTTTAAGGTAGTCTGTACTTGTGGATAAATCATTCGCGCTAAACATCATGCGATATAACGAGTCAATTTGAGTGTTGCTGAGTTGAAAGATTTAGGATGATTATCTCCCTTGTAAGATACCGGTATTAAATTTACGTGCTGAACTATAACTACATGTGCAATGCTCCTGTTGGTAAAATAGATAAACATGTGTACCACTAACAAGTGTAACTGCTTCACGAAAAAACTAATTTTATGCTTCTTCTGTTAATCCTCCTAATAATGTTACTAGGAGAAATTCTGAATTAAAGAGCGAAAATGACATGTTTATAGCACTTTTTGTTTTTTCAATCATTTATTGAAAAAAAGTATCTGAGTGGTTAAAAAGCCTTTGTTCCATGAGCATCTGTAATTGGTCGTTGTCTTCTATTCATAATTGGGTTTTCGTTCGAATTCTTTGTCTGAACTATTACCTGCCAAATTTTTATTCTTGAAAACAAGCACAGCTTCATTTGTTTTCTGCTGCTTTAGTTTCTTTATTAATATACTAGTTTGAAAGTCTTTTAAAACGTTTGTTATTTTGAAACAAAGAAACAACCAACATTAAATGAGGGTCTAGGTGGATTTTACAGAATGGAAAATGCTGGTCAAATTTGGAAAAAAGAAGGGCGAAATATTAAAAAAAAAAGTCATGAATACGCAAATATATAAAGAACGGTGAAAAAATAGATGTCAAAATATAAAGATCGGGAATAATGCCATAATGAACGAAATAAGGAGAATAGCTTATGATGGGAAAAATTGAGTGTCAGAATAGTTTCTTTGAAAATGATGGACAAAAGAATAACGGTAAATGGTCTAACCGTTAAATAACACCAAAAAAAATAGATCCCTATCCATTCTGTATTGCTGATTATGCCAAATGATTTTTTTTCCTGATAATTATACACAGTCCGCATCATTTTACTATGTTCCAGGTTATTTTATTTTTTGAACTAGTAGACTTTTACTATTGTTGTGGGAGCTGACCAAATATACTTTATCTTGTGTTTACATCGCCCTCTCGCGGTCAGTAGTGATCGAAATGTAACGACTGGATTATTCGGGTTATATCTTTTCTTAATTTTTGGGCATTCCTATCACAATGTCTACATTTTATATGAATAAAAACAGCAAGGAATGAATGGCAATGAGATAGCAAATTAACGACATAACCTATAAAAAATATATCTAAAGGAAACAAACTGTCTTCAACAATATACAGGAAGAGTGTTTATACAATATTTTAAGCTCTGAATATTCTTAAGTCTATAATAGTTGTAAATTAATTTAAAAGAAAAATTTAAACTGTCAATAACACCAAATCATCCAATCACGAATAACATGAATAGCTAAGACTTCTTTATATATCTCTTTTCTGTTTTTCCTGATTATCTCTCATTTTTCTCTCACTACCACCTTTTAAGCATTTTTTTTCATTCGACCAATACTCAATCTACCCCCATATTTGTTTTGAGTATTAAGATAATTTGATAGCATATAATCCGCGAAAAATGTTACGAATCTTTACAAAATCAATAAATGATAACAATTCATAAACAAATAGTCACTATGTTTATACATGTACGACATTATTTTTCTTCCTCGTGGTACAAAAAAATCGCATCATAATGAATAAATACAACAAGACTTGAAAAACGGTCCATGATTTCCAAGTAGGACTGCAAGGTATGAAATTATACCGCACAGGGGGAACCTCACATTGCAGAAGTTTTCGATTCCGATCCTGATCCGCTTCTGTCTGAAGAGAGGTCGCTGTTATCGCCGAAGTTAAATTGCCATCCCATAATGCTGAAGAGTTCCTTCCGGAAACGGCGTCCACTCAGGCAGTACAAGAAAAAGTTGATTGAGGAGTTGATGATCACACCGAGCTTTGCAACAGCGAAAGCCTCGTTCACAAGTTCAAAGTTGACCTAAAACAAAATTGTAGACAGTTTAATATTCAATAGCAGGGTTGAGTTCAATATCGTAGCAGCTACATTTGTACGTATTGCTAGTCTACGTAGATTTTGACTATTGAATGGGTAACTATAGACCACTTGTTGAAAGCAGCTACGAAGCTGCTACAATATTGAACCCTATTGAACGGGTAACTAAAGACTACTTGTTTAAAGCAGCTACGCAGCCGCTACGTAAATGCTACGATATTGAACTCAACCCAATTCAAATCTTTAAAGTTTTTTTTTACCTTGGTGTCTAAACCCTCGTATCTGTATGATACAATTTTGTCAGACATTAATATTTATTAATATATTTCTTGTGTATTATATATATTCAGAATGTTTTACTATACTTAAAGTTATTCATACCACCTGAAACAGAATTCAATTTTATAGGAATTCGAATTTATTAAAACATTTTCAGTGTAGTTTAAAGAATAGTGTGTGTGTGTGGGGGGGGGGGGGGGGGGAGGGGGGAGGGGGGGCGAGCATGATAACTTAATTTTCGTCGGATTTGAATAAACGACTATGCTGTTTCACTACACAAGTTAAATGGAATAATGTAAAACATATAAAAAACATATTGTGTATTATCCTATAAAGAAAAAAGAATATCCAGGTTAATTTCGATATGTGTCGACCTGAATCGAAACGAATAGTATGTGTTATCGGGAATAATCGATTAGGATCGGAACTTATCAGTTCGAATCGTATGTGTTATCGGGAATAATCGACTAAGATCGGAACTTATCAATTCGAATCGTATGTGTTATCGGGAATAATCGACTAGGATAGGAACTTATCAGTTCGAATCGGATGTGTTTTCGGGAATAATCGACTAGGATCGGAACTTATCAGTTCGAATCGTATGTGTTATCGGGAATAATCGACTAGGATCGGAACTTATCAGTTCGAATCGTATGAGTTATCGGGAATAATCGATTAGGATAGGAACTTATCAGTTCGAATCGTATGTATTATCGGGAATAATCGACTAGGATCGGAACTTATCAGTTCGAATCGTATGTGTTATCGGGAATAATCGACTAGGATAGGAACTTATCAGTTCGAATCGTACGTGTTATCGGGAATAATCTACTAGGATCGGAACTTATCAGTTCGAATCGTATGTGTTATCGGGAATAATCGACTAAGATAGGAACTTATCAATTCGAATCGTATGTGTTATCGGGAATAATCGACTAGGATAGGAACTTATTAGTTCGAATCGGATGTGTTTTCGGGAATAATCGATTAGGATCGGAACTTATCAGTTCGAATCGTATGTGTTATCGGGAATAATCGACTAAGATCGGAACTTATCAATTCGAATCGTATGTGTTATCGGGAATAATCGACTAGGATAGGAACTTATCAGTTCGAATCGGATGTGTTTTCGGGAATAATCGACTAGGATCGGAACTTATCAGTTCGAATCGTATGTGTTATCGGGAATAATCGACTAGGATCGGAACTTATCAGTTCGAATCGTATGTGTTATCGGGAATAATCGATTAGGATAGGAACTTATCAGTTCGAATCGTATGTATTATCGGGAATAATCGACTAGGATCGGAACTTATCAGTTCGAATCGTATGTGTTATCGGGAATAATCGACTAGGATAGGAACTTATCAGTTCGAATCTTACGTGTTATCGGGAATAATCTACTAGGATCGGAACTTATCAGTTCGAATCGTATGTGTTATCGGGAATAATCGACTAAGATAGGAACTTATCAATTCGAATCGTATGTGTTATCGGGAATAATCGACTAGGATAGGAACTTATCAGTTCGAATCGGATGTGTTTTCGGGAATAATCGACTAGGATCGGAACTTATCAGTTCGAATCGTATGTGTTATCGGGAATAATCGACTAGGATCGGAACTTATCAGTTCGAATCGTATGTGTTATCGGGAATAATCGAACATACCGTGGTGAATCAAAATGAAAGGAATAAAATATTGGATAACTTAATACTCACTGTCTTCGGCTTCATCATGAAGAAGCATTGGGTGATACACTGCAATGCTATCAGGACAAGGAATGTGAAGGTCACTGTAAGAAGCAATGTCGTCAACTGGTTCTCTGCTCTCCTGGTTTTCTCCTTGGCGTAGACACTTTTCCTGTCGCTCATTTTCGCGCCGGTTTTCAGGACCTGTTTTATGATCATCAAATTCAAACAGAATATTGTTACCCAGGGTACCAAAACAAGGAACATGCAGTGTACCCAGAATTCATAGCTCTGACTTCCGTGTCCTTTGCCGAATTCCGTCATTACATACGAATCGTCTGTTGCATTTCGTTCGTGGACTGGTTCGTATGTAAAAAAGTGAGGAATGTTTATGATGAAACAGAGCAAGCTTATGATTCCGATTCCAGATAAGGATCTCTTGTGGTTACACATCGACTAAAAATAAAACAGTACATGATAAATTAAGATTTGTATTCTATTCGCTGACAAAAAAAATTTCAATTATAGCATTAATTTGCATATTTTATGAATAATGAGTAAACAATGCATAACTTTGACATACAGATGGACCATTGTCAGAAGGTCAATGTTTTCTAGTAGCAATTAAACTATCTATGCATAAAAAATGCCGTTAGCTTAAAAATTGCATGTTAAAAAATGGTTTGATTTTGACTGTATTGCTGCATTATTCAAGACAAAATAATCCATAAATGTCATGTTTTTTTTAATTCATTTATTTGTTTTGTTTTAGAGTAATCGAATTCAAAACCATGAAATTATAAATTTTACATCTAAAGGTCAATTTTCAATGAAGTAAAGGAAAAAGACCCCGTTATCGTACTTTGTACTTATTAATAGGCCTACACTTGAAATGTTAGGTTTTTTGTAAGCATAGAAAATATATTGGCATTGTTTATAGTAGTGAATAGGAGAAGATGGCGGTCTACACATGTGTTTAAGGAAAAATCCAAGCCACCTTCTTACATTTGTTTCTTTTATCGCAATGTTACTGAAATACTTATCACTGATACTTTTAATTCGGCCGTTGTTGCGAGTTCGGGTGTGTAGAAATATTACGAACGTAACACGCAAAATACTACAGTTTTATATGGATATTTAGATTTAAAAGATATTTCATAGGTGTACTGACAACTATATATTAAAGTTTAACTTACTTTTGAGTAACTGATCCAACAGACTTGTATATATCTGTCTACAGTGACGCCAACGGTCATCCATATACTGATGATAATCGCCAAGTAAAATATGGGATATCCTATGTAAGAATAGAACATCCCATACGAGTTTTCCTTCTTGATATCCGGGTCCATCATTTCTAAGGAGTCCGTGAAGAAGAAAAAGATAAGGACGCTCATGTCCGCTGCCGCTTGTGCTATCAGGTAAGTTCCGGTTGATGATCTAAGCGACTTCCGGTTCCAGATAATCATGGAGAGCATGTTCCCAATAAGACCAACTACCACAAAGAAAGTACCAAAGACCACGCTGCTATACCAGTGCATCTCCTTGGCAACGCTTACCATATCTGCTGTGTTGTCCGTCTTAACCATAGCCAGGGGCGTTGTAGATAAATTCATTTTAAAGGGAGATGTCCCATTCATTGTGTCTTATTCTGTCTAAAAGAAAAAGAAAATGAAAAGATAATGTCTAAATCGTAGATAATTCATTCTCAGATAGATTCATTTTGAGGAGAAATTTTCATTCTTATTTCACCTAAAATAAACATAAAATCTTGACAAGCCTGCTTCATTTCTATATCAAATTTCAACGCTCCATTCTTCATAATCATTTATATTTTGTTCTCCAAAGTACGCCCCTATCGAACAACCAGAAAATTCCGTCTCAAAAATTGAAAGTGCCTATTCATGGTGTTTTATTCTACCTAGAATAAACATAAAATGAAGAAAGAAAATTTTGTGTGACTAACTGTCGTTTTTTAGTAGTGCTGGTTTTTTTTTACTTTTTCTTTTCATATCAGTTGTTTTCTGCGATGACAGATTGTATGCAGTAATTTTGATTGGCTGACAGGAAAATGTGGTAATTTTGATTGGCTGATAATAAACATTCACCATTACTTTTAAATTATATTAATATATTTCATTACGTTTGTCTCAAAATATTTATTGAGGAAGTTTACTTTTTAATATTAATCTTTTTATCTTTTTCACACTGGAATGGATAACTACAGTATCTTAAATTATTTGAGAAATGTACTTCACGAAATAGTTTATAATACTAATATAGCAATCTTGGGTCGGATTAGAATATCTCAATATTCGCAAGTCAATAACCTGATCATAGATAACAGGCTAAAAAACGTTGTTCGCCAGACGCGCGTTTCATTCTAAAAAAACAACTCGTCAGTGACGCTCGTATAAAAAAAGGTAAAATAGCCAAATAAAGTACGATCAGGAAGAGCAATGAGGACCCTTTGCCAAATACAGCAAGATAATATATCCTGGGTTAGAAAATCCTTAGTATTTCAAAATATTCAAAGTTTTGTAAACGGTTAATTGGTAAAATCATTTTCATGGCAGTGTAGACAAGACCATTTAGTGATGTAATAAGAAATGTTGTCATACTTTATGAATTCAACGGTACACCCAAACACAGTATAACTTGCACTTTCTCCATATTTAATTGATTTAACGGATACTCAAACCGGTTTAATATGATTTTTGCAATATGTTATTGATTCAACGGTAATACTATGCCCAAACTCGAAATAATTTACACTTTCTCCATATATATTTTTGAATTCATGATTCAAACAACATGAACAAATCAGGTATAAATCCACTTTTGCCATACGTAATTTATTCAACGGTATAACCAAACCCAGTGTAATAAACACTTTCGTCATAACCTATTATTTCAACGATAAACCCAAACCTTGTGTAATACCGCTTTTATCATATGTATTTCATTTAACTTATTAACGGTATACCCAAGCCTGATATAAATTTCACTTTCGTCATACATAATTGATTCACCCGGTTTCAGTGGCACTTTCGCTATTGATGATTGATTTTACAGCATACACAAACCGGGTGTAATTTCCACTTTCGTCGATACATATTCGTTATTACACCTGGTGTAATTTGTACTTTTTGCTTTACGTTATTGATGTAACAGTAGCCCGAAACCCGGTGTAATTTGCACTTTCGCTTTGACGTAAATGATTAAACGGTTAACCAAAATCCAGTGTAATTTGCACTTTCGCCATATGTAATTGATTCAGCACTTTAGTTTTAGAATTCGGTTTCATTATCACTTTTGCCATAGCACGCTTATCGCACCTCGTTGTCTTAATTGTTCTGATTGGCTTATCGCACCTCGTTGTCTTAATTGTTCTGATTGGCTTAGTATATGCACCTCGTTGTCTTGATTGTCCTGATTAGCTATCATTATTATGTTTTTACATATAATTATGACTATTGATAAGAGATAGAAGAATATAATTAAGTAAAATTCAGAAAAAAAGTACTATAGTTATTATCAGTCTTTTTCACAAAATTAAAGTATTGACGCAAATTCGGGAAATATTGGACAAGGACTATTGACTCGTTATTATTCTTGTTATTTACAATACCACACCTTAGAGGTACCAGTCTTGTATTTCCAGTTCGAGAAATCTTGCATATTTTGTGGGATAACACACCAGTTAAGTGGAAGGATATCATGTTTATTGGATGTGGTGCGGCCTTGCAATAATAGAAAACAGAAAATAGAAAAAAAATATTTGACTTCAGGGTAACATAACTTTATTCTTACTTTATTTTTTTTATTATCCAAGATCAGCTGTTTTGAATGTAAGCCTACGGAGCAGTCAATTACAAGACTGCAGCCTACAGCACACATGGGAAAGACATCATAACTCAAATATGGAAAATAATGACATACACAATAACCAGACAGATTAAAAAATAAATATTAAAGTCTCTAGTAGAATAAACCAGACAATAACAATTTGAAGGATTCTTAAAAATAGTTCGAGCATTGTTTTATGATTTTTTCGATGATTCACAGTTGTGTCTGTTATTTTGTTTTTTTAAATATAAAAAGAGAAGATGTGGTATGATTGCCAAAGACAACACTCCATAAGAGACCAAATGAAAAAAAATGAACAACTATAGGATACCGTATGGCCTCCAGCAATAAGCAAAACCCATACCGTATAGTCAGCCAAAAGGCCCCGAAATGACAAATGTAAAACAATTCAAACATGAAAACTAACGGACTGTTTTATGTACAAAAAATGAATGATTTTACGTATGTTTGACAATGCCTTTTTCCACAAAGATTTTTAATTTGTTTTTATTTCTAAACTAACTTCTGGGACGATGTGTAGCTTTATTGCCATTGATACACATTTATTCCAAAGTGTGGTATATTTTTCAAAGAGAGAGGCAAAAAATAACAAATGGACATTCAAATTTATAAATCGAAAATCCACTGAAAACGATTTGGCTAAAATGGAAAAAGACCACCAGTACACAAAACACAACATAGAAAAAAACCTGCACTACATCAAATGAAATTGTCAATTTGAATCGTGTGGTTCATTTAAAAAAAAAAAAAATTTGTCAACAGATCAAAGTAAATATTGTCAAAATGTTCGTTAACCCCTTAAATTTGCACATTTTTGCAAATATCGAAATTATAGGACATAATAATTTATGATTTCAATTATTCTCATTTAGGACATTTTATTGATAATTTCTTACGAATTTTTTTTAAAAACTTATTTAAATACGAATCAGATTTTGAACAACTTGAAATTTGGGCCGAAAAAATTATATGATATTTAACGCTATAAAATGCAATATATCTTATCCATCATAACAAAAAATCAGACATATTCTACACGCTAAAAAACACATCTTAAAAGAGGTACAAGTTGACCCATGCCTAGTACTCCAAATATCAAACGACTTGAAATGGAGTATCCACATAACCATCCTTAGCAAGAAGCCAATGCTATACCTTAGGTTCCCTTAGGAGGAACTTAAGGAATGTATCAAAAGCATGTAGAAAAGCAGCGTGCATATGCTTCGTAAGATCAACAGTGGAATATGAAGCAACAGTTTGGAACCAAAATATGAAAGGAGATATTGATAAATAAGAACGAATACAAAACAGAGGCATGAAAGGGAACTACAGAAATCGTAAAACAGGATCCATAACCAACATGAGACGTCAGCTAAAAATTGAGACGCCAGAAGAAAGAAGACACAGCCTCTATCTGATCCTGATATACAAGGTGGTTGAGGGTCTGGTGCCGGCTTTGAAACCCGAGAACTTTGTTCCTCCAGCAGGACAAAAAAGAACAATCAAAGCCAAAACACTTGCTTATCGTGAAACAAACAGTGGCGGATCCAGAAATTTTCATAAGTGGGTGCCCACTGGCTTCCTAAGAGGGGACCCGATCTCGCCACGCTTCAGTGAGTCCCTTTATAAGCAACCGAAGTTTTTCTCAAAAAGGGGCAGCGGGCCCATTGCCCCCCCCCCCCCCCCCCCCCACTTAATCCGCCTCCGACAAACAATAAAATTTCGCCTTTACAGAATCTAAAGGACAATGAGTGAGTAAGCTCATTGTTCGTACACCAACATGAAAATAACGTCACGACATTGGTTATATTTCCTTTGTTTTGGAAGTTTTCAACCCATCACGACGTTTTGGTGTACACTTTATTAAATATAACCCAGAATGCATTAAATTCTGAAACGGCACGTAATAAACAAGATAAGATAGCTTAAAGTGATACTTATTCATTACGTTTTATTCATACTTGTTTGCGATATTTTCATTTTATTTATAACATTTCATTGATACGAAATTTTCTGTATACCGATTCACGTCATTTCATGAATAAAAGGTGGACCACTTCTATGATTAGATTAACATTTCCGGTGGGAAATATGGGAGTTTTATCGCTACACTTAGATCTGAATAAATGTCTCGCTATTACTTCCGGCCTGGGTCAATAATAGGGTGTTCATCGGAAGGTGAAAAGGTGGCGTGCGCGTCGGACAGTTATAAAGTGAAGTGTGTGCCTGGTCGTATGCTTTTATAGGAGCAATCCCTGTTTAATTCAATTCGATTTGCGTCAAGACAATTTTTATAAAACCAATTAACCATTTAGAAAGAAAACACACTCACAAATAGCACACTCACGTATGATCATAACTTAATCAGCATACAGTTGTTTGCCAATTTCCAATATAAAAAGATGTCTTTTATGTTTATAAGAAGAGCTGTTTAATTTGCCGTTACACGAGAATCACGCTAATTGGACTGATTTTAAAACATTTCAAAGAACATCATGATCAAAAGCAAACATTTTGATTGGAAAAAATCTTTGCATTGTCCATTGTTTTTATGATTTAAACTAATTTATTTTTCTTATACATATCTTATAGATTTTTATCCTTTTTGCACTGACGCTACTAAAAGAAATCACCCACTCTTTAGAAAAACATGCAAAATTTGCAATTTTGTATCAAAATTAAAATCAGCATCATATATAAGATAAACAAACTTAAGTTTATAAATAAATAAAAAAAACTAATTTAATTCTTTTTAGTATTTAAAATGATGTTGGACAACATAAACACTTAAAGAAATAATTATTAACAAATAGAGTAAATTGAAATATAGGATCCTCTTAATACTATCCTATTTCATAGATGACTTTCATTATATATGTAAAATTTCGATTTGTTTTGTCAAGTACATCATTCAGACTAGTGAGTATTTAAGACCAAAGATTTAATTAACATTCCGATTCTATTTCTCAAATTCAAACAAATACATGATAAATTGACCATCCCTATTAACGTTGGAAAAACTAAACGAACTAACAAAAAATTGTCAGGGAATAAAGAGTTAAACAAAATAAAAAATACAGATGCAGACCATTTTAAGATAAAAAGATTTAAAAAAGTATATGAAAATCAACTTACGTTGAAATCAAGTTCTCAAAATCTTAATGATTTCCCCCTTCACAACGGAGATCTTTCTTTTATCTACACTGGCAGATAAACTCGCCGCTTTGTCCGAGCACACACTGTCTTTCCGATATCGTCACTGGCAGTTGAAATCTATCTTATTATTTTTATAATTTTCCCTTTTATTCGAATACAATCAATGATAATTGCATAAATTTTAAGTAGTCTAAGTAGAGAACATTCAGCCATCATTTGATTCGCGAACGTTGATTGGTTGATAAATAAGGATGTTGTGTTCTGATTGGTTGATGTAAGATAAAAGGATGATATATTCCGGAAAGGATTGCAAAAGTATTACATCAAGTATTTTTCATAATCTTGTTTATTTATAAATTCTAATATAGCCTATGTTTAAAGATTATTCAATTGTTGAAATGTGTTTACTATAATATATATATATATATATTCTTTTCTACGATATGACAAACAAATTTATACACATAGAGGATCTCACTTTTTTGTTATTTACTATTTTTCATTGTTTTTTCCGACGTACTCGTTGTAGTTTGTGCCCTTTGAACGTAAGGACGCTACACTATGGCAACAAAATACGCATGCTCGAAACTCCTTTCTGTGATTGGACAAAATGCTGATATGGTGGGTGATTTGGTTGTGTTTGAAAAAACGTCTCGTTAATTATATCGTGATGGAAAGCTATAAATATTTGAACTAGATCTTACAAAGATTTATATTTTTATTAAAATAATTGTGTCTCCAATAGCTCTTTACATCCATGAGAGCTGTTTATTCTGGCCAATTAAATAATGTAAACTGTGTTGTACAAACGTACATGACTTTTAGAACGCACCTACACATGTGAGATTTTCGCGGGGGTTTTGTGAATACATGTATACTCAAATTTAAATACGTCGGATGTCTTTTTTAAAGATAGTTCTTGTTTTACTTATAACTATCAGTTAAAAATTGCTAAACAAATGATTTGCGTTCGAAGTTGAGGGGCGTTAAAAGCGGCATGGTTTAATGAAATATTTTAAGTATTACAATTTGAAAGATCATGTGTTCATGCTACGGTTAAAGGACCAGAAAAGAGGGGTTGGTTTTTAAAAAAAAAAAATTCTCAAAAAAAAAAACACAATTCTGATCCCCCCCCCCCCCCCCTTTAGAATTTTGAAGTTGAATGGTTACTTCCTAATAATTCGCTATTTCAGAATCTGATAACTACGTTAACCAAAGCATTGTGATTGGCTTACAACGTCCAAAACAAGGGGAATTCAACTATTGTTGTGACCTGATTTTTATTTTGGTTCAAATGAAATTACCAACAATCCTTTAGATTCTGATTTTCAAAGAGGGAATTGGACTAGGAGAGTACCCCATGGCCATAACGAATAACATCAAATTAAAAGTGGTTGATCCTGAGTGAAAATGGTGAAAATATTGTAAACATAAGTTGTAAGGCATATGGAAGTCCAGTTGAATATTTCGACGGATGATACTAGTTAAAATGGTAGAGGATGAAGTTGCTAGGCGTTTTCCCCTTGTAATATACTGGTAACTGGGTTACCCTTGTTGTTTTATATCTTCTACAGCCAAACAATTAAAATTAATAAATATGTTCTTCATATGCGTCTGCACTTTTTTCCGGCCCAATATTCTATATTCTGAAATACCTGTTCAGACCCTCATATATATATAACGAAAATTCAAAAGGGTTTCACAAAATACAATTTTAAGTGAGAAACGAATGTAGTTTGGAAAACAATCTCTCCTGGAATATGTTTAAACAACGCTTTGGTGGAAAGAGAGAAAATAAGGGCTGTAATACTTGGTCTTCAGATGTTGCATAACAACTAAGGGAGCTAAAAATCAGCTTAACGTTGTAAATCAATTATTATAAGTAAGGAGACTTCAAGCTTCTTTATGATCAAAATAAGTATTTGTCAAACTGCTACTGTATATATTAAATGAAATTATCCTCGTGAAATATGTAGTTCAAATTTCTTTTATTTGTGTCAAGGGATTTAAGCAAATTTTTTGTCACAATTTTCAGATAAAAGAAATGAGCCCTATATATATTTTAGTCGAGAGTTTAGGGCAATCCCTCAAATAAATGAAAATTCAATCCAAAATAACAGTTTTTACGTCTCATAAAACGTTATACAATATTCACGTGTTTCTTTGCATCCATCGGTTTTATACATTGTATTTCTCTGTACTAATAATAAATAATACATAAATTGATGCGATAAATTAATGAATAAATACCACTTTCTCGAGTCACGAAATCATTATTTTTGCACATTTAACGCTTGTTTTTGTATCATCATCTCCGTTTGTCACTTAATTTGACAGATGTTCAAGTTATACTAAGGTCTTTACGACGATCTTCGAACTACTTGTACGTAAAAACAGGTTTGTTTGTGTTTTTGTTAGTTCTTTTTTAATTCACTACTTTTAAAAGCAAGAAAACAAAATTTAACCAGGGACAGTTCTAATGAAGTGAAATAGGTATTACATTTAATAATTTTCAGAATCCTGCTATATGCTTTCAGAACGCGCGAAAAATCAACCTTTAATGAATTATATTATTTCCCGTTTGAATGGTTTTACACTAGTAATTTTGGGGCCCTTTATAGCTTGTTGTTCGGTGTGAGCCAAGGCTCCGTGTTGAAGGCCGTACTTTAACCTATAATGGTTTACTTTTTAAATTGTTATTTGGATGGAGAGTTGTCTCATTGGCACTCACACCACATCTTCCTATATCTATATATAGTTTAAACAATATTTCATATTTTTAAAGTGCACGAAATATCATTGTATAATTAAAATGCTGGGATTCGGAAACAAGAAAAACTTAGCTAAAAATTAATTATGAAAATGTTGGCTCTAAATGGCGAATATATCTTTTTGTCTCTTCAACCTGATATCTTTGCCAAAACAGAATAAGAAATAATTAGCACCCCTTAACAAAGAAGGGAAATAACTCGTACTTATCATCTTGGGGGTCAGAGCTTCTATTTTCATCAGCTTAACGTTTTGTTGGTAAGTAAGTATCATTCTCCTAGGGTCCCTTTATACTTGTAGCCTGTGACACAATAAATAGATTTATTGCACTAAAACTAAATTTACACCATCATATTCAGTCATGCAGGCAGTATATTTTTTACAGTCCTATTTAGGCCATCAAGTGTCAGCCCTTTTCATATTTTGACTTCTTAACGGTTTATTTTCGGACGTTTCGCATGAATATGAATTGATATTCCAGAAACACCTGATACGTCACAGTTTTGTTTTCTTACACAAGGATTCAGAGGACAACGATTGAAACTTTGATGTCGTAAAACCCAAGGTCACGTTTGAGCGAGATCTTACGTGAATGTCAATATTTCTATGATATTTGATAAGCTTACAAGTTATTGGAGCGTTAACGTTTATCTGTCTACCTATTTTAAATGCATTAAAGTACACGAATAGATGTATCGATGCTTTTGATATTAAGACAACTTCCGGAATACTGGAAAGATATTATTTCTGATGCGTTAATTTATGATTATTTGTTTTCTCAAGCAATACAGGCTTTGTTTATAAACGTTTGATTAAATCTGAGAAAGGAAGAATTTACGGAAAGCTTATCATTTCATATTTCCTGTTATGGTAATTCGTGACATTGCAAGTGACGGATTTTTTGGTTTTCGATATGCATATCATTGGACTTTGGAAAAACGACTTAACATCTTTTATAACTTCCTATGACAAAGCCATTAATTATAGGATGTATGTCAGCGATTTACATGTTTCAATGTTTAATGGTTTAAGGTAGATAGGGTGTCTAAATTATAATCCATAGAATTTTTTAATAATTTGCCAAAATGTAGTTTTTAAAATGCTTTTTCAAAAAACATAATAAAAAGAATGGGTCACCGTGCTTATTTTCACTCTACACAGTGTTCAAAATTGACAGATTTTTGTACAGATTATGCATGGAAAACCAAATTTTCTACAATAAAGCGTAAACTACACCATAGAATTTTGAGATAACATATGAGAAGATAACTTAAATAGTATGCTTTCAATTAAGAAAAAATAGGGTTACCGGACCCGTTTTCTTGCTACTTTTAAAATAGGTAAATTCCTAACACATTCTATTGTAAAAGTACCTAAATCGTAATTATCTGCCCTTGAATTTGAGTTGCCTTCCCTTATGTGGCAAATTTGGAGAGAAAAAAAATTAACAAAGTTAACTGATTTTTGTAAAATCCAACCATTAATATGATAAATCATGTCATTTTCTATATTGAAGTGAAAGTTCTTACACATGAATTACCTACTTCTCTCAAAATTTGAACATTTTATTAAAGATCTAGACCTTGTTTTCTAGTATTTCCAAATCCAAGATGGAGGAAGACACCCTTTCTACCTTAAAACGTCCCGTGGCGTATATTTGATGCAAAAATATTTCAAATTTCGTATTGACGTGTACCCAAAATGTAAATCACGAAAATACTGAACTCCGAGAAAAATTCAAAACGGACAGTCCCTTATCAAATGGCAATCTCAAATAAAAAAACCCACATCAAACGAACGGACAACAATTGTTATATTTCTGACTTGGTACAGGCAGTTTAAAATGTAGAAAATGGTTGATTGAACCTGGTTTTATAGCGCTAAACCTCTCACTTGTACGACAGTCGCAACAAATTCCAATAGGGTGGTTCTCGCTGAGTATGTGAATCACCCTTTTAGCAGCCAAACAGATAAAGGACAAGTGGAACGGTCAACCAATGCTTCATTATATATATACTAGTACTTTCTGTTTTAAAGAATTTTCCAGATATATGACACTTCAAAAGCATTAACTCTCAAGTGTTAATTCAAAATCCTGAACAAGTAAATTTTGTCTCAAAATGGTCTACATATATTACTCTTTCACCAAAAGGTTCAATTCTTCAAATTTGTTTGTGAATCTAAGTAAACAATGACTTCAAAAGCACTATTTTTGTCATGGAAGGACTTCTTTTACTATGTTCTAATTTTGAGTTGGTGAATTGGTAGTATGACAGCTAAATAGATTCCTGTCTTTGTACATACATACCACCAGGTGTTTGGTTTTAATTAGTTTATCATTCCCTTTCATGGAAGCATAGAAAACTTTGAAGAATATTTTCTTTGTGTAATGAGTGTAGTAATAAATCAAGCTAACGGCAAACAGGAAGTGGCTATAGGGTAGCTGGAGAAGTTTCTTACACGCTTTAGTGTAGTAATAAATCAAGCTAACGGCAAACAGGAAGTGGATGTAGGGTAGCTGGAGAAGTTACTTACACGCTTCACATCTCAATATTATGAATGTCGCAGACCAAATATTGTATAATTTGTTTCCAAATGATTCGCGTGTAAAAAGATCGGAAAACCTTTTTGAGCTTGCCCACCCCACCCCTTTTTTTTTCGAACGGAACTATGGACAGATGGAATGACTCAGGCAGACGAGCGGACATTATACCCAAATTTATTGCGTGGTGTCTTATAGGGATATGTTGTATGATGGTCATTTTTTTGCTGTGTTGAAGACCCATTGGTGGCCTTCGGCTGTTTTCTGCTCTTTTTTTTAATTGACATCGTTTTTATATGCATCCTTATTGGTCAATCATGTTTTCCCAAAATACATTAAGAGGGGGAAGGGGATGAGTGAAAAAATTATATGAATTACGTTAGTTATCCTACAATGAACTTTTGATGTCGTCCTTTAACTCAATCGATTTTATGTATATCAGCCCAGAAAGTATAGGTCACCGACAGTCGTCAAAATTGAACAAAATTACCGTAATACAATTTTAAATACAAAAATGAATACCAAATATAGAAATATATCATATCTGAACATCTCACAATTTTTACTAAAAAAACTATCACGAAAGTCGACATCCTCTTCGGAAGATATCTTTCGGAAGCTGTTTTGTAGATTTTGTTATGATAATACAATTAAATTTAATGATCTGTTTGATTTGAGTTTTATGAGACAATGAAAAGTGGATGCTTTTATTATGACAAGATCGTGCAGTAATGTGCTTGATTTTAAATTTAATGACTAACTTAGTTCTTGAACAGAAAAATCTTTAACATATGTTTTAACAAGACTTTTTGTCTAGAAATAATAATGAATACGAACTAGTATAAACCAGATTTTATTACAATATCAATTACAATGAAACTTGGCTGAACCGAATCCTGCATTAAACCGAAAACCTGTATAAACCAAACATGTTCTTAACCACCGTCATACCAAATTGTATACGTTGTGAAACTGATAAAACCGAACATCGGCCAAAACCGAACAAAATCGTAAGTCCCGAAGAGGTTGGGTTTACCCAGGTTTCACTGTACAATTGTTATCGATGTAAGGACATGTATCCTGAGGCCCGTCTCCGAGTGCTGAATTATCTCGCTGTGTTGAAGACCCATTGGTGGCATTCGGATATGTTATTTGCATTTTAATAAGGTTGTTGTCTCTTTGATATATTCCTTAATCTCAGTTTTTAACCGGATTTTTGTGACAAAAATGTCGGTTATTAAATTGGGGATGCTCGGCGGGCGGCAGGGCGGGCGGGCGGTCGGTCGGTCGGTCGGTCGGGCGGGCGGCAATCAAATGTTGTCCGTGCATTAACTCAAGAACCGTTCAACCAAAGCTTTTAAAATTTTAATATGTTGTTACTGACAACTAAATGAAGGTCAAGTTCAATAATGGCCATTTTGACTTTTACCGTTCAGGAGTTATGGTTCTTGAAAGATTGAAAAATGGCGTTTCCAGTCGTGTCCGTGCATTTACTCATGAACAGTTCTACCAAAGCTTCCCAAATTTTAATATGTTGTTAATGACAACTAAATGAAGGTCAAGTTCAATAATGGCCATTTTGACTTTTACCGTTCAGAAGTTATGGTTCTTGAAAGATTGAAAAATGGCGTTTCCAGTCGTGTCCGTGCATTTACGCATGAACTGTTCTACCAAAGCTTCCCAAATTTTAATATTTGTTACTGGTGACAAAATGGAGGTCAAGTTCAATAATGACTATTTTGACTTTTACCGTTCAGGAGTTATGGTTCTTGAAAGATGGAAAAATGGTGTTTCCAGTCGTGTCCGTGCATTTTCTCATGAACCATTCAACCAAAGCTTTTCACATTTTAATATGTTGTTATTGATGACAAAATAGAGGTCAAGTTTAATAATGACGATTTTGACTTTTACCGTTCAGGAGTTATGGTTCTTGAAAGATCGTAAAATGGTGTTTCCATTCACGTTGTTGCATTTACTCACAAACCATTCAATCTAAGCTTTTCAAATTTTAATATGTTGATACTGATGACAAAATAGAGGTCAAATTTGATATTGACAATTTTAACTTTTACCAATCATCAGTAATGGTTCTTGTGATATTGCCAGAATTTAATGCGTCTTTGGAAATATTTTCAAAAGTAAACACCAAAACGTCCTGAAAGTTGAAAGTAGCAGTTCTATGAGGGGCTCGAAGGGGTCCATCATTTCTGTATTTTTAATTTTTATGTCATTTGTCTCTATTTTGTAAACCCCAATCAAGAATCTCTTTTATATTTGTTATATATAAATCATTTAAGGTACACAGACAATGTTGTACCCGTCTAGTGCATTTAAATCAAGTTGCACTTTAAGTACAGATTGTCTATCAAAATTCTAGTAGAAATAAAGTACTTCGGGTTTTTTTTTGTACTTTAATGCCTCTTGTATAGCACTACACTACTTAAAAAAAACAGGCCACTGACTTCAAATTTATATAGAACAAATCTATAACTGTAAAGTTATTAATAAAATAGTACAATTATTTTAAAGTAACTAGATCCGTCGGGATTTTATCGCTAAGTATAACAATAAGAAGATGCTGTTCGAACGCAATCTCCCATACAGACAGAGTTATCGTCCTTTCCTCCTCAATCTGAGATTGAGATTGAGGAGGAAAGGACGATAACTCTGTCTGTATGGATGAGATTGAGGAGGAAAGGACGATAACTCTGTCTGTATGGGAAATTGGTTCGAACGGCAATGAAACTTTCCACCAGAGATTAATGCCTGCACAATTAAACAACTATTTGGCCATGTAAGGTCTTCAACAATGAGTAATACGTATTTCAAATGCATGCAGTAGTCTACATTATCAGGGGCGTATCCAGCCAAATTTAAAAAGGAAGTTCAAACCCAGGTTGAGGGGATATGTTTCCCCAATCAAAAGCATTGATCGTTGAAAAAGGGGACTTTAAACCCCCGAACTACCAGATATATTTACAGTTTCAGCTAAAAAACATATTAGTAAATAGTGATCAAAGGTACCAGGATTATAATTTAGTACGCCAGACGCGCGTTTCGTCTACCTAAGATAAATAAAAATATTTATAAAGCCAAACAAGTACAAAGTTGAAGAGCATTGAGGATCCGCAATTCCAAAAAGTTGTGCCAAATACGGCTAAGGTAATCTATGCCTGGAATAAGAAAATCCTTAGTTTTTCAAAAAGTCCTAAGTTTTGTATACAGGAAATTTATAAAAAATAACACATTATTGATATTCATGTTAACACCGAAGTGTTGACTACTGGGCTGGTGATACCCTCGGGAACGAAACGTCCACCAGCAGTGGTATCGACTCAGTGGTGTAAATAGTTATCAAAGATACCAGGATTATAAGTTAGTACACCAGGCGCGCGTTTTGTCTACATAAGACTCATCAGTGACGCTCAAATTAAAATATTTACAAAGCCAAACAAGTACAAAGTTGAAGAGCATTGAGGATCCGAAATTTCAAAAAGTTGTGCCAAATACGGCTAAGGTAATCTATGCCTGGGATAAGAAAATCCTTAGTTTTTCAAAAAGTTCAAAGTTTTGTATACAGGAAATTTATAAAATTTTGAGTGCAAACCAATCCAGAATTTATTCGCCGTTTTAGAATATAATGCATCCTGGGTAATATTTTCAAAAGCGTACACCAAAGCGTTTTGATTGGTTTAAACGTTATAAACAATGGAAATTCAACCAATGACGTAACGTTATTTTCACTTTTGGGTACGAACAATGAAATTACCCATGATGCTTTAGAATCTGAAACGGCCAAATTGGTTAGATTGACACAAGTTATGATTTGTGCAAATATGCATCATAACTAAATGAATGAATGATAAAAAAAAAAAAAAAAAAAACCGTCAAAAACTGACAACAAATCTTTACAAAGACGCATACATTTGTTTTCATAATTGATAGTTATATATGATTAATTATAGTTAAGTATTTAATTAGTTAAAGAAGATGTGTAAATTATATAATACATACTGTTCAGCTGAGAAGAGAAAGTAAATATCAAAGAAATCGACGTCCGTTACAATATATATATATACCCTTGCATCTGATGAATTATGCATGTAATTGTATCCAAAAAAAATTGGGGCTTTTTAATACTTGAAAGTAAATTGCGTAATTGTCATGTGTTTACTAGTCCGTCATTTCTTTATAACAAAACAACCTGTGACCAAATACGAAATTACGATGTCTTAATTGATTGATGAAAAAGGGATTTCCGGAACATTATGTTTCATCCTCATGGAGCCCATTCTTTCGGAAGTATTATCTTATGTTAAGTAGATTCATTCATAATAAATTATATATAAGATAAAAAGTAGATTGTGTTATGATTAAACAATTAAATTTAATGATTAGTTTTCTGTGAGTTCATTTTAGATCTCATTTTGCAATGGCGAATACTTTTTTCATGGCACAAATTGTGACCATCGATAATTTTATCATGACACAATTAATACATTTATTATCATGACACAATCGATACTTTTATCATGAAACGATTTTATCTTCATTCCAAGCAATCGATAACTTTATCCTGACACTATCGATACTTTTATTATGTCTCTATCGTTAGATTCATCCTGAAACTTAACATTTTTATCCTGACACAATCGAAATATTTATCATGACATAATCGATACTTTCGTCATGAAACTATCATAAAATATTCTACCATGACACAATCGATGTTCTGTCATGACACACTCGATAATTTATCCTGACACAATCGATACTTTTGTCATGACATAATCGATAATTTATTCTGACACAATTTGTCCGTTTACGCAATCGATACAATTAGTTGGTTCCTTTTGAAAATAAGAAAAAAATCATTTGTTATAAAGTCATATCCCATTAATCGACACTTAGGGAGCTACCATTTGATTTTTATGGGGGGGGGGGGGGGGAGGCTAGGATGAAAAATTTTGTCCTGCCTTTTTTTTTAGATGTATTCTCTGTCCTGCCTTTTTATTTTTCACTATGTTCGGTCCTGCCTTTTTTTTTATAGTTTATCCTGACTTTTTTTTACCTAAATTGTCTCCCTGACTTTTTATTTTTGCAAGTGTCTCATCCTGCCTTTTTTTTTAATCAAAACTCCTATCCTGCCTATTTTTTTCAAATTTCATCCCCCCCCCCCCCTAAAAATCAAATGGTAGCTCCCTTAACATCATTTTGTACCTTTTCTTTAAAAGCACAAATTTTAGTTGGAAATGTCTTTCCTGATCGGAAGATTTCACCTGTTAAACGATCTTAATCTGTAATTTTGCATAAAAAAACACTGCTTTAATGCCGTTTACCATCGTGAATTTATAAAACTTTGTTCATGCTGCAAACTGAAGGGCTTAATATTTATTTACCAAAATGTGTATGCAAACTATTTTCACTTGGTAATTTTAAATATATAATAATAAATATACCTTCGTCTGCTTTTAGAGATAAATGGGGATGAAATTTTTGACATTTACTAATTATATATTCCGATTTCATACTAAACTATTTTTGTTTTAAAAAGGAAAAATACATGCTCATGTTTGTAAAACGATTTGAAATATCCATGTTTGTCCAAAAGTATGCTCTTCATTTGTAAAAGAGTTATTTGAAAATAATTATCTTTATCAAAAATGATATTTATCTCATTTGTTAAAAACTTCGGTGGCTTAAAAATTGGTACAAATAATCTTCATAAAGTATCAAGTCAAATACTTAAAAAAGAATATAAGGGTCGGTGTTCTCGTTTTCAAACAAAATTTAATGCTTAAAATAACTCAAAAACTGCATCTTTTCCATACAAATGTCACAGTTTGACGTCGCGAAATATTCGTACCAATTTAGGTCTTATATCATAGAATACTTAAAAGGTAATCTAAAACTTCAAACAACAAAAATGATCTGCAACACAAGATCTACAAATAAGTCAAATGATATAATCGCTCATTTGACATTTGACGCAAGTTGTTTCCACTAAATTACGATGATTTTTATATTTTTTTTACATTTTATCTTATACAAAATACTTATAAATTATAATACTACATTTCAACCCACAGAGTTTCATTTAACACAACCGTTATTCTTGCATCTTTTTAATATTAGAATAATTGCCAGGTCATTATTCTATCCATCTTCGTCACGTGGTCTTCATTCCGTAACATCTGTGTCAATTAGTCTGTATTCCGTAACATCCGTGTCCTTTAGTCTGTATTCCGTAACATCTGTGTTCTTTAGTCTTTATTCCGTAACATCTATGTCTTTTATTCTGTATTCCGTAACATCTGTGTCATTTAATCTGTATTCCGTAACATCTGTGTTCTTTAGTCTTTATTCCGTAACATCTGTGTTCTTTAGTCTTTAGTCCGTAACATCTGTATCCTTTAGTCTGTATTCCGTAACATTTGTGTCCTTTAGTCTGTATTCCGTAACATCTGTGTCTTTTAGTCTGTATTCCGTAACATTTGTGTTCTTTAGTCTTTAGTCCGTAACATCTGTGTTTTTTAGTCTGTATTCCGTAACATCGGTGTTCTTTAGTCTTTAGTCCGTAACATCTGTGTCCTTTAGTCTGTATTCCGTAACATATTTGTCATTAAATCTTTATACCATTACATCACTGCCCTTGAGCCTTTATTCCGTAACATCTTTATCCCTTAGTCTTTATTTCGTTACATCTTTATCCCTTAGTCTTTATTCCGTTACCTTTTTGGTCTTTTTTCGATCACAGATTTTCATCCTTTAGTCTTTATGCCAAGCATAATAACATAGCCGTATTTGACACAACATTTTTCAAGTTTTGATCTTCAGTGCTGAACAACTTTGTACTTTTTTCCACTTTCGATCTTTTATATCTGGGCGTCTTGGGTCGTCAAGTCTTGTGTGGACGAGGCGCGTTTTTGGCGTATTGAATTTTAAACCCGTTTTGATATCTATTAATCATGTGTTTCTTTGTCTAATATGTTCTCCTATTTATTTGTATTGTAGTCCTGTTATATTATATTGTCATTTCATTTTTATATTTAACATTGCCATTAAAGTGCGAGGTTTGGCATGCCACAAAATCAGGTTCAACCCACCATTTTTTCCTTAAAAATTGTCCTGTACCAAGTCAGGAAGATGGCCATTGTTATATTATTGTTCGTTTCTGTGTGTGTTACATTTTAACGTTGCGTCGTTTGTTTTCTCTTATTTTTGAGTGTAAATTCACATTGCGATCAGACGTGTCACGGTACTTGTCTATCCCAAATTCATGTATTTGGTTTTAATGTTATATTTGTTATTCTCGTGGGATTTTGTCTGATGCTTTGTCCGTTTCTGTTTGTGTTACATTTCAGTGTTGTGGCGTTGTTCTCCTCTTATATTTAATGCGTTTCCCTCGGTTTTAGTTTGTTAGTAACTTACCCCGATTTAGTTTTTTTGTCAATGGATTTATGAGTTTTGAACAGCGGTATACTACTGTTGCCTTTATTTATTTGTGATCATGAAGATGCGGATTACGATATTAATGATTGTGTGCTATATTATATAATTAACAGTAATTGAACGAACATGATCTGTTTACCTTTTCGAAGCACCATAATCAGTAATGATATCCTGATATGTAAAATTGACCAAATAGCTTAATCTATATTTAAAACACTGGACACTTTTAATTTGCAAAACACTCATTTGCAAATCCGCCGCCGCCTCAAACAAAAGCTACAATATCATGTATATAACCAAAATGTGCGGAATTACATGGGATTCAATAATTTCATTGGTTTTCTACTGTTTCTTTCATATTTATTTTGCAATTTGAATTATAAAAACATGGGATTTTCAATATCCCATGGGACAGGGCAAAATCCCATGGGATTGACCATTATCCCATGGGATTTTGGTTAAATCCCATGGGATTTTTTTTGGTCCCATGGGATAATTGTAGTCCCATGGGATATTTGTTGTCCCATGGGACAAAAATAATCCCATGGGATTTATATTATCCCATGGGATTTTCAATATCCCATGGGACAAAATAAAATCCTATGGGATTAAAATTATAAATATATATATATAAATATAAAGTTATGTGTATGTTACAATGAATGCTGTTTGGTATTAAAATGTTTTAAATGTATACAAGTTTTTTTTTAATATATATATTTTGTATATATATATTTTTTTTTATTTGTCACATACATGTTTTTTATTTGTTTATATGACAATAAAGATTATTCTTATTTTGGAATGTATAATAATATTTATAGTCAAAGAATAAAGTCCTTTCACTGAAATAAAATGATGAAATGTCTAAATAAATGAAAAAATATTGTTTTGAAATCTTTGTCTTGTTTATTCTATTATGAAAAATAGAACTGAAAAAATATTTTATATTCTGACTGAATAGTTTACTCTTTTCATGAGGTAAGATTTTCTTTGTTATAGTTTCATTGCAATACTTGTATATGCAAACAATTTGAATTATATATACCTTTGTGGTGTACATAATAGTATGCTTATATTTGCAAATTTATAATATAAACACTTTTTGTTAAAGTTTTTGTTTTCTTTATTCACAACTTGCTATGTACAAATATTCTGTCCACTATATAAGAGTGAAGTCAATAAATAATTTCATTCACTAGAATAATCCTGCAATTCTTAGACAAAACATTTTTTCAATCTGTTCTTCAAAGATCTTCCTCTGTACATCTTTATTGAATGGAGAGATTCAAATGAGAAAACAAAGCAAGTTTATTGGACAACAACATTCTAATATTTTGTTCATTCGTTCCATCTTTCAATTGATAATTACATTGTTGTATTTATATGATCAAGTTCTTGTGCATCAATGATCGTGATGGTATGACTCCTTTTTGTTTATAGTCATCATGTTGAAATTTCCTCTTTCAAATAAATGTAGGAAAAAACACGTTCCATTTCAAATTAATAAAAAAGTCGCACTATGGAGAAAAATATCAGCATTAAGTTTTCTGTTCAGTATTGATCTGTGAATGATGACCATGAAAATCAAGATGTCTGACCTACAAATACACAAACTCAAAAATTATCAGTGAAGAGAGCAATAAAATGGCTATTTTATCATGTTTATGATTATTATGATAAACTTTCATTTGAATATTCAAGTACTAAATTACAGAAATCGCTTAACTTTTATAAAAGTTTAGTTAAAGTACCGCTTAATTAAAAATTATAATAAACAAGAATTCGTCCAAAATACACGAATGCCCCAATCGCACTATCATTTTCCATATTCAATGGACCATGAAATTGGATAAAAATTCTAATATGACGTCCTTATTACGCTTTGTTAACAAAGCTGTGTTCTAATAAGCACAAAAAATATGTTTGACACATGCGTACAAACTTACTGTTTATATTAACGTTATTTCCATTGTTATCTTTTCAAATATTTACATTGTAGCAGCTAATATAAACTTTTATTATATATTTTTATCAAACAACATACATTTGCCCTGCTCGTAGTTTTTAAACTTGAAATGTAATATACAGACTTCTCGGGGAGGACACGGGAACAGCCTAACATTCTTACGCTATTATCGTACGATTCAACCTATAAACATATTGTATTTGTCATATTAGAATCGAAATAATTCCTTCATGTCATGCTCTATGCTCATTTTAACATGGGTAGGCATTATATTTGACCACATTTTACACCTCGCTAACGCTCAGTGTAAAATATCGACAAATATAATGCCTATCCATGTTAAAATGAGCATAGAGCATGACATGAAGGAATTATTTCTTAAATATAATTAGGCATTAGAATTAGAAAGATATTATCATAAGGAACATGTGTACTAAGTTTCAAGTTGATTGGACTTCACCTTCATCAAAAACTACCTTGACCAAAAACTTTAACCTGAAACATGCACTTTCATTTTCTATATTCAGTGGACCGTGAAATTGGGGTCAAAAGTTTAATTTGGTTTAAAAATTAGAAAAGATCATATCATAAGGAACGTGTGTACTTAGTTTCAAGTTGATTGGACTTCAACTTCATCAAAAACTACCTTGACCAAAAACTTTAACCTGAAGCGGGACAGATGGACCAACAGACAGACGAAGGAATAGACGGACGAAAGGACGCACAGACCAGAAAACATAATGCCCCTCTACTATCGTAGGTGGGGCATAAAAATAAAGGCTACTGATGAATTAAAAAAGATATAACATTTCAAATGAAAAAAATGGCATTTTTGCACCCAAGGGAGATAATTTGGAGCTTTTTCAATGATATATACATTTTAAAAGTCATCTGGGGCCAAACCGAATTGATTGTTTTGAATGATTTGGTGTACCATATGATAAAGTTATAAATAAAATGAGTTATGAAAAAAAATTGTTATAGCCTAGAGCCACAGGGGGGGTCTCTTCCTATATAAAGGTATATACATATGTGCCGCTGGAATGGGTCCCTTTTTTGATCCGTCAAATATATCAATGGAGTGCAATTTTACCGAGGAAATATATCAATAGGTAGAAATTGACCGATTGTGATATATCAATGGGTCATAAATATATGAATGGGTTATGATTTCGCTGTGAAATATATGAATAGGTAGGGATTTCACAATTATTCAATATATGAATGGGGGGTGTTTTTAAAATCCCAGCTGCACACCTGCCTGTACCCAAAATCCCATGTTGAGACCCCCCCGTGCCTAGAGCCTCCTTAATTGTCATTTGATCTCTATTGGAGAAATGTCTCATTGGAAATCAGACTGAAGTGTTTCTTATTTTTATATCAACCCAGCCATATTATACCTGTCCAATATCAGGAGCTTGTACATAGTTCAGTGGTTGATGTTGGTTCATATCCGTCATTTTTATTTTTCATAATTTTTTGTTTTTATAAATTAGTCTGGTATATTTGACGTTTGAATTGATGCTCTGTTTCAAATTTGGTTAGTGTTGCCTTTTATAGATTACTATAACACGTATAGGGTATGGGATTTCTTCTTACTTACACATGTTACAGGTCATCAATGGCCTCTAATACTGTAAATTCACAAATTATTGCGAGTTTTTTATTATTGCGAATAATGCGACCGAGTTGTTAACGCAATAATTAAAACTCGCATTTTGTAATATTTTAACTGAATTAAGCATGACTTTTCTCAAAATCTTAAAAATTAAAATCGCATTCAAGTGTAAAATGACAAAATCGCAATAATAAATGCACGCAATAATTTCTGAATTTACAGTAAGTAATTACAATGGTTACATCCACTAAATTGAACTCTGATGGATAGTTTTCTCATTCATCATACCACATCTTATTTTAATAAATATTTAATCATTATTCACGGACAAAAACTTCTATAACAGTGGACTTACCATTTAGGCTTTGTTAACCTCTGTAAATCTTATTTTGTTGATAATATCTTCTGTTTATAATTTCCCCTTTATCTTTAATGTTCTTGCCCTACACATAAAAGGGTAAACATCATTTAATGACAAAAATAACTACTATATAATAATTAGTAGGCAACTGAAAATTTTGCCTTATTTGTTTATAACATCAACTTACTCATCATTCTTGCTGTTCAACATCATGAATATTATCATTATTCTATGAATCAGAGGTCACAGTAAAATTAACCTTGGCAGGCAGACATCTTTTTTTATATGATACCTTGTAGTCATTCCAGACAACAACAAGTAGACCTATGCTTAGAAAAACTGATAACATGGATAAAATGACAAAACCAAGAAAACTTATCATTGACCAAAGAACAATAAAATGCGGTCATGGTTTATATATGAATCTGCCATTCAGACATGCACAAGGGGCCTTATTGCTTACAGTATCCGTAAAAAAGACCAAAGCACAAAAACTAAACATTTTCAAAGTTCCTTATACCCTGCCATTTTGTTATGGATGTGGCAGTTCCAAGTCAGGATCCTATAATTCAGTGATTGTTGTTTGTTTATGTGAAACATATCTGTTTTTTATTTTTTTTGTACATAAATCAGGTTGTTAGTTTTCAACTTCTTCAACTTGGCCATCATGTGTAAATTCATACAAGTGTTCGGAAAACAGGAAGTTGTGGAGTGAGGAATCTGAAAATGCATCACACGGTATAGCTGACTTATTTATTAAACCCTGAAACCAAATTTCAGAAATCCTTCTATTGTAGTTCCTGAGGAAAATGGGACGAAAAATATTTATTGGACGGACTGACTGACGCAAGGATGGATGGACAGACAGGGGTAAAACAGTATACCCCTTTTTTAAAGTGGGGGTATAATTTTAATACGGGGTATAAAAATCCTTGCAAGAAGTCAAAACAAAAAGAAGTAACCTAATTCTTACTTGTTAGGGGCTATTTATTTATTGTCGGTTATACATATAACAATACAACATAAGCTCTGTAGAGCTTTTATCCGACATACATACATGACAAGCACAATACATTTGTACATGAAACCTAAAGCTCATCAATGAGATAGTAGTCTCAGATAGAGGGAGACGGGGTCAACCAAACTCCCCTATTCAATCTGAATGTAGGACAGAAAGTCACATTTAAAGTCACACACTGTCACAGGACAAAAAGTCACAATTTAGTTTTGAGATTATTTTTCATTGAACAAGAAAACACTCTTTTTGTATTTTTCTTGAAGTTTTATACATGAACATGATGTAGCAACTTTGTAATTTTAAAAAATTTGTTAAAAACAAATAAATCAGTGCTTTAGGTTTGCGCACATTACCATTACATTTGCACACAAAAATCATTACGTACAATGTGTGCAGCTTTTGATTACATTTGCGCGCATTTTTTTACATGTAAATATAAAAAAAAGATATGGTATGATTGTCTTTTACAGCTGACTATGCGGTAAGGGCTTTACCTCAGCTTTGCTCATCGTTGAAGGCTGTGTGGTGACCTATGGTTGTTAATGTCTGTGTCATTTTGGTCTCTTGTGGACAGTTGTCTTATTGGCAATCATACCACATCTTTTTTATACTGGCTCATTGTTGAAGGTCATAAAGACCTATAGTTGTTAATGTCTGTGTATTTTGGTCTCTTGTGGACAGTTGTCTCATTGGCAATTATACCACATCTTCTTTTTTATATTATCAACAATTTCCTTAAATTAAAAATGAATATATGTAATAAAAAGAAGATATTTCAAAATCTTTTTTCATTTACATTCAAACAATTGTCAACAAATTGTTTGTGACTTTTTGTCCTATCAACTTTGTTACTTTATGCCCGAGTTTGACATGTCTTGAGCTAGTCCAAATAATTATGACTTTTGGCAAGGCTATTTTTATTTTTTTTCTGGGACGTCTTCTATTTTTTTTCTGGGACGCCTAGGAAGGCGTCCCAGAAAAAAAATTAAAATAGCCTTGCCAGACGTCATAATTATTTGGACTAGTCTTGAGCATGTTGAGTCTGACATGTGTCTGACTTTTTGTCCTGTGACTTTCTGTTCGTTTACCTTCCATCTTAATCAGTGAACTGAATAATTGTTTTTGCAGAAGTCCGGGGAATGTTAAAAGATCTTAAAAAATCACATGTGCAAATTAAGAGTCAACACTTACAACACAATACTTTTTTCAGAATGTCAGCAAAAAAGGATCACTGGTGACACACTGACAGGGGAGTGTAACTGATCCAGAATCGGATAAGATTTTCCCGGTACGTCTAAACACCGCTCAGGAGGACCTCCTGAGTGCACACATGCAGGGCATACAAAGTGCACTCATGACAGACCCTATATAGTCGCCGTGTCTGCACACATGATGGATGCACATATTCGTTATAGATCGTTATACACTTCTCATTTTAGAGTTAGATTTGCAAGTAACGGCCGGGGAACCTCTTAAGATTTTAAAATAATAATGCTACTAAAAATCTATTATTTCCCCCAATTTTCGCAATTTTTTCGCTATAATTATTAAATCTTTAGGCGACTGTGCTTTTAGTGAATATAAATGATGACGAGGGCCTCACGAATAAATATAAATATGAAATATACTGGAACATCGATTAGCATAGATCGAGCTGAATCTTTAGTAAACTTCCACATAAATCTCGAAGTTATTAATGCCGGATAATATAGACTGTGCTCCTGACTAAAGTTGTCAAATACATTAATTTGTGTTTTTTACTTCTACAAGAAATTTGATTCAAATGGTAATTACGCACCATTTGCTGAGCAGAGAATCATTCTAAAACCCCCGTCACACTGAGACAAAGTCCATGAAGTTTCCACTACGTCTTAATTTTTTTTTTAAACGTAGTAGAAACTTGCTCAAATTCGATTGATAATACCGTTATTCGATCTCTAACACGACCCTTCTACGTCCTTACAAAGACCGCACCACGTTCAACAAGTGTTTATTAGGTTCGTGTCAAGTCTATATAACTTCCATCAGGTGTTCGCTACGTTCTTACTACGACCATAAGGTTTTCACTACGTTCCTACCACGTCCTTACAACGTCCATAAAGTTTGCAGAACGACCTCTGTTGGTTCTAGTTACGTCTTAACTACTCCATACAAAACAGAAAAATTCACGGGCATTTTTTATTTCATTCAGCAACATGCCAGCTAGAGGTCGCGGAAGAAAGAGTAAAACGGGAGTTTGTAGGAGTACACCCGCATGTAATCAGCGAGGAACAGTCTATACTAACTGATAACAGTAAGAATAGAAAGTCTCTGTAAAAAGGCAGTCAAATCCTAACAGAACTGTAACTTATGATACATGTACATCAAGTTCCATCACCTCACCAAGCACCGTTGCCTTGCATACTGAGATGGCAAACTGGTGTGTGTCAGTATTTTAATATATAATTTTACAACGATCCTTAAAAAATAACCAAACAAACGTTGAATGAAACGATATGAACCGACGCAGTTTTATCTAAATCTTTGTTAAAATACGATTTTAAATTGTTCAATTCTTTTTAATTCATAATTTTGTCAAAGTCTACTTTTTAAAGTTTTAAATTTTAAAGAAAAAATGAATATTCCATTTTGATTTGAAGAAAATCTTTTTGAACTGTGATGACATGGTGTTGCAAAGCTGATTACAGGTGACTATAACATACAGTAATTTTCCATTACGACAGTGCGTGTATTCTCGGGTGTGTATAACGTATAGTTTTCTAGAGAACATCCTGTCTACGTGTAATACAGATTGATGACATTATACAACATTTCTTTTGTTAAATGTGATAAGGTATCTGTGTCCATTCCTTATTTAAACACCACTAATTTTTCGACGAGAAAAAAATCAAAAAATAATTTATATGAAATTAAGAAGAAAAGTAGCAAATATAAGATATAAACTTCAGTAATTACGCATTGAGTAAACATAATTTCAATATTGCATTAACAAATCCGTGAGAAAACGTATACATGTATGAATTAAGATGTGTTTAAAAAGACCCATTAGCTTTATTTCACACAAGGACCTAAGATAACTAAAACCTTAGCAATGTTTGATGGTTGAGTGGGGACTTATTGACTGCCTTAGAGGGGTCATGCTTCCGTGATTCCCTATATAATCTTCCATTTGTTTCCCAAGATTTTAGGGGGGGGGCTGGAAAAAAACGAAATCCGCCTCTGCTAATTGGGAAGTCATTTGGTCTGATACACACATATATATAAATATACCTCTGTGGCGGATCCAGCAATGTGAAAAGGGGGGGTTCCCAACCCAGGACAAAAGGGGGAGGGGGTGGTTCCAACCATATGTCCCCATTCAAATGCATTGATCGTTCAAAAAAAAGGAGTGGTTCCAACCCCCGAAACCCTCCCCCTGGATCCGCCACTGATACCTAATATGCATATGATTAAGAACAGCTTTAAATATATGCATATAAAATAATGGTACGTCTAAAACCCGTTCAGGATCTCTTGGTTGCACACGGGACATTAAGTAACTTAGGACATGTATATACATGTATAATAGAGACGGAGAGTTCAGGGTATACATTCGATTGATAACTTATTTCATAATTTTGTAATTTTTGTTTTGGTAAATTCAGAGACATATAATACATGTATTGAGACATATATAATACACGTACATATAATACATGTAATACATGTGTCTCTGAAAAAATCAAACCATCTTTAAAGAAGATATTTCAGTTTGAATCGACTGTCTTTTGCATTAGGATTCCAAAACGCTAATGCTATTTACAAATGCCAAAACCTGCAAATATATTTTAGACAGAAAGAAACATTTATATTCGGTGATTTTTACTCTAAACGTTTTCTTAATTTGTTTTAAAAATATTAAAAAGTACATGTACATCGTTTTTTTCCAGATTTGTATAGTAACTGGTTTTATTAAGTCCCCTTGATGAAATTTAAATTGCGAGACGCTAATTAATAAACTATCTATCTATCGGCATGCGCCGTTATTTGGGATACGTCACGGATGACCGATGGTCATATTCAATACGATATACCAATCATCATTTGAATTTGGTCAATTGATCTTTAATAATTAGGACTAATTGGTGATGGCAGAGAATATGTAGCTGGTGATGGTTAAAAACATATAGAAGTAAACTTTGCAAAAAAAAGGTTCCCTTGGAAAAAAATACGAAAATATATGAATATGCTAAATATTTTTTTCTTTCCGAAATAATAATTAAAGACGGTTAGAAATAAAAAAAAATCACAGTTGGGAAATTTTCAATTCAAGTTATTTCATTTTGAAAACGTTGAAAATATAGATCTTATTCGATGTACAATGTGGACCGCTTGGATATTAACTTGTGAAACCCTGCTTAATTAGGGTTTGTCTACTTTCGTCTTTTTATATTGCCAAACATTCTATAATCAAGGATTCGTACAAGGCCTTGTTATAATATAATGAATCTCATCGCCAATATCACTATAATTACATAAAGAACAGATACAATATTGTCCTAAAGAGTTTGCCATCTAACAATTCAAAAAGAAATGTTGAGTCGAAACTGAGGTACCAAATCTATAAAAAGAATCACTATTTTAGTCGAAATTAAACTGTATATATTCTTTTTTCAAAACTCCTGAAATAATTTAACATTATCTATAGAGAGCTTACATATGCAAATCTTTTTAGAAGTATGTGAGCGTAAATAAAATGTGTTTATTATCCCCCCCCCCTTTTTTTCCTTTTTATAAAATTTAATTGTAAACGATTTTCTTTCTTAATTTGTGTTTGCTCATTTACTGGGGTTCATGCTGTTAAAAAATAAAAATGTCTCCTTGTGTATAAGTTATTGATAAAAAAAATACTTTTGAAGCCGCCAGAAGAATAACGGTACGCCTAAACACCGCTTGAAGGACCTCCTGATTGCACTAATGACATATATACGAAGTGCACTCATGACCCTTTATAGTCATCGTACACAGGATGCATATATTCGTTATACGCTTCTTATTTTAAAGGTAAATTTGGTAGAATTTGAAATCGAACTTAGATAGATATGTTAATTCTTATAAAATAATTAGGGCACGTGTCACTGATTACACAACTACTGAGCCATGAACTATCCAATCAACAAAATTGATTTGATTATCTTTATTGTTGTTTATAGATTGTTTGTTGTTAGTACAGTGTGACCATGCCGGAAGTAATATTGTGACGTTTAAAATGAATATCACGATGTCTTAAGATTTTTGTATTTTATTAAAATTTCGTTCCATAAATTTTTAAGTTTTATTCAAAATTTAATTATCCTGTCCTGGACCAGTAATTAATTCTATACGATTTTGAAAAGGGAAATACATGTTCATACTTTTAAAGAATTTATATTAATTAAAGTTTTGTATATGGAATCCGTTCTTAACTGTAAAAGCCGTACTTTTCAAACAATCAAACTAATATACATGTAGTTAGATGTTATTTCTCATTTTTATCGAACTTGTCCAGCAATTTTATTTTTGAGTTATACGAATGTTTTAAGAAATCCGCATTTATTAAGGTTTTTTTCTCTAATTAAAGTCGTTTTGTCCAGTTTCACAAGCCTGAAACGAATTTCAATGTGAAAATAAATTCTGAAAATGAACTTGTCTCCGTTTTCGTCTCCTTTTTTTGAAAATTATGATATTTTGGGTTTAATTATTTCTAAACAATATGTAAGTTAGATTGTAGTAAGATTCAATTAAAAATTAAAAAAAAAAAAATTTTGTTACAGCGAGAAAGACTTTTTCGAAGACAGTCATTGACACGAAATCCGTTCAAACCACAACTAAGTCTTCGTGCACAGATTTCCGTGAAACTGAATATTGTACATAATTGTCTTCTCTTGTATAATGGTTTGTTGAGAATAAAGATATACAAATTCAATAAAATTTGATATTCAGTCAACATTGTGTTTGTTTAAAAACTTGATTTAGAGAGAAAGAGAGAGAAAAGAATCACACTGAAAAACAAAAATCGAACTTGTTACAGAAAAAAACGCAACTATAAAATAATTTTCTTTATTCGTGAACTGCAAAACACAACGTCATCATGAAAAATAAACTGGAAAAGTACATCGATTGAGATATTTTATTGTTTCTATATATGCAAATTCATGTTAAAGGTAAAACTGAACTAACAATACAATTCCTAAAAAAATTCATGGCTCAGTAGTTGTGTGCGATGACTATAAAGGGTCATGAGTGACACGTGCCCTCATCATTTTATAAGAATTAACATATCTATCTAAGTTCGATTCAGGCGGGGATCCAGAGGGGGGGGGAGTTCCGGGGGTTGGAACCCCCCTTTTTTTGGCCGATCAATGCATTTGAATGGGGACATGTAGTTGACCCCCCCCCCATTTTGTCCTGGGTTAGGACCCCCCTTTTTAAAATGGCTGGATCCGCCCCTGCGATTTCAAATTCTACCAAAATTTAACTCAAAAATAAGAAGCGTATAACGAATATAAACATCCATCATGTGTGCAGATACGATGACGGTAATGGGTCCTGAGTGCACTTTGTATGTCCTGAGTGCACTCAGGAGGTCCTGAGCGGTTGTTAAGACGTACCCGAAGAATAAATCATTTCCTGAACCTTAAATACATTTAACTGTAATTAAAGAAAATTCGCCTAAAACATTCTCTCATATATTTAAACAATTGTAAAATAATTAATTCAACGACTTTCTGTCTGTTTACTTATACTTTTCTTGGTCAGTTTTTGTTTATACCCATAATAGATGAAGTATTTTTTTAGGAAAATTTACAACTAGATGAACGGAATTAAGTACTTTTTTAGGAAAATTTACAACTCAAATTTTCAAAAACAAAATTCTACGCTTTTTACCTGGATTTTTTTCTCTGTCTCGAAGCCGCAACCGGTGACGCCGTATCAAACATAGCGACCAACACCTCACATGACGTATTCTCGATGTTGAGGTATTGACAATATACAATCAAATTTATCAATATACAGCAAGTAAGTAATTTGGTGTTGAATGCCAGTAGATCAGAATTTATTAATTGAAATTACCTGTTTAAGGGGCACTGGCTGCCAAATTCATGTTCTTCATCGATTTTGATAAAATTCACATAACGTGTATATAGTGTTGAATTGTTTATTAAAATGTGACGCACAATCTTGGCTGATATTCATAAAACCATTATATTTCATGACACTGCATGAAAAAGAAATTGACTTATCGCATAATACCAGAACCAGAGACATATATATTGAATCTAATATCTCTGCCAGAACTAAAACAAAATAAAGTCCACATAAGAGGGTATGGATGTGAATTAACAGAATAGAGAACAAAGGACAAAGAAAAAAAGGCATAAAGAATAGTATGAAAGAAAGAGAATAATGGAAAAAAGTGTAAGTTATTAAAAATATAACTAAAAAAAAAAAGACAGAAAAAAAGACACCCCGCCGAGACGAGCCTTACATGCACTGTTATTTGACGCTGCCGAGTTATTTTGAGATTAAGACATGTATTAGTAGTCAGCCGTAAAGCCTCTTGCACCAATTTGAGGATTACCCAAGGTCAGTTTTACGGCGGCTCATTTTATTTTGGCTTAGAAATAATCATAATTGACAAGTTTCCTTCCCCTGCACTTTCGATCCCACATGTAAATAGCACGGTGATTTCAAATAAGACATTGATACATTACAACACTTGCCGTCAGTATTTAAATATATTGATTAAGAAGGTATAGAAGATTAATGCACGCACACTTTTATCCACCACTAGCCTAAATAGTTAGTCCGCACACAACGAGGGTCATAAAAACCCAGTACTTTGAACACAGCCACCGGCATGGTGAGAATCTGAAAGCTTCCCACTATCCATTTCTACCAAAACTTTTGCCTTTCATTTATCAAAAATGAAATATGTTGATATTAATGGTATACATGTTTAAGAATTATTGGGAAATTCAAACCATTCCTATTGTAAGTGATAAAACTAAATTTATATCAGGGTGATTGAAATGAGGGAAAAAAAGGGGGGATCAGGAGTTCAGGGCCCCCTGTTTGGGAAAAAAATTGGTTGATTATATATGGAATCACTGTGGCATGGCAGGAGCAGGCCCCTCTTAGGCAGTCGGTGGGCCCCCACTTATGAAAAATTCAGGATCCACTACTGTGGTCTTCAGTTGTATTATCTTTTTAAAAAAAAATTACACCTGTATAGTGTATATGTTCCGGACCATATGAGTATTTGGACCATACGTGTATGGTCATGACCATATGCGTATACTCATATGGTCCGACTGTACGCGTATGGTCGGACCATATGAGTATGATACTTGTTTGGTTATTAACGGGCCGGACCATATAGGTATTTGTTTTTCAATAATATGCATTAGAAAACTTTATAAAAAACAATGATTTCTACATGCAATTGTATTATTTACAATTAAAATAGCATTAAATAACCATGCCAAATCTAATGGTATTCTTGATTGTATGCGTTGGGTGACATTTACGTCCATACGGTATCATAGCTTTTCTTGGGTCCTGGGTCGTTCCGATGTGTCTACGATATGTTTTTCAAAAGCTCTAGATCTCGAATATCGTAACAAGACTGAAGTGCATCATATCACCAGACAACTTAGAAAATTAAACTAGGGTCCTTGTCGGTTACGTCATTCATTTTTTAACAACAAAAACACGTATTAGTATAACAATACTGAATATTGCACTGCTAAATAAATGCTAATTATATAAAGTTTCAAAAGTAAGCAAATTATTAGACTCTTGATCCTGCCGACTTTTACGTCAGTTTATAGTAAAACAATTGATTTCTTGTGTCGCAGTTCATTGAGATATTTTTGGAAGTTATCTTCCCAGATCGACAGTTTGCCATTCACTCGTAATAACACTTTGAAAAATGAAAATAAAAAGATTTTACTATAGTTTTGACTAGTGAAACTAATTATTTCATTTTGTTAATCTTGTTATTATTAAATTTTTTATAGATCTATAATAAAATTACCTTTGGTATTGTCTTTTTAATGACGTGACAACTAAAAGTAAACCTGTTAATTACCCCGACCATATGAGTATATACCCATATGGTCATGACCATACGCGTATGGTCCAAATACTCATATGGTCCGGAACATATATATATATCTAAATCAAGGGAAAATAATGTACCCTGTAAACTATCTGTGCATTGGGACCTATTAAAAAGGTAAAAAAAAAATTTTGAGGGGGAAGAAAGAAGGGAGGGTGAGTCCATGGGAGGTTCATCTAAAAAAATCAAAGAAAGGGCATACATGTCATTAGTCAGACCAAGGCTTGAGTACAGCTCTTGCGTCTGGGACCCTCACACCAAAAGTCAAATCAACCAAATTGAGATGGTCCAACGAAGAGCTGCTTGCATTGCTACACATGTAATAAATATCACAATACCAGCTCTGTCTCAAACATGCTTGATCACCTACAATGGCCTACATTAGAACTGAGACGTATACAAACAAGACTAGTGGTATTCTATAAGATCATACACCAGCACATAGCAATTTACCCTAAAGATCTTCTTATTAAATCAGACAGTAGAACAAGACATAAACATACCAATCACTTTAAACAAATTCAAACAAATAAAGATTCATACAACTTAACAAGTTTTCATTTTATCCACATACAATAGTACAATGGAACCTACTTCCTACATCAGCAATCCTTTGTACAACAGTCGACGGCTTCAAAGAGCAGATTTCTATATCTGCTCTTTCACAAATATTCTAAAAAACTGCATAACATGTACATAGTTTTAACAAGAAATATACATAGGATAACAATCCACAATTTTTTTTTTAAATCACTGTTATATTTTTACTTTATTTATTTTTTGTAAGCACCAATGCAATGTAACGTAATGTTACTGCAAATTTATTTCTTTTAAATTGTAAATAAGCCACGCATGCAACGGTACTTAATAGTCAAAGTTGTGACTGAGTGCGGAAATATGAAGATAGATAGATAGAGGTAATCCCCACCCCCTTCAATTTGAGAATATGCTATTATCTTGTAAACGGTACAGATCCCCACCCCTAAATCATATAAATTCTTGAATGGGACGATAAAACAAATGAAATGAAATTAAAAGGAGGTCTTTGGGGGTTACCCCACCCTGTTCAATTTGAGAATGTGCTATTATCTTGTGAACGATCCAGATCCCCACTCCTAAACCATATATATTCTTGTCGGGGACAATAAAATTTAAATGAAATTAAATAAAAGGGAAGTCCCACCCCCTCTAGTTTGAAAACTTGTAAACGGTCAAGATCCCCACCCCTAAACCATATATATATATTCTTGTATAGAACAATAAAACAAATCAAATGAAATATAGGGAGAGTCCATGGGGGTCACCCCCACCCCTACATGTTTGAGAAACTTTTAAATGGTTGAGATCCCAAGTGGTTAGGTGAAAAAAATTCCAGATCCCTGATACCCACCCTCAAACCATATATATTCTTGTATGAGACAATAAAACAAATCAAATGAATATAGGACCATCCCCTTTGTCTTGTGTTGGGAACCCCCTCTTTTTAAAATGGTTGGATCCGCCCCGGCATACCATCTAGCTAGCTATAAAGGCTTTAAAAATATGAAATCAAACAAGGAAATTAACAGTGTAGGCAACTGTTTTGAATTTAAAAAAAAAACTTTTACATACATGACATATATAACAATGTTAAATTTTTTGTGCATTTATTTTTGCTTACCGTATTTTCAATAATGGACAAAATTGCATGATTGAATATTGCAATTTAAGAAAAATCAGCATACATGTTATAAAATGGGAAGTGGAAACTGGGAATTTGACAAAGAGACAACAACCCAATCAAAGAGCAGACAATGGCCGAAGGTTACCTATGGGTCTTCAATGCAGTGAGAAGATTTCGGCACTGGTCTTCAGCTCATAAATATGTATCAGAAATGAAAATGAGATACAGCTTTCAGTTCTATTAATAAAAACCTCACAATAAGTTCTGAATATCAGAATATACAGTATTGCAAGATTCTCTCAAAATGTACACATAGAGCTGAAAAACTGTAAAATTAATCATGCTTACCCGGTATTTAACATTAAAGTCCATGGTGTCCATCTAAATATGCATACTCTGGTACAAAGGAATATAAGTATGCAATAGACATCAAGTTTTCAAAAATAAGAGTGTCTATGCCATTAATTTACGACAAGATTTTCAATCAAGTAATAATTTCGGTTTGTTTAAATATTTTGGAGGTTACTATGACCTCCTTTTTGATGATGATATTTTCTTTTTAAAGTTGAGAAATTGTTTGTACCAACAAAAATAAAAACGCAAAGTCAATCTAGAATTATGTTTTTATCATTTTTTTTATTTTTAGGTTGTCAGCAAGATGAAAAGGACGAAGTATGCAGTTCAAAATTCAAAATGTGGATAAGCTGAGGTTCAAGGTCTTACCTTTGCAGATTTTCATATTTTGCATGAATGAATTCAAAGGTTATATGATGGACGGCAGAGAAAGAAAAAAACTACTTTTCAATTATCCTGCTCCTGGATAAATGTAAAACATCTTGTTTTTCGGTAAGTTTTATGCTCTGTTTTGACAGTGGTAGTGCATTCATCTGTCCAGTCTTTCCTCTAAATTGTATCCTCTTTAAGTTTTTGGTGAGTGTTCGCCATGAATTTCAGTAAGTAACTTGTGGATTTACATGTATATACTCAAAATTTAGTACACTAATATTAATGGTATTTTAGCATGACATCCTGCCAAATGCTTGTTAATCATGTTTATGTTCCAGAACATACAATTATTTGGACTGTACGCATACAGTCTGCCCAATTTGAAGAAGTTGGTCAAGTTTATTAGAAACAAATGTACAGTACAGATCAACACAACTGAAATCTTTGACTTTAATAGATTAATACAAAAAGTTTAATTGCAATTAAAATAAAAACACAGGTTTGGTCGAGCTGGTACCAGACAGTACAAGTATACTTAAATGGTCTGACTGTACACATATGGTGGGACTGTAAGTTGTGGACCGTTAACGTAAGATCCAAATACTGATATGGTCTGGAACATTTATCATTGTTTATACATGTCTTAAAATTAATATCAAACACATTGGTGTTTTTGAACTTGGTAATAAGTTATTTGATAGAACTATAATGTTTTGGGATATCAAAATCAAAAATATCCCATTTTTACTTTTAATAAAGAAGAAGATTATTGATGTATGTATAAATGTATATTAAAATGAGACAGCAAGCCAAGAACACAAAAAATAAGGATGAAACATACATAATTGTTTTGTATCAATGTTATAATTTCCAATATGTTCAAAGAATTCAAGGTATTTTTTCATTGAAATAAAACACAAATTGAAATCTGTCAAAACTTCAAAAGCTTAAAGAAATATTGTTTCTGTTGTCTACATTTTGTATAATATATTGCAAATTCTTGTGAATAATGGAATGTTATTATAGTTGTCAGTTTTAACATTGATCATTATACTGTAAATTCATAAATTATTGCATGCATTTATTATTGCGATTCTGTCATTTTAGACTTAAATGCGATTTTAAATTTTACGATTTTGAGAAAAATCTTGTTTAATCCATATAAAATATTTCATAATGCGAGTTTAAATTATTGCTTTTACAACTCTGTTGCATTTTTCGCAAAAAAAATAAACTCGCATTAATTCTAAATTTACAGTATATATATTATGTTTATAACTTGGGAAAAATACCCAAATGTTATAAAGACGAACAAATTAATTGATTTTTATATGGTACTAGAATAGGAAGATGTGGTATATTGCTAATTTGACATCAGAGACCAAAGGATGTAGGCCGTTAGCAACTGATGACACTGGACAACCTTTAACAATTAGTAAAATCCATAGCTATTTTTATTGAAAATCATATTATTGCTACATGTATGCAAACAATTTTGTATAATACATTACTTTAGATTTTATTGGTTCTTTTTCAGAAGGATTGAAATTCACCACCTAGAATAAATGGAGAAAACATAAAAACAAGACCAGAATAAATTCAAAGACAAAAGTTGGATCAGTTATTATTTTCATCACTCAGTCAATGATTTGAAGTTCTTTTAAATACAAAAAAATATTGAAACCACAATAATGTCAAAGTTCTGTGCTGAATGACTAAAAATTGGACTATACCATCAAACAATGCTGGATGATCATGATGATAAGAAACTATTAATGTTTTGTGTTGAGGGATATTGTGAAAAAAATTAGATTTTCTTAAATAGCTACTAGTACATGTAGTATTTTAAGCCTAACAATAGAGTTTTTATTGATTTCAAATGAGAAATAATTGTGTTTCAAGAAAGTATTCTATAATTCATGAATAAACATATATTGATACTTACATTATCTGCTTTGTTGTTTAAAAGTTTAGTTTTGAACAGTTATAGAACAATATGCTAAATTAACGTTTCCCAAGAAAAAAAGATATTCAATTAAAAAGATTCATATTATAATAATTTACTACCAAATAGAATACATTGTAACATACACATTACTGCATATATATATCTATATATTTACAATTAGAATCCCATAGGATTTTAATTTGTCCCATGGGATATTAAATATCCCATGGGATTTTTTTTGTCCCATGGGACAACAAATATCCCATGGGACTACAATTATCCCATGGGACCAAAAAAAATCCCATGGGATTTAACCAAAATCCCATGGGATAATGGTCAATCCCATGGGATTTTGCCCTGTCCCATGGGATATTGAAAATCCCATGTTTTTATAATTCAAATTGCAAAATAAATATGAAAGAAACAGTAGAAAACCAATGAAATTATTGAATCCCATGTAATTCCGCACATTTTGGTCATATACATGATATTGTAGCTTTTGTTTGAGGCGGCGGCGGATTTGCAAATGAGTGTTTTGCAAATTAAAAGTGTCCAGTGTTTTAAGTTTGTCTTTTCGCAAAGTTACAGTCTGTAGGAAGACATGATAATCCTATTCAATTAAGATTAGAGTCGAGTGCACCCCGTCCCGCACGGGCGGGGTTCGAACTCTATCATGCAATTCCTTTATACTAGTAAGTAGAAAAGCAAACTAAATGCAAGTCTTAGCGAACGTAAAAGTAACTATCAAGTTAAATGTCCTTAACAGAAAAAATAGTATATTTACACCAGAGTCGTCGCTCTTACTCTGTTTATCATTGGAAAGTATTGCTGAAGTAATGTCGTTAAAATTAGGTCCGAGACCACAATTAATTCGTAGTGCATTTCTTTTAGAACATAAATGAAAATTAAAACAATCCCACCTGCGCTTTCTCAATGAAATTTTTACAGTGTGTTGTACTACTTTTTGGACAAATTATATCAAAATTATAGAAAACTTCATCGTCTCTAACTCAAAATATGGAAAATTTTGTATTTAGGGTGTCTTGAAATCTTTTGACAGCTTCCGAAGTGCTAATTTTTAACCTTTTCAGCTGGACCAAATCACTACTTTCCTGTAAAATTCTGGACCCAAATTTTTTTACAGTGTTATTTCACCCCCCTACTTACAATTTTAGGTATTAAACATGGAGAAATAAATTTGGAAGGGGTATAAAAATTAATGGCAAGTAACCCACTGTTAACACTAGGGACTGAACAACGAAAATCAAGGGACGACAATTGTGGTCTCGGCCCAAATATATAGAGGTATTGTTTTTTTCTGATTTTTTTTTGTGTTAATTGAAAAAGCATTTGTCTTTTGTGAAACAGAACAACGCAATGAACTATAAACATCAGTTACAAAAAGCTTAACTCATCAGATAGATTTCAAATAGAGATCCATCTAACAAAACCACAGTGCGGACGTGGGCGGGTACTTGTACATCCCAACAACAAGAAGAAACTAAGTACAGATGTCGCGTTGTTAAACATGTTAGCGAGATGCCAATTATATATATGTTCATATACATGTATATCTGTCCCAAATCAAGCAACTGTTTTGTTGATTTTGCTCTTTATCAGTCACTGGCTCACTATGTGTAAGGGGAGGCAATCCTCTCTCGTCTATTGAATTATTGTAAACTTGTCATAAAAAGTGTATATATATGAAATATTTGCTAATTGACATTAGATGCTCAACAAATCTATGGTCGCTGCGAAAGTCTGATATTAAAAGATTGTTAAAATGCTTATTTAGTAATATCATTATCAGGTTTTCTTTTCCTTAAATTCCTAATCAACTTACTGAAAAGATCTACAGTAGGTGTACTGTTAATGTGAAAGTAATGCCTAACTCCTCTTCTATTGACAATTCACATCGATTGAATAATATTGATATAAGAAGGTGCGATATGAGGGCCAACAATAAAACTCTCCATCCAAACCACATTTATAAAAGTTAACCATTATAGGTCAAAGTACAGTCTTCAACACAAAGCCTAAGGTCACATCGAACAGCAAGCTATAAAGAGCCCCCAAAAAAATGAAAGTATAAAACCATTCAAACGGGAATACCAACGGTCTATTCTTTATAATAAAACGGGAAACGAGAAACACTTAAGAACCACATCATCAAACGATAACCACTAAACATCAGGTTCCTGACTATACATGTATTGAATATAACCGGAATAACTCGGGCCCTCGCCGTCATTGGTCTGTACTATTCTTGCGACGTTAATGGCTGACTAAAACGCTAGATGTCCATGAGAAGTTAATAACGGAAATTGACGACTGAATTATGCGGGTTAACTGAAATAATGTATATCATTTTTTTGATGCATTTCAATTAATCATATTTTAGAAATTTGTGTATAAAGTTGCTGCTTACAGTTTTCTCATTGGTACAGTGGCTGGTATTAGTAATAAAGAATGTTTGTATCCTAGTTTAACATTGTCACATATTGTTCTAATGCTAGTATACGTGTCTGTCATATATATGTTTGAACCATTTCAATGATCTGTGGGTAGTCATATTGCATGAAATTTCTTCAGAAGTACAGTGGCTGATTTTAGAAATATAGAATGCATGAATTCTATATCATCTTTGTCTAATATTGTTGAACTGTTAGTATATGTGTCTGTACAGTAATATCAATGTTTAAATGTCTGTGGGTTTTTATATTGCAAGATCAGAAGTATAGTGACTGCTATTAGAAAGATAGAATGCATGGATTATATATCGGTCACGATGATAGTCTTACATATTGTTGTTAGTATATGTGTCTGTCGTATTTGTTTTTTTAATTAAATTATTTTGATAGCTTTTCGAAACCTCTGTTTATAATAATGTTGCATTAAGTTTCATCAGAAGCACATTCGCTGATATAAGAATCTCTTTACGGATAAAACGCGCAAAGCAGTTCGCGCTTAACAAAGCGTTGCATTGTGGGATTGTTTGCGTCCTTAGTTTCCCGCTGTACAATACATAAGTGCATGATCACTTGTGATAGTAAGCCGTTTGATTGAGTTATGCCATTTCAATTGATATTTTATATTGTGTCTTTCTTTTTAGTGATGTTGCACTATTGTTTCAGATAAGGGTGACGGTTGGTGTCTATTTAAACGTTTAAACCCGCTGCATAAAAATGATTTGTTTGCACCTGTCCTAAGTTAGGAATCTGATATTTAGCAGTTGTTGTTAGTTGCTGTGGTTCGTAAGTGTTTCTCGTTTCTCGTTTTTTTTTAAATAGGTTAGAGCGTTGGTTTTCCCGTTTGAACGGTATTACACTAGTCATGTTAGGGTCTTTTTAAAGCTTGTTGTTCGTTGTGGGCCAAGGCTCCCTTTGAAGGATATAATTTTATCTATATGGTCTACTTTTACAAATTGTGACTTGGATGGAGAGTTGTCCCATTGGCTCTCATGAATACCACATCTTATATCTAAATTTATTACATCAGCATCCTTTAATATTGTTATACTGCTAGTATATGTGTCAGTCATATTTGAATATGTTTGTTTCTTTTTTTATTATTACTTTCTGTTGATGATAATGATAATGCTGAACAAAATTCCTCTGAAGTACAGTGGCTGGTATTAGAAATATAGAATGTATGTATTTTAGTTTATCATTGTCTCATATTATTCTTCTGCTAGTATACGCGTCTGTCATATATATTTTTGAACCATTTCAATGATCTGTGGGTAAACATATTGCATGTTTGATGTGGTTCATAAGTTGTTGTACACTAGTATGAGTATGTGTCTGTCATATTTATGTGTTTTTATTTCCTTTTGTTATAGCTTTCTGTTTATAATGATGCTAAACGACGTTTTAACCATATTATGCTAACCATGTTCTCAAACTGTTGTTTTATATTGCTATTAATTTGCCTTCGGAATATGGTGTCGTAAGTAGATCTGTGGTAAAGTCTCTTTTTTTTTATTATTGGTGTTTCTATACTCGGGAGAGTTAGAGCTAACCATAAAGACATAGACACCTCAAGACTGTTTGATAACCTCTTAGATTGAATGTACCATCTGATTATTCCTGCCTTGATTAATTTGTAAGCATAATCCGAATTAAAGGAGTGTTAAACCTGGTTTTAAAGCTAGCTTAAACTCCTCGTTATAGAGATTGTGAGGATGTTTCGTGTTTGGTATAAAACTACATGTATTAATCTTTTAGGTAGGAAAAATAACCACCAAAATCTAATGATCAACAGGTTTCAATTATAAAACTGTTTATTAAGACTGATAACATGTGTCATGTTAAAATTATTTACTTAGGTATAATATTCATAAAAGCAAACGGTCTATAAAAACATGTACAACCCATTACATTTCAAAACAAAAACTACATATTTGGATACTTTTGACGTCAAACTTGTTGTTATTCTAATTAACTTCTGTCCAAGTCACATTTTACAGTATATTTCCACTTTTTTAAGCAGCTTCATATCAGAGTTCACCAATGTCAGGAACTTGCACTATTTTTAAAAACAGTTACGTGTTTCAAGTTTAAATCCTAAAAGCAAACAACGGATAAAAAACACTTAAAATCACAAAGTAATCTATATCTAACAATACCATAATATCAAACAATACCATATTTTAATAACAAAAAAATTAAGATTATATGTTAATATGTTTTCAATCGGTTTGCGTCATATTTGAAAGACATCGTTCATTATAAATATCATCAACCTCGCTTTCATATGAAGTTCAAACTGTTTGGCCTCCTGAGAATAAACAGTAAACATTTAATATGTTTGAACTGCTTGCACTATATACCTGAACGTTTGAATATCATCCTATGTCTGAAAAACTTCGTCGTAATCCGGAGGAAGGTCATCGTTACCATAGAAACAGTCGTCGTAATCTGGCGGCATTAAATCATCCACATGGAGGCTACTTTTGTCATCGAAATCGACTTTTGATTGGATCCGAGGTATCCCAAACATACTGTATGAAGTAACACCAAGCACTGACATTGAACCTTCGGATGACCTTGTTGTCTTAAACACATTGAAAACAATGTCATTTTCAATAGGGTGGGTTGTTATATCACTTACTCGGGAAAGTCCGGGACATTCTTCGTCAATGATCGTGTTCGCCATATGCAAATTAGCTTTCTGTCTCCAATCTTTCCATTCCTGTATTTTAGAAATGTCATAGGTATCGTCACCTGGCCATTTGTGAATATTTGTAATAGATTTGTAAAAATTGTAACTGTCTTCTCGTTTCGCGTTAGAAGGATTTCGAGACGAAGTCGAATTTGAGGAAAAACATGTTTTTATTCCGACATCAGAAGGTCTTGGCTGACATCCACTACTTTTGTTTATTTTTAGTAACACATGTTCCGGGTAGCTTGTATTGTCATCTAACTGTATTACGAATTGTCTTGTACTAGGAATATTATCAAAACTGTTTGAAGATACAACAGCAGCTGCCATTTTTAATACAAATCAAGCTAGTAATTCCACTTTCTGTCTGATTCTGAATCAACACATAGTCTGCTGTAACTCGAAAACCTGTCAAAATAAAAAATAAAATAAAATATAGATATAGAAAGTACAACACCAAAACCACTAGATTTTACACAAAGTTCATTCCTTTCCTTGGACACTTGTTTAAATAATTGTCGTTAAAAAATCAGCTATATATGAAGATTTGCTTGAAAAAATAGCGTCCAGTGGTGAATACTTCAAGCATATACAATTGGCCGTTTCAGAATCTAAAGCATCATGGGTAATTTCATTTTTCGTACCCCAAAGTGAAAATAACTTTACGTCATTGGTTGATTTCCATTCTTTATAACGTTTTAAACCAATCAAAACGCTTTGTAGTACGTTTTTGAAAATATTACCCAGGATGCATTAGATTCTGAAATGGCGAGTTGTGATGACGATTGGCATTATGTTATATTGATAGGAATATGTGTACGACGTCTGCTTTGTACGGACTGTTGCTACATTCGGTTTGTTTTCGTTTTTGGCGCAAACTATTTTTTTGTAACTTTTACAATAAAGATAATTTTTTTTTTATATGTTATATTGACAGGATTTGTGAAGTGTCTGTTCAAAATGAAACGTGCACGCAAACCGGACACTTTATCTGATTCCGAATAGACCAGTCTTTGCTTTAACTCATAAATATAACGTGTTTGAGGGGTAAAATGCAAATACAATTTTTTGGGTCTTTACTTTGGTTCGGTAAGGAACCGCTCTCGAGCTCTAACAATAGAGCCAAGCACGCTTCTTATTTCTTTTTAATCATATGCATTGTAGCTCTTCAACTGTTACACTTCTTATACATCATATTGGCATTCAAATATTCAGTTTTGAGGTTTCCTGATTAATGTTATTTCAGAAAAGCGCTTGAAAATTATAACGTGATCCTTTTTTCAAACATTTTTATGACTTCGTAGTTGAATATAGAATATATCAATATGTTGAATCATCAAACGTGTATGTTTCAACAGCCCCTTGTTGACCTACATCCGTCCACCATTTGTACTCCTTACGTTGTGTTACAGTGTTGTAAAAGAACTTCATTATGGTCAAGGAATAAGTTCAATCTTATTCGAATTCTATGTATACAGAGTTTATTGTGATGACGAATGAGTATATTACAAAGGATCAAAAGAATTTTAATAGTTTAAAGCTTAGACTAATTTTTATATGTCAGTGTTTATATATATTTGATCAGAAAGGTCAATTGTACAAAAATAAATAGTTTGAATAGTAAAATCTGGGACTATTATATTAGAATAATAGACCAAGGTAAAATACATGTACGGGTGTAAGTTTTGTTTGGATATTTACATGCTTTGGGTTCTTATATTTGTAACTGATATTCTATGGGCAGAGGTGCAAAGGTAAAGGGACTTTTTTGTTGAAAAGGATGCAAAAACTGAAGAAGAAACGAAGATTAAAGGTGTTTACTTTTGCTTGGTTAATAATATTTTTGGGTTAAAAGATTTTTGTAGTGAAAAAAAATGATAATTTCAGATTTAAACAAAAAGTTTTATTTTTCTTATGAAGTCAAAAATGTAATAGACCGCGAGTAGACCAGAAAGGGAAGATAGTTTTAATTTTTGGCTACCGAAGACATAATGGATTGTATGTTGATGTCAGCATCTTTTCGGCCATACATGTACATTTTCAAAATCAGTATCCCTAATAAAAGTTCGATGACCTATCATTTTTATTCTATCTTTGTACACTTCATCTAGACAAAGTTCGAAAAAAATCTCTTATTTTTCATTTATGCTATCATATAGTACCTCCTTGATGTGTAAAAAAAATATACATGAAGATAGTTTATTCTCATAAAATCATGCAAGTACAAAGGTTACAGAGAAGTTGAATAATAATATACATAAAAAACAAAATATGCATTAAAAATGCATAAAATTCAAAAATGTATATGAAAAGTATGACCGAGTCGACTGTGATCGAAACGTCTGTTTACGAACTGGAAGTGTCGCCGAAACGTCTGTTTACGAACTGGAAGTGTTGCCGAAACGTCCTGAAAACGGTCAGTGACGGAGTTGTCTTTAAATTTTTGTTATACTGTCCGTATTGTCTTGCAATCGTTAATTTTAAAAGTAAGAATACAAGTGAAACCAACCAAGGACCAATATATTGAAGTTATACAATTGTTGAGAGAAATAATAAAAGTACAATAAGAATTCTACATTCATTTGAGTAATTTTCGAACATTTGACATTTATTTAGTATATATATATTTGGCTTGAGGTGTCCTTTGATAATAAATTTTACCACGGTCAAACATGTAAAATTCGAAATATATAATCTTTAACAGAACTATTTTTATATGTTCATGATTATTGTAAGAAATACTTTGTAGTACTGGAATACCAGAAGATTTAACTTGTGACAACTTTTAAAATAAGATTATGGGTCGAATTTCTCTATTCTTTGTATTCTTGCACGCCATTCTTTTTGTTTTTAATTCATTTTTCTTATCTTTATTTTGTTGGGCCATTTTTCAGAAGATTACATGTACATGTACCTACTGTTTGATTAGAAAAAAGCCTTTCGGGATCTCATATTATGGAAACAATTATACATTGGGCCTACCTCATCAATAAAGATGACGTTGCAAATGAAACTGTTTTCGTTAGAGAATTTAAACAGCGCAATATTGATTTAGGCCAAACAAGTAAATATATGTCTCCTGTTTCCCCAACTAATCATAAATTATCCTGCACCTGCCTCTAGCTCCTAACATATTGTATGGACATTCACGTTTGGTTAAGAATCGTAAAAGTCGCATATTCGGGGGAACATTTCTTTAGTCAAGATTAGTTCCCGTCATACTGAACATATAAGTGTTTTAAAATTTAAAATCTATTAACCTACTTGCTTATCCCATTTTCTGCCAGAAGACAGGAATATGAATTTTACCTTACAAATTATCCCACAAAAACGAATGCTTCGAAAAGCTTATGATAAACTTGAAATAACGGATTTATAAAAAATTCGAATGAAAAGATGAAACTTGGTGAAATAATAACAGTGGGGATGAAGTGCAAAACAATATCTGCACAAATTTACATGTAAAAGCCCAAAGCAAATGTACAACCCTTTGATTGTTGCTCTTCATCTCAAATATATCATGGCTATATTAAAAAAGCGTATATTTGCAAGAAAAAAAACCTTACCTTTATGCAATTTTATCCAATTTACCAAACAATGTTTATTGATGTCTTTGTGTGCCCAGTAGTTAATGGGGTCGATATTGGTATTTAGTATTTACCGAACCATATGGCTTCCTCTCATCCAATCAAAATCGATAGATTTACCATATGGCTTCCTCTCATCCAATCAAAATCGATAGATTTGTGTATATTCGATCATAAATTAGCTTCGTCAAAATTTGACAAGTTTGACAAAATAGAAATTATTAGAGCATTGCCATTACGTAATATTTTTTAAAGGGACTTAAAAACATGATTGCGCAATCGCGAAAATCTTGGTTAATAGGTATTAGTAGGTAACCGGGTCATAAATCAACAGACAACAGTGACGTGATTATTGACAAACAATAAAAATCTGTTATCATGTATTATCAATGATATATCAGTGTCAATGATCCGGATCTGACGGATAAGGAAGAAAGATAAATTGTAGAAAAAATATTGTGATGAAAATTTGTTTTGATTAGATGGTAATAATTACTTTGACAACATATTAAAACGGGGATATAGATAGCGTGTCGAATTTATGGTTTCATAAGTCCATAGATAAATTAACGCGTACATTTTTAATTAATATCAGCTTTGGAGATCGAAAGAATTTTGATAACATTTTATTTTCTACTGAAATAACGAGTTACACTTTTTATATTTCTGCAGAAATCAAGCTTAATTTATAGCTACTTATATCAACAGTAAAAGAATTTAATTTGATATAAATGTGAAAAAGAGAGAGAAAGGGGAATTTGTTTAAATTTTAATATTTTTTTTAAATTTTTTTTTTAATTTTTTTTTATTTTCATTATTTTTTGTCATTGTCACAAACACTGATACAAGATGAAGGTCATATCATAAAATTTAATTCAGAAGGATGTATAATTTAAAAAAAAAATTATTTCAAGTAACTGATTTCATTCGGTTAGGAAAATGATTTTTAAAGCAGAGCTTTATTAGATAATACCATACACATGAGGAAATATGTCTTCGATAGTATTACAAGAGGCAAAATCGATCAATCGGTCTCTTGATTAAGAAAATTGTGAAGATATTTAGAATTAGCAATAAACATGTCATGGTTTGCATATGTGATCATATTTGTCAGTTAATAAATTGTTAAACATAAAAGTGGCATGGTCAGTGTCACTGTATATCGGACAAACTGAAATGGTCAGATATTGAAAGTTGTCGAACATTTCTGAAATTTGAATACTTAGATATAAGAAGATGTGTATTAGTGCCAACGAGAAAACTCTCCATCCAAGTCACAATTTGTAAAAAGTAAATCATTATAGATCAAAATACGGGTTTCAACACGGAGTCTTGGCTCACACTGTAAGCTACAAAAGGCCCCACATTGACTAGTGTAAAACCATTTAACGGGAAAACTAACAGTCTAATCTATTAATAAATAACAAGAAATGAGAAACACTTATGAACAACATCAACAAAAAAACCCACTGGAAATCAGATTTCTGACTTCGGACAGGTGCAAACAAATAGAACGGGTTAAACGTTTTAATAGTGCATTATTAAAGAAATCCTTATATATACTAAGAATGATTCGTTTATAATCATAACTTCAAGAGCGGAATTTTTGGAAAGGGGCATTACATAAAAAAATATATTATTTTAAAGAACACGTTTTTTTTTTAGTAAATGAGAAATATTTTTACCTTAAACATAGTACAGCACTATGCGGGGGTGTCTTCTAAATATTAATATTAAATAAATTAAATGAAGAAAAACATGTATGTTTTAAAATAATATTTGCTGCTTCTTAAAACGTGAAATTCAATTCTTCGATATAGTTTTTCAAAGATTTCACATATATAGTACTGAACTTCTGAACTTATTCATTCGGAACAAAGGAACTTAACTGTATAAAATGATATAATTGTATATCGATTTTTATTGAATTTTCGGTGCCTTTTAAATAGTTCCTTTCTTGCATAATTAATGTTAGGAAATTATAGGAGAAAGTCATTACACCTTGAATAAACCGAAAGTCTTAGTAATCATTCTCCAATAATTAATGTTTATAACGTTTTCTTGTAAGTTGTAAATGACCTTTAATATGACCTTGACTTCCATCTTTTATTGACTATTAACTTACGGAAATAATGAAGTGAAACTAAATAAAGAAATAATAAATTGGTTTGAGGATAAAGTGTATCAGATAAATTATCTAAATCAATAGAGACGACACAGAACACCCGAGGGAGTTAACTCTGTAAAAATCAGCTGAACGTTTTAAACAGTGACTATTAGTAAAGAGAATTTAAGCTTCTCTATTATCAATTAAGTGTTTGTCAAACGATATTTATAGGCAGTTGCTATTTGTCCGGCTAGCCGGATGAATAGTACCAGGACTATTTGTCCGGCCAATACAATGCACATGTCACTATAATATTTGTGTGTGCGTGTAATATTATCTTCAGCAGCACCAGGGGGTAGCACATGTTTGTAATCTTTAGTGTTAGGGCCTAATCTTGTTACTTGTAATTGAAATTGTTGTTTTCTTCATACATGTCATACTGGTATATAGTCCAATATGGATAACAAATAATTGAAAAATAATCATATATATTCCATATTTGTTATACATGTTATATAAGAAGAGAGAAGAAATTACTTGTAAACAAACTTGACTCGTGCATTTGAAGTGAACGCAAAGGATTTTTTTCTGGCTGAAAAAAGGTACAAAATTATTATGCCTGTAGCCGTCAAAGAGAATTATCGACCCCTTGACATAAAGTTATCCATATTTTGAGTTGAAAGTGAGAGATTTTTCTATAATGCCCACCCTTTCCCCCAAAAAGAAGTAAACAACACTGTTTTTTAAATTGTACGTGAGGGGTTCGGGGTGAAACGGTGTGCTCCTTTTCCCAAATTTCTCTTCTCTTTGTTTCTCCTGATCCCATCTTTGTTGTTCCGTGTATTTCATTACCCCACGGTTTATAATCTTATTTCCAACATCCCCACTTCAAGTTTGTAGCCTCAATCCCCTTTCTATATACCACTTCGAGGGCTACTTGCAAGATTCATTTTTGGAATATAACTAAGCTAGATTTCATTCAGTTATACATCCATTTGCAAATGCCTTTCTCGGCTATACTCTTGCTTTGAACATCTTTTTCACCATTTACACAGCTGTAGCGAGTCAAATAATTTTGTTAAACTATAGTTCTCCGATCAATTATCTTTTATTTCCAATTTTCCTTGTGATTTCAATTTTTTAGAGTCACTTTTATAAAATTATCATTCTTGGAAGTTCATAATATCGTGTTCCATTGTCAAATTCCGAAAATGAATGCAAAATTTATCACAAATATTGATATCACTGTTTTCAGCAATGATCTTAAAATTGAAAATCAGTGATCAGATTACACGTGCTCCCTTGGTGCTACTGAAGATAATATTACATGCACTTCCGAACGCACATTACATGACATGCGCATTACAATGACCGGACAAATAGCCCTGACACTATTCGTCCGGCTAGCCGGACAAATAGCCACTCCGATATTTATATCGGGCCACGAGTTCATTCCTGTAAATCATATTTGTTTTAAATTTTTATAAAATTTTTAATAGGTCAGAGGTAATATTTTGTCAAAATTTAAAAATTAAACTTTACTTAAACTTTACTTGGTATTTGAATTTACGGCTACCATGATTGACCATTCTTACTTTGCATTGGGGGCAAATTGACTTTTTTCCCTTAACGGTAATTTTACTTCTGATTTCAATGAAAAGGAAACTATTATGGAAGAATCAAGATTTTCTTAATTCAATATATTATTTTCACTCTAATTTGTAGTAAAAACACACCAATCATTCACCTGTTTTCTGAAACAAATCATTGCTTTAAAGAAATTTGAATAAATCAATTTATATTCCCTCTCCATCAGGAATATATATGGCGTGTCTTATACCATGCAACTTCTTATCAAATGTTAAAATCATTTTAGATTTGGTAACTTGATGGTATGAAGGATTTTTAAGCGACCACAGTAAAAGTTGAAGATTTAATTTCTGTATTTGTTTACGAAAAACGTATACATTGTACTGTTAGTAACAAAATGTGTACTGCTTAGACCAGAGGCTACTTTTGAAAAGGTACTATTTCTGTACTAAAAATCGTTAGTACTGGAAATTTACTTTTAATATTCAGTACTATTTTGTTACTTTAAATTTATTGTAATACTTAGGTACCATATCTTACAGTACTTGATTTGAACTTGAAATTTAGGTACTACAGATTGTTGTCTACTACCGTTACATTTTCAGCATTTTGAAAGTTTTTCTATTTCAAATCTCTTAAAATTATGATTTTCAAACATGGAATATTGCATTATTTCTGTACCAAAATATTTAGTACAAATCAAGTACTGTAAAATACAAGTACCTAAATATTACAATAGTTTTAAAGTAAAGAAATAGTACTAAAAATTAAAAGGAAATTTCCAGTACTACATATTTTTAGTACAAAAATAGTACCTATGCAAAAGTAGCTGTGTAGAGGCTGTGGATCCGATCATAGGCAGCTGATTGAACCCAGAATTGAATCTTGACAATGTGTTTTACGCCGCCATACAATAAAAAAAGAGCAAAGACTTATACAATAGATACATAGTTAGAATGAAAGACTTAAATAAAAAGATAAACAAACGCATTGAGTCTTAGAACATGGAAGTATTATAATGTTTTCTTCCATACTTAGCATGCTTAGTGTGCCTTGAAGTAGTAGTTTGGCAAGTTTGTCAGTAGGGTACAATATTCATTAGACACAAAAATACGGTAAACGGACAGAAAGTCACCGGACATAAAGTCACAAATTTGGTAGGACATAAATAATCTGTTGACAATCGTTTGAATATGCAAGAGAAATAAATTGAAACCTTTACTTTTTTATGCATATATTCATATTAAAATTTAGGAAATGTGTCATTATACTTGAAAAAATAAAGATTTATTTAATTTTAATCGTGCAAAAGAAAGATTTCTTGGCACTATGAAGCCATTTAAGTGCCAATCCACTTTGACATTTTTTTATTTTTTTTTTACAATTATTTAATTATCTTTGATATTTTTTTGTTAAATTTTATTTACAAAGATGGTTTGTGTACAATAGTTCAAGAAAAATACAAAAATATTTTTGTAGAAAAAAGCGTTTTTTATTCAAAGCAAAATAATCAGAAAAAATTAAAGTTGACTTTTTGTCCAGTGACTTTCTGTCCTACATTCAAAAATACTGCTGTCCAAAATATGCACGACATATTACCATTCGTCTCAACTCGGCCGATTCCGTACCCTCATCTTACGGATAGAAGGAGAGTAGCGGATTCTACCGAGGATTGCCGAATGTACATATTACCTACAAGACAAGACATCTAGTGTTGAATTAATCAACTATCAAAAAATCAATAAATCACTTTAAACATTTATTACTGTATATAATTGAAAACCAGTTTGATGTATAATCTATTAACAGTTACCTTTGTATGTTCAATTTTTGTTTTGCCCTCTAAGCACATACGGGATTTGACAGATATATTTTTTACTTTTTTGTGCATTATATAAAATAAAAGTCAAAATAAAGCTTTCAAACATGACTCCTAGTATATATGTCTGCCAAAGAAAAAAAGTACGGAATATAGAAATTCATTATTCCTGTAACTGAAGACCAAAATACAATTGTTTTATACTAGCCTGATCTAGATCAACCCATCCTGCATAGTTAGATATAAAAGGCCCCGAAATGACAAATGTAAAACAATAAACTAATTTACGAAAAACAAATATATGATATACAGCATCAAAAGCATCTACTTCCTTACAGGCAAAGCTGGCATGAGAAATTCCGAATGAGGCCCACAAGTTATATTGCGACATACCAGAAAATGGCAGCGTTGCGAGATCGATCTTTAATTGCATTGCTCTGTATTTTATTATTTATATGTATGTTTATGTTGCTGCAATAATGTTGTTCCTTATACCATTCATACATTCAATGTCATAATTTCTTTATTTTTATTATAAAAAAAAACAGTACACAACTTTTCTAAAACCAATACATGTACACGTGCATAGTTTTAATATTGAAATCATAAACATGTATCTTCAAAACAGGGACTTTCTATAGTATGACTATTATGTGGGTATTACATCTATGGTCTATAGTACTATAGAAAGTCCCAGCTCAAAATCAAAGCTATGACATAGCAAGTTTAAATAAAGAAAAATAACTTAAACCTCAAAATTTCAAAAATTAAAGAGCTAGGGGTCAACAAGGTTATTAAAGGTTTCATTAGATTATTTATAGATAACATCAAACTTAGTATTGTTCCCTTCTTCGATAACTGTTGATAACGGATTATCTAATCTTGAATTTATTCAAATGACCCCTGGTCATGTTTATACTGTAAGTAATATTTATAATTCAAAATAAACACTGTCAACATAATGTAAGAGGAGACAACTCATGAAAAAGTCGGTGAGATGGCGGTCAAGTGTTTTTAGAATAGTCTCCACAGCAATGCTTTAATATATGCAAATTAATGAATAAAGCAATTGCGAGGACATAATGATAAACAGTACAAAAACAATCAGTTTGCCCCCCGGGTTCTGAAGTTTTGGTTCAACTTGTCAAAATAAACAAACTTCTAGCATTGTCAACAACATATTAAACGAATAAACTAATGATTGTATGCCTAAAAAGTCAGCCAAGTGTTTTTACTGAAAATAATCATCATTAAGAACAGTTTTAGTCCGAATGCAAATTCTTCAAAAAGCGATTGCGATCATTGATACTGAAAGGACAGAATGGCGAACAGTCCGGGGTTATATTGAACAGTCTTAGTTTTACACTTCCGAATATTCACTGCATATTCATACATTTAGTTTTCACAGAAACACCATGGTCTTTCAACATCAATAAACAGAAATAAATACATTTGTCGGCATTGTCAAATATGCACTTCAGTTATCCGTGTACACGGACACATTCTTTTCGGTATTGTCAGATTTGTGCCATAGTTTTCCACGAACACGGCACATTACTTTGCCTTAGATACGTATTTTTACTGTAGTTAACTTGTACAAGTTAGAGGGCTTTGTCAAATCTGTACTGTAGTTTACACGGATAAGTTACTCGGCATGTCAAATCTGTACTGTAGATTACACGGATAAGTTACTCGAGATGTCAAATCTGTACTGTAGATTACACGGATACGTTACTCGGCATGTCAAATCTGTACTGTAGTTTACACGGATAAGTAACTCGGCATGTCAAATCTGTACTGTAGATTACACGGATAAGTTACTCGGCATGTCAAATCTGTACTGTAGATTACACGGATACGTTACTCGGCATGTCAAATCTGTACTGTAGTTTACACGGATAAGTTACTCGGCATGTCAAATCTGTACTGTAGATTACACGGATAAGTTACTCGGCATGTCAAATCGTTACTGTAGTTTACACGTACAACTTAAAAAGCTTTGTCAAATCTGTATCTGTAGCTTACGACGGACCGTCACCAAATTTGTATCTGTAGCTTACGACGGACCGTCACCAAATCTGTATCTGTAGCTTACGACGGACCGTCACCAAATCTGTATCATAGTACTCGACACATTACTCGGCATAAATATTTGTAAGTTGAGTTTACACGTACAAATTGGAAAGTTTTACCAAATCTGTAAGGACGGATACAGCCATTTTAAAAAAGGGGGTTCCCTACCAAGGATAACCACATGTCCCTATTGAAATGCATAGATCGTCTGGTAAAAAGAGGTTCAAACCCTGGAACCCCCTCCTGAGATCCCCCACTGCTGTACTATAGTTCTCCTTAGAGACAAGACACATTACTGTGTCATTAATATGTGTATTGAAGTTGTCCGCGCAGAAATTGAAAGGCATCGGCTAATCTATATGTGTACCGTAGTTTACATGTACACATAAGTAGGCTTTGTCAATCCTGTACTGTAGTTCTATCTAAATTTATCTTATTCCTTTATAAATGTCACGAAACCATGTCATTCCAAATCACATGTAAGTCTCTTGTTTTTGTTATTAATTGAAAATCTGCCATTTTAGAGGGAATTGTGTATTTTTAAAATGTCTGTGGCACAGACCAGAATCGTGACCGTGCAGTTATGTACGTCTGCAGTCATTGCGTCATAAGGTAATACAGATAAATGAAGAAAGTTCAAAAAGTTCAAGATTATTGTGTGTCATAAGATTAGATCAAATGTAAATTAAATAAAATTGAGAATGGAAATGGCGAATGTATCAAAGAGACAACAACCCGACCATAGAAAAAACAACAGCAGAAGGTCACCAACAGATGTTCAATGTAACGAGAAATTCCCGCACCCGGAGGCGTCCTTCAGCTGGCCCCTATATAAAGTTTGGAACAACTTTAAATACAGATATTGATGCTAATTGTGATAAAATTGTGTTAAAATCCCAGTGCCAAATATTACATGCATACCATGACTAGAACATGTTATGGTATGACTTCGTATATGCCGCTTTGTGCACGATCGCCACACTCGAGTCAGTTTTAAACATTGTAATTAACAGGGTGTCAGCAGGTGTAAACATAGAGAATATGAAGAATAACTATAGAAACATATGGAGAATAATGGCTTATTATTGTTTAAATACAGAATTGGGGAACACCTCGTCTAGATACTCATTACAGTTTTACTTTCATATTTTATTCATTTAGAATAAATAGAACACAATCTTGAATGTGTTTGCCTGTTCCATTGTAAACGTTGTATATATATAGATTCTTACATTGATACCAGTGGATTATCGGATTTATCCAATCGAGATAGTTAAATTATCAATTTTAAAGTCCGAGCCGCCTATCGAGATTGGATAAATCCGGTAATCCACGAGTAACTATGTAAGAATCTGTTTCTCTAATGATTAAAAAGACATTTTCTTTTTTTGTGAACTGAAAATCTCCTTCGAGTGCCTTTCACATTGCACAAAGTTGTCAATTTCATTAACACCTTTAAATTTTGATTCATCCAGTTAGCTTAAAAGGTCATGACCCTTAAAATCATCCAATGATCTTATGAGATCACCAGCAACCACACGTTGATTAAAAATTTTTATACAATGGGTTCGGAAAGGGATAAATTTCAATAGAATTAGAGAAACATATATATGTGGACTTCATTACAAAAGAATTACAATGGAATTATTGAATTTTACTTTCATGTACTTTTATTTTTATGACGACTAAGTATTAGCATAAAAATATTACATTTTATAGCAAACATTGAGTATTTTATTAATATATACTAGTAATGCATGTCCTTCATTTTTGTTGATCAAGTGGTTATTTTTTAATAGTCTTCAGTGACAAACAATTAAGGCAATTTAAGAACAAGAACAAATTAACAATAAATCTAAAAGGCAGCCCTGCAAAGTGAACGACCCGAAAGAAAGGACTGACCCTTACAAATGAGGTTTTTTGGATATTCCTTATAATATGCTACCTGTGGACCCCGTAAAGATCGAGTTGTTGAATAGTACTTAAACGCACAGAGAGTATGGCACTACTCCTATATGTGGTAGTAAACTTTACCCATCCCTAACGATGACCATTCGTATCCTTTAAATGGCGAAATTGAGACCAGTTTTGCTATCTCTATGTGCACTCATGGGAGTCCGATTTCATATTTATTACTTGTTATTTATTCATAATCATTTACATTGTAGATTGCGTTATTTTCCTGTTTATTAACCTATCCACAACTGGTAAGTTTTAATCGATTTTGGCAACTCTCCTGTATACTATATAGTAAGTTGTATTTGGAAACTGTCCTGTATACTATATTGTAAGTTGTATTTAGCATCATTATAACTTACTGTACACTAGTAGTTAGTTGTATTTGGTAGCTTTCGTGTTTACTGTATAGTTATATGGGCTTTGCTCATTATTGAAGACCATACGGTGACCTAAAGTTGTTGATTTCTTTGTCATTTTGGTCTCTTGCAAAGAGTTGTCTCATTGGCAATCATACCACATTTTCTTTTTGGGACCCTATCAACAACTGTTGTAAATACTAAACTTTTAGTTGTGACATTTCTAGACAATGTATATTCCCCCCCCCCCCTCCCCTGTATAGCCATGTATCACCATCATTGATGGCGATCCGATGGATACATCTGTTGTAGGGTTGTCACTGACTCAGACGTACTTATGAATATAATTATTTTCTGTGACTGTATCTTACATTAATTTGTAGGATCCTTTACCATAGATAGTTTAGCTGATCTGTAACAATAACATCTTCATGCCTTATATATCATGTACTGTAGTACGACGCTAGATTAAAACTGACGTGGAAAGGTAACATATGTCCACCGAAAGCTCTTTTTTTGAGAGCCCAGGTGGTCGTGTGGTCTAGCGGGACGGCTGCAGTGCAGGCGATTTGGTGTCACGATATCACAGTCGCATGGGTTCAAATCCCAGCGAGGGAAGAACCAAAAATTTGCGAAAGCAAATTTACAGATCTAACATTGTTGGGTTGATGTTTAGACGAGTTGTATATTTAAGTATATACAGATATACATGCCGTGCTGACTATAAAATATATATTGTGACTTTTATAGTTGTTTTGGACAACTTTCTTGTATACAGTATAAATAGTTATACTTGGTACCTTTCTTGTATATATACACTATATTTAGTTGTACATGTATTTAACATTTTTTTTTGTTTACTGTAAAGTTAGTTGTACTTGACAACTTTCTTGTTGACTGTATGGTTAGTTATATTTGGCAACTTTCTTGTTTACTGTAAAGTTAGTTGTATTTGGTAACTTTCTTGTTGACTGTTAAGTTAGTTGTATTTGGCAACTTTCTTGTTGACTGTAAAGTTAGTTGTATTTGGCAACCTTTTTGTTTACTGTAAAGTTAGTTGTATTTGTTTACCGTAAAGTTAGTTGTATTTGGCAACTTTCTTACTTACTGTAAAGCTAGTTGTATTTGGCAACATTCTTGTTTACTGTATACTTTGTAGTTAGTTGTATTTGGCAACCTTCTAGCATAGATAGTTATATTGTTTACCGTATAATGAGTTGCTATGCTATGTTTGCTGTATCTATCGTTGCTGTCTTGTATACAGTACAGAGACAGTTTGATGTTGTCATCACACGCATAGTTAGTTCATGTATTTAATCAAACAGCTAATTCATGTATTGCGTACTAAATATATAAAAGAAGATGTGGTATGATTGCCAATGAGACAACCGTCCACCAGAGACCAAAATGACACACAAATCAACAACTATAGGTCACCGTACAGCCATCAACAATGAACAAAATCATACCACATAGTCAGCTATAAAAGGCGCCGAAATGAAGTATATAATACGTTGCTGTATACTGTTGGAATTATGAAGCACAAACGCACCTTTAAATATTAGTTTACCTTTAGTAAGATTGACCCGAAACTTATTCTAACTTTTAACTGCACAAGTCAAATTTTTCTGTGAAATTTTAATAATCTTACTTTTGTAATACCAATAGAAAATATTTGAGAAATTTTGAGAAATATCAAAAATTATGTTGATGTCTATAATAAGTAGAAAATGAAATATCTCTCTGCGGTGATACCACTAAATCATGGTACGTCACATCCGGTTGTATACGAAATTAGGTCGAAAAAAATATTCCTATGAATTTGATAGTTGTAGGTAGGTAATCCTACATTTCATTGCATTAAAACATTTTATGTGTCATAAACATATGTCTTGCGTATTTCTAAGCACCAATATTTTTTTTATCTGGGCATCTTTAGAATATTTTGAAAACTTGAGCTTACATGGTTACTAAATCTGGTACACCTGTTAAATAAGGGGGGACATTTGATTGGTTAACTTCCAGTGATAATTGTTTTCTTATATGCAATAAAATGTTATGCGAAATGTTTTCTATAATAGTACTGGACAGAAAAAACTTTACTCATGCAATACATAAAGTATTTCTTTATTTGAAACAAAGATGAATTCTGCACAATTTAACAAAGACGAATAGGTTAAAATCATTGATGGTATTAATATCTATTTAACGTTTTATACCAGATTTAATCTCTATTTCAGACGGAGGGTTGACATGTTTGAGTTGTAAGCACGTGGTACAGCCCGGCGATTGTTTCAAACTGACAACATGTGGCGACCACGAGGTAAACCGTAAGATAACTGTAACTTTTAGCCGAAGAACAGCAAACACAAGCTTAATTTGGTATTTGTGTTTTATTGCGGTCATTGATGAATAGTTCATATCCGGTTTTTTCTATGTTTTACGGTGTTTGTTTTATAATAATAAAAAAAAAAATCGGTGATAATGTAGAAAACTGTTGGATATAAATGGATTGCTGAGCAGTTACTAAAAATCAGAGTAATTACAAAACATCGAGAAAAGGTTTTAAAAATACGCTTGGCGAACACCCATAAGAACCTATATGAAAATAAGAAGTTATTGCCTATGAAACAACTATCAATCAAACAACGAACTAAAAATCAGTTTTAGGTCTTAACCTATTCAATTCTAATTTATCTTAATGTATGAAAAACAAAAAAAAGGACTTACGGTATTTGAACCTACGAAAAACAGCATTACAGACTGCTGTCTTGAGACAGATACATGAAAAATGTGTGCGAGGGTTGTGGATTGCAGTTTTAATCGAATTTTATTACTATGTGTAGCAAAATGTGAGCAATGCCTCCAAAACGCAGTCTATGAGAAATACAATTGAGAATGGAAATGGTGAATTTGTAAAACCGACAACAACCCGAACATAGAGCAGACAAAAACCGAATGCAATCAATGGGTCTTCAATGTAGCGGAAAACTCCTGCACCCGGAGGCGTTCTTTAGATGACCCCTAAACAAAATTATATGTTTAGAGATCGTCAGACATTTTTATCGAAGGAAAACACTTTCAATATATGTATTACATAAACAAGAACGCGCGTATAAAGTTTAATCACATGGCAAATGCAGTCTCAGAATTCGAAATTTAAGAATTTCAAAATATTTAAATAATTTCAAAAATGATTCATTTCAGCAATGTTACTTGAGACGTTATGTGACGTCATCCGGAACAACATGGTATGATGTTGGATGTCTAGATAATACGGTACGTATAGACTTGTAGTCCTCTTCTCTTTTTGTTTAATCTGAAACGTTTTCTAGTGTTTAATGGTACAATATTGTACAAAGTTAGATGGTTACGGTACGTAAAGACTTGTACTCATCTTCTCTTTTTGTTTAATCTGAAACGTTTTCTAGTGTTTTATGGTACACTATTGTACAAAGTTAGATGGTTACGGTACGTAAAGACTTGTACTCATCTTCTCTTTTTGTTTAATCTGAAACGTTTTCTAGTGTTTTATGGTACAATATTGTACAAAGTTAGCTGGTTACAGTACGTAAAGACTTGTACTCATCTTCTCTTTTTGGTTAATCTGAAACGTTTTCTAGTGTTTTATGGTACAATATTGTACAAAGTTAGATGGTAACGGTACGTAATGAATTGTACTCATCTTCTCTTTTTGTTTAATCTGAAACGTTTTCTAGTGTTTTATGGTACAATATTGTACAAAGTTAGATGGTTACAGTACGTAAAGACTTGTACTCATCTTCTCTTTTTGTTTAATCTGAAACGTTTTCTAGTGTTTTATGGTACAATATTGTACAAAGTTAGCTGGTTACAGTACGTAAAGACTTGTACTCATCTTCTCTTTTTGGTTAATCTGAAACGTTTTCTAGTGTTTTATGGTACAATATTGTACAAAGTTAGATGGTTACGGTACGTAAAGACTTGTACTCATCTTCTCTTTTTGTTTAATCTGAAACGTTTTCTAGTGTTTTATGGTACAATATTGTACACAGTTAGATGGTTACGGTACGTAAAGACTTGTACTCATCTTCTCTTTTTGTTTAATCTGAAACGTTTTCTAGTGTTTTATGGTACAATATTGTACACAGTTAGATGGTTACGGTACGTAAAGACTTGTACTCATCTTCTCTTTTTGTTTAATCTGAAACGTTTTCTAGTGTTTTATGGTACAATATTGTACACAGTTAGATGGTTACGGTACGTAAAGACTTGTACTCATCTTCTCTTTTTGTTTAATCTGAAACGTTTTCTAGTGTTTTATGGTACAATATTGTACAAAGTTAGATGGTTACGGTACGTAATGACTTGTACTCATCTTCTCTTTTTGTTTAATCTGAAACGTTTTCTAGTGTTTTATGGTACAATATTGTACAAAGTTAGATGGTTACGGTACGTAAAGACTTGTACTCATCTTCTCTTTTTGTTTAATCTGAAACGTTTTCTAGTGTTTTATGGTACACTATTGTACAAAGTTAGATGGTTACGGTACGTAAAGACTTGTACTCATCTTCTCTTTTTGTTTAATCTGAAACGTTTTCTAGTGTTTTATGGTACAATATTGTACAAAGTTAGATGGTTACGGTACGTAAAGACTTGTACTCATCTTCTCTTTTTGTTTAATCTGAAAGGTTTTCTAGTGTTTTATGGTACAATATTGTACAAAGTTAGATGGTTACGGTACGTAAAGACTTGTACTCATCTTCTCTTTTTGTTTAATCTGAAACGTTTTCTAGTGTTTTATGGTACAATATTGTACAAAGTTTGATGGTTACAGTACGTAAAGACTTGTAATCATCTTCTGTTTTTGTTTTTTTATCTGAAACGTTTTCTAGTGTTTTATGGTACAATTTTGTACAAAGTTAGATGGTTATGGTACGTAAAGACTTGTAATCATCTTCTGTTTTTGTTTTTTTATCTGAAACGTTTTCTAGTGTTTTATGGTACAGTATTGTACAAAGTTAGATGGTTACGGTACTTAAAGACTTGTACTCATCTTCTCTTTTTGTTTAATCTGAAACGTTTTCTAGTGTTTTATGGTACACTATTGTACAAAGTTAGATGGTTACGGTACTTAAAGACTTGTGGTCATCTTTTTTTTTATCTATCGTAGATGTTTTGTAGTGTTGTGCGGTAAATAGATATAGGAAGATGTGATCACACCGAACAACAAGCTATAAAGGGCCCCAAAATTACTAGTGTAAAACCATTCAACGGGAAAACCAACGGTCTAATCTATATAAAAAACGAGAACGAGAAACACGTATAAATTACATAAACAAACAACAACAACTGTACATCAGATTCCTGACTTCGGAAAGGTGCAAATATTTGCAGCGGGATTAAACGTTTTTTAATGGATCCAAACCTTCTCCCTTTTTTCTGAAACAATAGCATAACATCCCAATATAGAAAACCACACGATAAAATATCAATTGGCAGGCTTAACTCAAACAAAAAACGTACATTAATACAGTCACTATGAACTAATAAATTTGGTCGGCGATATGTGAATGCAAATGTACAGTTAATAAAATATAAGGGACAAACATTTAAGGCCAAGCATGATTTTGTTGGATGTTCAGATAACACAGTGCGCATAGACTGGTACCCATCTTTTTCTGAAATGTTTTTGTTAGTGTTGTCTGGTACATCTTTATAGGATGAATTCATTTTATTTTGAATTGTATTCTAAATTTTTAAGCATTTTGTATTGTAGCGAACCGAATCTATACTGTTTATTGTATATATAAGCTATGAAATATCTATTCATGAGTGTCAAAATTTGGTTCAATTTTAGAAATGTGCCGCTATATCCGGGCTACCACAGACTGCTCGTCCCACTACAGTCGGAAATAGTAGAACACTTCCTCCATCGATCATAGGCAAACGTCAAAACGAGGCTAATATGACACAATCGCCCATTACGGCCAGACACTACACATTGCCGCCATCTATAATAGGAAAACGTCAAGATGCTGACGGAGAAACGACACTGTGTGAGCACTGCTGTAATAGTAGTACGATATGTAATACAGGTGGATACTGTGGATCTCTCTGTAAGTACTTTAAGAAACTGTAACCAGACACTCTAAAAAAAATTAAAAAATAAATAACACGAGTCATAATTAAAAATTTCGCGGTCATTTTCATATCCGAGACTGCAATTAGCATGATGACAGCGTTTTGATAAATTTTATGGTCTTATCATAATTTAGTTCGTTATTATAAATGTTTGCAGTCATGAACTACATACTCTTTTTTTAATACGTATTGCTTTCTATCTATTGTACAGTTATAACAGGTTACTTGGAGTAGGCCGATTCCAATGTGGTTGTTTTTCTGACAGCGTGTCTTGTTTGCACTCATTTATTGTTGCTATTTCTTTGACAGCTTATCAATGGAATTGGTCACAGCTATACATGTTTACATTATCATAAACAACATTTTTTTGTTAATATTAACAGATTTAAACATTAGCTGTGTTTATAAAATTGAGAATGGAAATTGGGAATTTTAAAGACGCAACAACCCGACCAAAGAGCAAAAAACTGTCGAATGCCACAAATGGGTCTTTTAAATAAAGCGATAAAGCGAGAAAATCCCGAACCAAAGGCGTGCGTCAGATGGCCTGTAAAAATATATGTACTAGTTCACTGATAATTGGACGTCATACTAAACTCCGAAATATATAAAAGAAACTAACATTAAAATTCATAAAAGACTGAACCACACTTCTTGTTTACATTACTAGTAACAGCTCTTCGGTTTAACAACTTTTCATTTTACTTGAACAGTTTTTCGTGTTTTAATTATCAGCCTTTTATGATAACATTTTTATATTTATATTAACAGCCTTCCATGTTAACATCAACAGCTTTTTAAAATCCCGGTCATAAAAGGATGTATTAACAGTTTTTCATATGAAGGGTAACAGTTTTACATGCTTGCATTACTAGCTTTTCATGACGTTAACAGCTTTTCATGTTTCCTTTACAGCTTTTCGTGTGACTGTTTTCCTTAACAGCTTTTTATATTTACATTAACAGCTTTGAACAATCCTGGTCCCATATGTTACAGTTGTAAAGAAGCACAGACCGCTGACAGTTGTGACCAGATTGTTCAATGTGGCGAAGACGAGGTCTGTGCTTTAGATAGAATTTTAAATGTAACACGTCTTCTGCTTGGCTGAAAGTGTTTTGTCTATCAGCTCAGAGACACAATTTTGTCATGTGAATTTGGCGTCATCAACGATTTTATCATTATTTACTCCTTTTTAGAATTAATGAATGACTTTAATAGTTATTCTGTCTATTTGAAGTAACGTAAAAAATGTGGCTCACACATTTTTATAACCCACTGCTCGCGTTATTCAGTGTGCATTGCCTGATGTTGTTTTGTTCATCAGCTCAGAGACATAATTTAGTCATGTTACCTTGACGTCATCAATTTTTTCATGGTTTACTCCGGTTTAAAATGGAATTTGTATTACATTATAAGAAATAACTGTTATATTGTATCTGTCTATTCGAAATAATATCTTTAAAAAATGGGGCGTACACCTTTTAATAACCCACTACGCGGGTTATTCAGTGGGCACCTCATTTTTTTATGTTATTTCTTCATAGACAGAAAAACTATTACAGTTATTCCTTAAACATGTAAAATAGACAAAACAAAATATTACAGTCATTCCTTAAATAGCTACATATGTTTGTTAATTTGCTAATGCTTGTAGACTAAGACTTTGGTTGGTTTGCCTGCTTTGTTTGTATAAACGTTTGCAAAAAGCATTGTTATCAAGATTGACACCTGCGAACAATATAGATAGGCATAGTTAAACATGTAATATCTACATTTGATTAGGGTAGAGGTAGAGTTGCACAGTGAAAACTTGAATCTATGTCACTTGCGAATTTTCAATATTTAAGAAATACTAGTACACACCGTCTGCAAGCACATACACTAATATAGTAACTTATTTTGACTTCTTATTCGTTGTCATATTTGTTCGTCTTTTTCAGAAATGTTTTATTGGACAAGTATTTAATCGACTATCTCAAGAAAAAAGATGGACACATGGGTGTAAAAGTAATAAAACGGTTTGTACAATCTAATAACAACGAGGATTCTATTTTTGATATTTAAGGTTGTTACGTAACACTGGTATAAACAAACAATAAATCTCGGATATTCTAGCCAAACGGGTACTTTTAACACTGTTTAAACAAAAATAACGTGAATTGGTGATCTCACGGATTTTTTTTATAAAGTTTTGCATAAATAAAGGCAACAGTAGTATACCGATGTTCAAAAAAAATAAATCGATAGAAGAAAAATATTTTACAAATCCGGGTCACAAACCAAAATCGAGGGAAACGCATTAAATATAAGAGAATGACGACACAACATTAAAATGTAAGTCACAAAAACGAACTAAGCATTAGACAAAATCCGATGAGAATAACAAACATAACATCAAAACTAAATACATGAATTTGAAATAGAAAAGTACCGCGACACGTCTTATAATAATGTATATTCACACTCAAATATAAGAGGGAACAAACGACACATAAAAACAACTTACAAGGTTAAAATGTAAATACACAGAAACGAACCACAATATTGACCATATTACTGACTTGGTACAGGACATTTTTTTAAGAAAAAATGGTGGGTTGAACCTCATTTTGCGGCATGCCAAACTCTTTTATGGCCATGTTTAATATAAAATTGAAATGACAACACAACATTACAGGACTGCAATACAAACAAATAGGAGAACACAATTTACCAAAAAATATACGAATAATAACTAACGAAAGGCACTTGGTTTAAAATTTGATATGACAGAGGTGCGTTTTGTCCACACAAGACTTGAACTTGATTTTGTGGCATGCCAAATCTCCCTCTTTTATGGCCCTGTTTAATATAACATTGAAATGACAACACAACATTACAGGACTACAATACAAACAAATAGGAGAACACAACTTACAAAAACATATACGAATAATAGCTAACAGAAGGCACTATATAGGTTTAAAATTCAATACGCCAGAAGTGCGTTTTGTCCACAGAACACTTACTAAATGACGCCTAGTTACAAAAGTTTGAAAGCCAAAACAAGTACAAAGTTGAACAGCATCGAGGACTAAAAGTTGAAAAAAAATGTGCCAAAAACGGCCAGGGTTTTCTGTAAGGAACCAGAACATCCCTTTTATTTAGAATAATTTAAACTTTTGCAAACAGTAAACAGGGACTATACGTCTAAAAAGGCTAACGTTAAAGTGGTGTCGCGAATTCAATGAAATCCGTATAAACTTTATATCTGTGAATGGAATTTATAGTAGCTACAGATATTATAAAACTCTGAGACCACGTGTTTACGTATCTGAACAGGGTACTTCACAATCCAAAATCTGGAAGATTCTAATATTCGGGGTTTATGTATGACGTCTATTATCACCTAACTAGACGTATTATTTTTTGTTCAGGGGCCAGTTGAAGAATGCCTTTTTGTGCGGGAGTTTCTCGCTGCATTTAATACCCATCGGTGGCATTCGGCTGTTGTCTGCTCTTTGGTGGGGTTGTTATCTCTTGGACACATTACTCAATTCCATTCTCAATTCTTTTTAATGTTTGTTTACACAGCAAAGCCCTTACGAAGACAATGTAAATAAAACAAAACATGCTAATATTGGTTTCACAATGAGACTTTTTTTAATTGTAGTGTGTATATACACACGGGTGTTTTTAATTGTAGTGTGTATATAACCAAGGGTATTTTTAATTGTAGTGTGTGTATATAAACAATAAACAAGGGTATTTTTAATTGTAGTGTGTATATAAACAAGTGTATTTTTAATTGTAGTGTGTATATAAACAAGGGTATTTTTAATTGTAGTGTGTATATACACAAGGGAAGAGAGATATAGATGATGGAAACAGTCAAGTATGTGAGGAGTGTTGTGAGGATCACTTGTGTAATAATGTGTGCACAAACTTCGTGGATTGGAACGCCCCCTTTACCACGCCAACTGATAATATCACTTCTGCTGTACCGACCTCGCCATCTTTTAAGACTGCTTCGACAACTGCAATGTCTACACTTGAGATTATAAAAACAACATTGCTGATGACAAAAACAAAACTGCCGACGGCAAAAACCACTGCACTGCCTACGACTAAAACAACTTCATTGCCGACAACAGAAACACCAACAACTAAAATACCGACGACAAAATCAACAACTATTCCAACGACAGAATTAGCAACAACAACCATACCGACAACAACGACAACCACAGTACCAACGACGACGCTAGGTAGGATTTATTGTAATGTGTGCCCTTAAAGATGTACTAAGGTCACTAGGTGAGGTTTGGGAATTTGTGTCAAATGTTCGGACCACTTTGTTTTTTTCTACGATATAGGGTAAAATATCTTGCCCCATAACACACATTTCATTTTTCATGTAAGACTTCCATAGCTCATAAAAAGACCTTTTTCCAAATTTTAAGCAGATTCCTGATTTCGTTTCTTTCGAATTGACCCACATATTACCAACGCAAATATACAGTAAAAGGAACTCCATAACCTACTGATATTTTTAGCTTTTTTTTGTTCCTTAGAACATCCTTAATATAAACAAAGTTTGAAACAATAAGTATACATATCTTTCAACCGCGGATTCAGACGGGAGCGCGACACACGAGCGCACCTCTAAAAATGTAAAAAAAAAGTAATTCATAAATAATGTTACAACCAATTTATTTATTTCACGAACTTTATTGAGTGCTTAATAATTTGCAAATCCTGCAGTAAAGGTTGACTATTACAGTACTGTAAACCAAATTAATTTGGCGAATTCTTTATTTCGCATAAAGCCCTTTCAAGCCCACTTCGCAGTGTCTTATTTTCGCGATTTTCATTCTCTTGATGTAGTTAGATACGGAAAAATGCAAGTTTTCAGCTTTCACGACGATTTATATTCACGTTACTTTTATACTCGCGAAAGTGGCAAACAATAATTCGCTCGGGAAAATTCGTTTGTTAATCGTTAATTTATTCAATACACTGTTATCAGCTGTGATTTATTTACAGACCCTGTTGTCATGGTTAATTGTAATTTTGAGGCTGGTCTTTGTAATTGGCACCAAGATAAAATGGACGATGGAGACTGGAGAATACACTCAGGTCCAACAGCTACGGATAAAACTGGACCAGATAGTGATCATACATTAGGCAATGGTAAGATTAACAACAACATTACATCCTTTGAATATTTATTGTCTATAAACTTTTGACGAGGTAAATATATTATAGACGGATCTGTTCAGATTATTTTCCTTCTTGTCTACTCTTATTCATACCTACCTGTCTGCAACGGCGAATTAAAATGATAATCAGGTTGTCAATTCTCTCAGTTTACCATTTAAGCACTTCAATCTTTTTCTTTTACTTTTGGAAAAAAAGACATTATTCACGGTGGGTATGGTTGTCCTGCGAGAGAACGTACTGTGCTGGTGATTTGGTCCTGACGGGTGCTGGTGAGTCCTGATTCTGTGCTGGTGGGTTTGTTTACATTGTATCAGAACGGCAATAAAACGACTGTTTTGTTGCTTAATTTTTCTCTGATGTGTCATAAGTATCATGCAAAGTATATTACAACAATATTATATTGCAAAAGTCGTGCAAGTTCGTTAAACGGAATTGTACTGACGCTGTGCTGGTGATAAGAAAAACGGTCCTGGTTCTGTGCTTTTATATTTTAGTTTTAGTGGCATATATTCAAGATCATTGATTCTGTACTGTTATTGACTAATTAGCTGTTGTCTGCTTTCTTGAAAATGACATTGTTGTGAATCTGCTTACTGTTATTATAAGAGAAAAAATACCCCTATTTTTTTTTTATATTAACTGTAAATCTTATTTATTGGCCTGTTAATGGAACCCTTCTTGCCCCCCTTTAAGATAAGAAAATATGTTTACGATTTTCGGAATTACGATCATTTTGCAAGATCACCAAAATACGTTGTAGTTTATACAATACTTATATAAAGTAGATGATGTGGTATGTTTGTTGTCAATGGAAAAATTTCCATAAAAAAACAAAGGAAGTATGTGTTAACAACCATACGTCATCGGACGACCTTCAACAATAACCCATAAAATAAAAATGTAAAAGGTTTTACATACAAATGGAGAGCAAAAATATAGAACAAAGGACTTTCTGAGCGTTTGAATCATGTCTTTAGCAGCTTAAAACACATTTGTTAGTGAACAATTGAGTGCTGACTTTAAGAATGACAATAGTATTGCGGGTTTGTTTGTTTGGTGTTTTTTTTTTTGGGGTGGGGTGGGGGTGGGGGGGGATGGGGATAAGTTAGAGCGAGGTTACAGTATAAGCTTGGAATATTTTCCGTAAGATTTAAAAGTTGTATTGTAAAAGAAAAATGTATCTTATAGCTGTTAAGAATCACTTGCTGTTAGATTTTTCCAACATATTTTCTTTTGTCTAAACGGTTGTCAGGTTTTTTTTTTTTGAAAGTGCGATAGAACACTAAAAAAATCACTATTTTATGAAAGGGCAGGCTAGAATATGTCAGAGAATGAAGACGAGATAACCTAGAGAACACTAACAAAATTAAGATTTCTTAGTATTGTCATTTTAAAATAAAAAGTTTTGATAAAGAATTACGGGGGAGGAAGTGAACAATGTGTCCTTCTTTTCTATATTTAAATATTTTTCATGAATAAAAATAAAATGTGCCTTGATTATAATTGAAAATGAGTAAATGGAACAAATACCCAACTAAAATACACTTTTATTTTAATATTGGAAATATCACTAAGCTTTTAAGTTTTGTGTGTCAAACACACTATCTCTGTAGTAATGACTCCTTACTAAGATATTTCACTTCTTTCATTTTTTTTCTGCATTTTTTTATATTGTGAATTCATAGAATTATTAAAAAAAAAACTGAATCTAAAGCCAGATATATCAAACATTTTTGTTTCCATCTATCCGTTTTCAGGACTTTAACAATCAACAATAACACGCCTGGAAAATGCGTACTCGGCTGTCTGTAATCGACCATTTTTAGACACCACAGGCTCCTAAAAAACAAGCCGGGGTGGGGGTTCAAAGATGCAAATTTAGTACTTATATCAATATTTTATCTTGTCGTGTACGCTTTCGTGGCCTGTCAATTCCGAAATGTGCAAACTGCAATAGTATCAAAACAGCACAGACAATGAATAGAAGAGATATAATTTTGTACATATATCTAGGGGAAACTTCTTGCAAAGCATTATTATTTATAGTTCATTATTGTATTTAGTAGAAAAAGAGAATTTAGTGAAAATAAAATCACTATTTTTGTAGAGAATTCACAGACCTTTGTACAGAGATTTTTGTTATGTTTAGCATGGGATCAACACAATGGTTCATTACCAAGTAAAAAAAATCAAAATGTCTATATACCTTGCACATTTTAGAAAATTCAGATCAGATAACGAAACTGGGCCCAGCAACATTTATAAGCAATTTAAGATTGTGACCCTCACAGTTTCCATTCTCCACAAATATTCTCGTTACAACGAATCATTTTAAATACAAAAATACGTGTTGCAGCCTTTTGTTTATCTATAAATATATTTATACGGATAAAGTTATGAAAGGCAGCAGGGTCATCAGGGTGAGGAGTCCATGTAATCTGAAATAAATGCTAAGCATAGATATAGAAAGCGACAGATAATCATGACATTAAAAAATGTCTCTTCTTTTCGACTTTTTTTCGAACAAATCGACACATAAAATGAATTATATAGTATTGTGGAATTTTTAACTTATTTTAGATACTATATATTGTTATCTGATATTGGACGAAAGATGTTGCCCTTTTATGTTATTATTTAATACAACTTCAGATAATTTGAAAACAAATATTAAACAGCCAAATGGATGCACAAGAGCTAAAATAGGAGTTATAGATCCTGTTGGCAACAATTATCTGGCTAACTTTATTGATTTTGTAACATTTGTTTCAAATATGACCAACTTCTTATCCAAAATCACCAGCACCGTATCAGGACCCACCAGCACAATGACAGGACCCACCAGCACAGTATCAGGACATGAATAAATTGAGAAAATGCTAAGTTTTAATTAATTGCAATGTTTTTTTCACAAAATTGTTTTGTCGTGTGGATTGCGGTATAGAAAGCGGACTCAATGAGCGTTTTTGTTTTATTTTTTCAATTCGGGATTTTCTGAAAACGAGCATTTTTGTGTTACGCTTACTGAAACAGTTTAGAGGGTCGATTTTTTAATGTTGTATATATGAACCCATAGGAAACGAAATTGAAAAATCTCAACTGTTTTCTTCCATTTTTTATGAGTGAAAAAATAAAAAATCATTATTTTCGTCTTTGTTTACATTTTTTAATTGATCACCAGCACCCGTCAGGACCAAATCACCAGCACAGTACGTTCAAAACCAAGGAGTAAGAAAACAAAGACTCAAAGTGAGATGTTTAGCGCTTTAAAACCAGGTCTAGTTCACCAATTCTACATTTGAAAATGCTTGAACCAAGTCAGGAATATGACAGTTCTTGTCCATTCGTTTTTTTTATGTGTTTTGTCATTTGATTTTGCCATGTGATTATAGACTTTCCGATTGGATTCTCATCTGAGTTCAGTATTTTTGTGATTTCACTTTTTTCATAGACCAAAAGACATTTACATCAACAATTATAATATAATAAATAAGAAACAACACGAACTCCACTAAAATCCGGGAGTGAAATCAGGTGCTCCGGAAGGGTAATAGCATTTCCTGCACCGTATACGGCACCTGTCATGTTATTTCTTTGTTAAGTCCGGTAATGATGGAAAGTAAACGACATATTTCTTTTTGTAATAAATGCTTATATAGGCGAATATTAATATTATTTACTAAATGAATAAATCATTTTATTGTCATTGATATTTTTTCCTTCTTTATTAGAAAAAGGACACTATTTATACATAGAAGCATCGGATATGAATTATCAGAACTTTGTTCGATTGCTTTCCAATAATATTGTATGGCCACAGAGAACATGTTTAACGTTCTGGTATCATATGTATGGACATTTCATAGCATCTTTGAGTGTTTATATAAAGGTAGGTAAAACCAGTCAGAATATAGAACATAAGCGTATATGAAACTTTTATCTCTCTATAGAAACACAAAAAATTGCAAAAGATAGCAAATGCCTACATGGACCGTTGATTGAACTACATCACACATACAATGGCAAAATATAGCATCTGTGTACATGCAACGTCGATTTCACTATAGAACACGGTGTATAAAGATAGCCTATGCGCAGAGGAAACGAAAATCATACTGTAGAGCACGTACCAAGCAAAACAAGGAGCGTATACGTACAATAATCGTTGATCATACTGTAGAACATAAACATTAAAACAGCAGCGTATACATATAGGAACCGTCAATCGCATTTGAAAAGTAGCATAAATAAACTCATCATAGATACTAGGACTAAATTTTGTATATACGCCAGACGCGCGTTTCGTCTACAAAAGACACATCAGTGACGCTCGAACCCAAAAAAGTTGTAAAGGCCAAATAAAGTACGAAGTTGAAGAGCATACAGTAGCCATTAATCGCATCACGAAGCATATAAAACCAAAAAAGGCACCTTTTATAACGTTCAGCAACCGTCGATCACATTACAGAGTACACGAAAAGCAGAAAAAGTAGCATATACGTACATAATCTGTCGTTTTCTCTATAGAGCACAGGTAGCATATGCATCGTACCATAACCCCACTATGAATCATATCAATGATTAAATTGTAGCATATATGTAGAGGAATCGATACGACGTAATGATTCTGAAAACACTTCCACTGGCCACCATTTTGGATAGTGTAAATAGTCGATCCATTATTTGATCAACTAAATTGCAACATCCTGTATTCGAGATTTTTACTAGATAGTGAAGAAATTATTATTGTCAAGGAAACATATTTTTGCGAAGTTTAGCGGAAGCTGCAGCTATAGGTATATCAAGTTGAACTTGGCTGATTTATCATCGAAAATTCAAATGAGCTCGTGAACTTTGACCTCAACACATTTGTTTACATTGCAACATGGTCACTAACATAGGGCCCATCGTTTGCAAATTGAAGAAAAAAATGGCTGACCAATTTGTTTTTTAATTGTTTTTTTATTTTTGAAAGTTTTCATATTGATATTGAAGGATAGTGATGGAAATTTACAAAAACTATGGAGTCAGTCGGAAAACCATGGCAACAACTGGTTACCAGCCAAAATAAATTTACCAGATACTCCAGGACAAATAGTAATAGAAGGGTACAGGGGAGCAGATATACATGGCGATATAGCAATAGACGATATTACACTGGTTCGTAATTGTGGTCCTTAATGTAAGTATGAGTTAAGTTTAAGGATGTGCGCTACTCTAGCTTTTGACTTTTTCCCTATGTATTTGAGTCATTAAGCTGATTTCACGAAGCGCATTTAAAATATTTGCCCTGACATGTAATTCTAAGCTTAATTTTTATTCAAAATATTTTAAAATATAGTTTATAAAGTCATTATAATCCTTATGTTTTTTTTTTATAGGTTATGCTTTTGATAGAAACAAGTTCAAACATTATGTTTACGAATAATTTAGAGTAATTTCCCGCCAATTCTTTAATTGCTTATAATTATATCTAAGAAACAAGGATACGGATTTCTTCTGTTTTTGTTTTTTAAGTTACTTTCTTCATATACTATCAATTTATCAACCTTTAAAAATGTTTGTTATTTTTAAACGAGGTGCAAGCACCAATACTTTTTATTTGCGAGACTATACCACTAATTAGGTTTGTCTAAAACTAAGTTTTCATATCAGTTTAATGATTCTTCTGCTTTGTATTTTTATTTTACAGTTAGATATTATCGAATTTGATTAATTTATGTTTTGGTGGTAACTTTCGTAGCTTTAAAGGCACTTGGCTATTATTCATAAAATCACTTAAGTTAAGATATTCAATTGTAGTGCGTAGTACAAGTTTATCGTAGGGTATGGAGAAAAATCAAGTCGTTCGGAACAAAGCCTAAATTAAGTACTTTTATGAACATCAGCCTTGGTGACAATAATTGCGCACTAGATATTTGAGTTCTTGTTATATATTGTTATCGTACCAGTTTCTGCTTTAACATATTTAAGTTAAAGACAGCATGTGGAAATTGTCGTGTCGTAACTGACACACATGAAGCAATAGTACGGACACCAGTAATTCCCAAGTTAGGAGCCTGTAATTCAATGGTTGTCGTTTGATTGATGTGTTTCATTTCTGTTTTTCGTATTTTTTTGGTACATAAATTAGACCGTTAGTTTTCTCATTTGGATTGTTTTACATTGTCATTTATAGCTGACTATGTGGTATGTGTTTTGTTCATTGTTGAAACCCGTACAGTGACCTAAAATTGTTGATTTCTGTGTCATTTTGGTTTCTTGTGGGGAGTTGTCTCTTTGGAATTCTTTTTTATATAACAAAATATACAAAACGACAAACAGGATGGTTCATAATAATTATCGAGTTAGGAATACTAAGCAGGCTGGAAGAAAGACAGAAATCATATAAGTAAAACTTATCTTTGATTTTTAATTATATATCCGGACATAAACACATTTATATTAGAAATGGTCCAGTAAAAACGATTAAAACTTGATTTTGTAATGCCTCTTAAGGAGGTAGACCTTGTTTAGGGAGATAACTCATTAAATCAGTTATGCGTTTGTAAAAGTCAAGTTTCATCCATGTATTTAAAGCATTTATCTGAAACATATTGGGAAAAATCTATGTTACCTAGAAGCTTAGAATATATTTATGACGTGGTTGACACAAATGTACATTTCCCTTAACCTAGGTCTACCTCCTTAAACGATTCCTTGTATATATTTCAGATTTGATAACAGGAATGATAGGTGATTGGTATTGACGAGACGTACCATGATGTGACAAAATAATGTTCATCTAAAGTTGCCTCTGTTTTAATATCTAAAGAGTTTAATGCTTGTTTATTCAGTGGTGTGCATGGAAAATCACACCATCTTTTCTGTTTTTCTCTCCTCTAATAAATATCATTATAGCTGATATCAATATAGTATACAAGGCATAGCGATGTTATTTTTTCATTCGACACCCCCCTGGGCAGATCAACATATCGTTAAAAAAAGAGGGACAAAAGATACCCAAGGGACAGTCAAACTCATAAATCTAAAATAAACTGACAACGCCATGGCTAAAAATGAAACAGAAAAACTATAGTAAACATGACAAAACATAGAAAACTACAGATTAAACAACACGAACCCCAACAAAAACTAGGGGTGATCTCACGTGCCCCGGAAGGGTAAGCAGATCGTAAATGTCGGGTAGCGGAATCCGCGCGGTTTCTTATCCAATTGTTTTTTGTTGTTCATGATCAGGAAGAAAGTCACAGGTATGCCATTTTTCCTCCAATTAAAGCAAATATTTGTCGAAAAGCAATATTTATAATCCTGTTTCATCCCGTACTGTTTCGACAATTTTGATGTGTTTTATAAATGTACCTATCCCTTTGAAACAATTTTAGAATTTCATATCACCTGGGTCATGATTCTATTTAAGATTAATGATTATCCTGTTTCCCGTGCTGTTTCATGATTTTTTATATATTTTATCATATTTACCAATCATTTTGAAACATTTAAACGCTTAGACATTGTCCCTAATCGAAAGCTCAAACTCATCGAACGAATTGATAACAACTGTCATGTTTCGGACTTGGTTTGGTATTTTCTGATGTAGAAAATAGTAGATAAAAACCTGGTTTTATAATCAACCTTTCATTTGTATGACAGTCTTATCATATAAACACCAATGCTTTGGAACAGTATACATTGTTTAACTTTGTAGGGAAGCACCTACTGATGTTTGTTTTTTTTGCTCAGTTTTAATCAGTAAGACCTTTTTTTATTTTTGACAACGGAATTAATACTATTTTTTCATGAATTTTCCTTAAAGTAAAGGACAAAAGATAGAGGGAACCCAGCAATAACACAAATCTAGAACATGCGCATAAAAAACACACACGCAAAAGCTAAATGAACTGCTCTTTTATTTCTTTGCTTCTTCTTTAAGTCATTATGACGACTTCAACATCAAGCAAATAAGCTTCCACCACACTGCAGTTTTAAGACAACCTCCAGCACTTGCTTGAGTGGAATTCTTTGTAACTTTGTAAGATGTAACACCACAATTTTTCTCTTAATCATCTAATCATGTCAATATCATGTAATCATGGATTTCTGTTATAAATACTTTTATTAACCCTTTCTTACAAAAAACAACAGATTGCTCACAGCTGGATATAAATGGTTGTATCACCGACATACTTGTACATTTTTTTTACTATAGGTTTCGATATGGCGTAATTTGAGGTATAGTTATTTCGATTGCAATTAATGGCCATGATTTTTTGTGTAATTGCTTTATTTCTTAATTGACCTGTGATAAGACTTTCGTAATATTGATCAACTAAATAAAGCTTTAAGAAATTAAATTTGTTTGAGCAGCAACTTTTTTGAGTGGTGGAATTTGTAATTATAATACATTTGAGGATGGCTGCTATACCCTATTTTTGTCATTGTTATTACTCAATTTATTTCACTTGACTGGGCGGAGTTTAACCGGTTCGCTCATAATAAACCAGTCCATCTATAGTTAGGGGTTTAAGGATAAACTAAAAAAATGAAGTGTCCAGTCATTGTTTTGTAAATTCCTTTGATGACACTGATAGGTGATTAGAAATCAGTAATAATTATAACGGTAATCATCCTTATCACACACATCTTCACATAGACTGTCCTTATGCAAATTAAAACGTAAGCTCCGCCCGATCAGTTGAAATAACATTGGTAATACCACTTATATCTGTTTGATTTTTCATACAAGTAAGAAAATTTAATCCTGGTATCTATGGTGAGTTTTAATTCCCCGAGGGTATCACCAGCCCAGTAGCACATCACTTCTATATATGCTGACATGAATTATCATTGAATATATATTCCTATTTATAAATTTACTGTTTACAAAAACTTAGGAATTTTTGAAAAACTAAGGCTTTTCTACCTCAGGAATAAATTACCTTGGCTGTATTTGGCAAAACTCTCAGGAATTTTGTTACTCAATGCTCTTTAACTTCGTATTTTATTTATCTTTTTATCTTTTTTGGATTCGAGCGTCACTGATGTGTCTTTTGTAGAGTAGACGTATCGCGCGTCTGGCGTAGTTACAAAATTTAATCCTGGTATCTATGATGAGTTTATTTATCTACCTGTAAAACCAGGTTAATCCACCATTTTCTACATTTCTGATTTGACTCTTTCAATTTATCTACGTCTGGGCGAGAATATTACCCTTCCGGAGCACCTGAGATCACTACCACATTTTGGTGGGGTTCATGGTGCTAAGTCATAAGTTTTCTATGCTGTGTCTTTTATTTTTCTGTTTGTATTTGTCTTTTTTAGCCATGTCTTTGTCAGTTTATTTTCGATCTATGTCCCTCTGGTATCTTTCGTCCTTCTAGTTGAAGTGACTTATTTTTGTATTAAGTTTACACTTAATTTAAGTTTATGTTCACTTGGTAAACACAAAACAAAAAGACAAATAGATCGTTTAGGTTTAGCAAAATATATATTGATTAAGACAATATCATTATATTGTACTTAATTTTATCTAATTGCCTCGATGTAAAAATATATGTTGGTTTATGAAGTGTACATATTTGCGTCCAATACCATAATGAACGCAAGTAGAGAGCAATCACAAATTCTTATTCTACCCAGAATGCAGCAAAACATATAATGGGGAAATTTGTATTTGTTTAAAGTGGTTCCTTAGCATTTTATCTTACTGAACTAACTTCCAATACAAAAACATGAATTTTTTGTTTGGAACTATAATGGTTTTTGGAACTATCCTCATGACGCCTCGTTGTTGTGTAACAAAAGAGAAAATATTCAGCAGAACTTCTGGTTTTCGAATAATGGCGTCTTTGACAGAACCTGAAATAAATGTAGCCACCATGGAAGATTGTGTTGTTTACTGTATGCAGACACCATTATGTGTTTCAGCTAATTACAAACCTGACAGTAACGTCTGTGAACTATCGAGGATCCATCCTAATGACCCGAGTTTCGAATTACGTCCGAGACCAAATTGGAATTATTTCTACTGATATTTCATTTTGAGGAAGGTTTACAGAATTTGGAATGTGTGACTTTCAAGATGAAAATACTTCTTTTTGCCTCTTTTTTGTTTTCTATACAACAAATGAATATGTGTCCTTGGAAATGTACGAACAGTGTATTTGAATATTTTCAATTTTAGTAAAAGTTTTGTTTAGTTTTTTGGGAATAAATATAGAAAACGAGAATGAGTGATGAATTTATTTTCTCGTTAATTATTTCGGATTTATTTTTACACTTTCATTTCCAATGTATATGCACAAAAAACGAACACCACAATGGGCCTACATGAAACTAGGTTAACCTTAAACCTTAAACCCATGTATTCACGATGAAACATCAATCAGTACTTATCCAATGGATTTAGTGTACGCCTTAATTTTAAGAAACTGTTTTCCAATTGGTAAGTTCTTTTTGTTACTGTATTGATTTTTGCTTAGTATCGATTTGAAGATCCTTGCCAATTTTGAACTGATTTTAATAGTTTGAACACATTGATATTAGTATAGAATTTAGGTTCAAACTGTTTCTTCTCTAAAATAGAAATACGATGTGGCATAAGTGCCAATGAGACAACACTTCCAATTTACCAAGCGTAAAAAGTAAATATTGTAAACAAGATAACTGTATTGTATTTTAAGCTCCGACGGCATCCAATCAAAATGACCGTTACAAACGTTGTTGCATTAGAATTCCAATTTACCAAGTGTAAAAAGTAAATATTGTAAACAAGTACTACCTTCACCAAGACGTTTGGCTCACACCGAACATCAAGCTACAATGAGTTCTAAAATGACTAGTTTAAAACAATTCAAAAAAGGATAAATCACGATCTAATCTATTTAAAAAACGTGGAACCAGCGAGTAACACATGACCCACACCAAAAACGACAAATACCTCTAATTTTCAATACTGCACATCGGAATGGAACATGAAGAGTTGTTGTCTCCTGTTTGATATGTTTATAAATAAAGTGTAATATTTGATAGCAGCTACAATTGTGATTCAAGTTTCATAGAAAAAGCCACGAGTTGCATTTATGCATCTTTATAAAAAAAAACATGTGTATGTCAATATATACAATATTTATATTGCAATCATGATTACTTTTTTTCTTAAAAGAAAGTCACTTGTCAAATGTTGTCACAGGTGTTATAGGTGATGGATATTGATTAAAAGCAATAATAATAGAATATTGGAAAATATAAAATAATGTTTGTATTGAGCGGGTAAAGATATTTGTTTAGCGGTCATTTGATGGACGACTCCGGATGCGGAAGTTTCTCACTGCATTGCAGACCCATTGATCTTCTGTTGTTGTCTGTTCTATGGTCGGTTTGTTGTCTCGTTGACACATTCCCCATTTCTATTCCTAATTTTATTTCTTTTGATAGGTGGAGAGTTTGATTTTGTGTATTCAGCGATATCGAAATATCAGGGTTTTTTTTCTCCCGAAACACATTTTACAATAGTTCATTGCATTTTCGAATACAAGACGTTTCATTTTTTTTTAATTATCATGACAGGGGGAATTTCAAAGGTATGCAATTTATAGCAACGTTCACCCAATAAAACACATATTGGTTCATATAACCCCATTGAAAATATGAATTCAAAGTGACGAATTACAGAAGACTTAAAGTAATTAAAATTGTTCAAGTACGATAATTTTACATTGATGAGTCTTATGTAGACGAAACGCGAGTCTGGCATATTGAATTATAATCCTGGTACCTTTGATAACTATTCACAAGCGGTCTAGTGTTGGAAAATTTCTAGTGGATTTGAGCACGTAGACTGCGCATTGTGTATCAAAGAGAAAGAACTCATGCTGTCAAAAACACCATAACAGACAGAAAAATGAACAGTCAAATTTCTGTATCATTTGGTGTCTTGTGGAGAATTGTCACATTAGAAATAAAACCACATCTTCTTTTATACAGTCCGATACGTGTTCGTAAAACAACGTGTGTGCCACACAACAACACCAAAAGGGGAGACACGATGGTTTTTGCTTGGTTTTATCAGTTTCTTTTCGATTAAATTGTTTATATTTTGTGCTTGGTATCTTCTTCCAGCTTTTAGAGGTCCTGGATTTTATTCTGATAGAAAATTCAAAAAATGCACTTAAATTACCATCCGAGCATCACAAGTTCACAACTCATAAAAACAAGGATAAACTGATGCTAAAAATGCTAATTAGTTCCCGCTCTAATAGGCGCTCGCATTGTTAATCATAGATTGCAAGTAGTTCTCGTTCCACTTATCGCTTGTTGTGTAACTGATTGGTGGTTAGTAGTTCCCAATCTACTAGGCGCTCGTCGTGTTACTCTTTGATGGCAATTAATTCCAAATCCACTTTGCGCTCGTAGAGTAGCTCACATTAATTGTAAGTATTTTCAAATCCACTAGGTACGATGGTAAATAGTTCCCGATCCATTAGGCTTCAGTTGAGTTACTTTTTGGTGGTAAGTAGTTCACAGTCCACTATGTGCTCGTAGTATTTCTCCTATTGATTGTAAGCAGTTCTGGATCCAATTGGCGCCCGTAGTGTTACTCTTTGATAAGTATTCCGTTGTCCACTATATGACGTAATAATTCTCCTATAGATTTTAAATGGTTCCCCATCCACTATGTGCCCGTAGTATTTCTCCTATTGATTGTTACAAGTTCCCGATGAACCTTACGCCTGTAGTATTACTAATTAATGGTCAGTAATTCCCAATCCACTAGGCGACCGGTATGTAACTCATCGATGACAAGTAGTCCTCCATACACTAAGTTCCGCTCTGCTATGTGCTCGTAGCGCTACACATGGATAGTTGATCATTCTGGTGTCTTTCGCTTTTTCTCAAGAACTCTATATTTCATTCTTCTTTAAAATTCCCAAAATTAATTCTAATAATAGAATGTAAGAATTGCAATCAGATAGTTTCAGGAGGACATTTTTTTGAAAAAAAAGCATCTAATTGATGAATTGATTACATAAAAAACGAATTCGATCTTTCGGCCTTTCTTTCAAAGAACGAGAATGTTAGAAATGCGTTATTTACTATGTAGTTTATCTTTAATTAAATATGTCGGCATGTTAGATCCTGTATATGTTAATTAAATATGTTTACTTATCTCAAACATAACTAAACGATAAAACAAAGCAATATTGAATATAAAAGTAGACTATTCAAATATCATTGAAGGTTATCAGAAATGTAGGTTAACGCTATATTATCATATTGAGTTGAAATTTAATTTAATTGCTTCATTGTGAAAACATGTTTTATGAAGTTAAAATATATACTGTATATGTGTAAAGATCATTTGGAAATACAATCACCATAGATATCAGGATTACAATTATGACGCATATGGAGTTATAGAAAAAATATCTTTGGGTTTTTTCTTCTTCCCAGAAAGCAGCATAGTCGAAAACTGAAGGAAAGCAATTCAATGATTTCTTATTATATTGACTAAAAATGTACAAACATTAACTTGATGATCGGTACTTTATTGATGTATGAGATGATCCTCGTGTCATCTTGCTGTAACACGAAAGAGGAACATTCAGAACTATTTCTGACATAAAAAAAATCATGCGCAATGAACAACTCTTAATCCTTTAGTGTCCAATATGGAGGATTGTTTGGTTAATTGTGTGCAGACAGCATTATGTGTTTTTTTTAAATTACAGCACTGACTATAATCGCTGTCAACTGTCAACGTTTAATCCCAATGATAATAGTTCATTAAAGTTCAGAAAAATAAGTGAATTATGGTTTTCTGCTCAAATCCATATCGAGGAATGTTGAATTATCTGGAATGTGTGCCTAATTTAGACTATTTACCGGGTTTGTAACAACACGAGGAACACGACGGGTGACACATGTGTTGAAGGAACATCTGAGATCACCCCAAATGTTTGGTTGGGTTCGTGCTGCTTAGTCTTTAGATTCTATATTGTGTCATGAGTACTATTATTTTGTCTTTGTCTTTTTCATTTTTAGCCATTGCGTTGTAATTTTATTTTCGATCTATGAGTTTGACTGTCCCTCTGGTATCTTTCGTCCCTCTTCTTCAATAAAGTATCTTCTCTGTCTGCAAAAGATTCAATAAACTAGTGTAAATAAACTTACAAGTATCACAGATCATGTAGATACCAGGATTGAAATTTCGTATTTACCATAGCGTATTTGGACATCTTTATTTTTCACATTTTGTTTTGATTGCCTGTGAAAAAGTTGAATAAGGTTACCATTAATAAATATCCATCCCGTTATATGAATTTGATTTATGTTGGTAATTTTGTGAAACAATTATTTCCTAGAAAATAAACCCATCAATTTGTACACCTTAAACGGATTTAAGGTGACGACGTAATGAGTTGCTACGAACATCATGAATATAAGTATTAGCAGGATGAAGGACCAGTTTATTTTGTGATAGTTTTAACTTTAAGTTTGTTATGAATGGAAAACGAGAAGTAGAGTAAAAATCGAAGAACATGAATTAAAGAGCAAATGTCCTCTAGAATAAAACAAAATACAGTATTGAGCTAAACAGCCTTTTGCAAAAGATATAACAGTATTTTTGAATTGGGTACAAGACAAAGGTTGAACTGCATAAATCCTGTATTTCCTACTTCTTTCTGTGCCTCACACAATGGTATAAAACAACATCTTCATTATATCATTCTTATTAAAAAAAAGATCTAGATAAAAATGAAATAATCAGCGATACTAGATTCGACAAACTCATTTCAATATAGAATTGAGACTTCTTGCTACGTTTCTTTCCTGAACTCCTGATGCCTGGCGTATTCAAATATATCTTAGATATCATAGACTGTAAAAGGCGTCATAAAATCATTCAACCCATTGTGATTGGTTTCCAAAAAATAGTTTTATTTCTGGATTAACCTATAGGAATCAGGGTTTTTAATTAATTCAAACAGGCAACAAGAACAAATAAACAGAGTTCTTTCATTGAATTTTCAGTCAAAAACATCTAATTTACAAAACCGAACATTCCATTGGTATAAACAGTAGTTTCTTTTTATTTAACATATGGTAATGGTATCTTTCAGATGATTAATTATGCCCTCCTATTTAACAGCAACTACATTTAAGTATTGAATGTTTCTGTTTGTAAATTCAATCGTTGAACAAAATATATGCTGTATTAAGCGCGGAGGCGTTTACACCCCTATGAAATTACTGAAAGAAACATTTACTACTTTTAATTACATTTTTCCGCTATGATAATGAAAAGCCGATTACTATCAAGTTTTCTTTTTATTTGCCTGTGCACTTTATTTTAGAAACGTGTGTCATCAGGTATAATACAATTTACGCGAATGACGCGATATTGCTGTTAGCCAATCAAAATAACTGTACAAATGAAATCGACATGTTAGTATTAAGAATCCATGTCCTCTTGAAGAAGAAATTAAATAACAAGTTAAATAACAACAAACCCGATATCCGATGAAAATTTAAAACGGAAAGTCCCTAACCGAATTTTAAAATAAAATAAAACAAGCTCAAACACATCAAACGAATGGATAACAACTTTTATAGTCCAGACTTTTACCACTTTCAAAAGAATGCATATTTCAAATTAAACTCTAATTAGACAGATTACTTTCTACACACCATTCCACATTATCAACAGGATATAAACAGATGCTCATATAGCTGACCATGTGAGAGCGGTATAGCCAGTCAAGGCCGTTTACAAATTCCATAATGCTCCCAATGGCTACAAGTGTAGTAGTTCTCGCTCCACAGGGCCCCAGAAGTTATACTCTTTCATGACAATTAATAAATTATACTTTGGTTCATTAATTTGTCTTTGTCAGTGCGAAAATGTTAACAATGCGTTAATTTTCTTATTAGTTAATACTTGATTGACACGTGTATGTTCACAACAAGTAATTAAAAACCAAATGTAAAGAAAATAACAATGCATTATTGATCATGTTGATAAAAAAGTAGACTATCCAGAAGTCGAAATTGACTGATTATGTTCACTGAAAGTTATTGATTAAGATCTTGTTCTCTTTTTTTTTAAATTGAAATCTTTTTTGATTGCTTCCATGTGAAGATGTGTTGTTTCATGATGTTGAAATATATTCGTGTCGAAAATCATATCGAACTCAAGGACACAATAATCACGGCATTTTTTCTTCATAGAAAGCTGTAAAACGAATACTGAAGGATATCATTTCAAATGTGTACAAACTGGTTCATTAACGTTTTCATTCTATTTTACTGACTAAACTATAAACTTACAAAGATGAATTTTATGTTTGGAACTGTACTGTTTTTCGGAACTTTACTCGTGATGTCTCGTTGTGAAACTAAAGAGAAACTATTTAGCAGAAATTCTGGTTTTAGAATTAAGGAGGCTTTGACATTCCGGGAAGCAGTTGTATTCATCATGGAAGATTGTGTTGTTTACTGTATGCAGACAACATTATGTGTTTCTGCTAATTACAAACCTGACAGTAACGTCTGTGAACTATCGAGGATCCATCCTAATGACCCGAGTTTCAAATTACGTACAAGACCAAATTGGAGTTATTTCTACTGAGATGTCATATTTAGGAAGATTTACATGTGTATCTTAATGAGAATACCTCTTTTTGTCTCTTATTATTCTACCATTGGACAGTTAATAAAATTAACGGTACCAATTTTCTTGCACCAGATGCGCATTTCGACAATACATGTCTCTTCAGTGATGCTCGTGGCCAAAATATTTGAAATCCAAAGCTTATATAAAAGATGAAGAGCTGTGTGACTAAATCTCCTGAAACGAATACACTCAGTTTATTTTGCTGTTCTCTCTTTTTATTTATGTTTTGTTTGCATTTTCAAGGAAATAATTATTTGAAAAAAAGAATGATTTATAAATATTCTTCTCGTAATCTGATTAGGATATATGTTTTCACCTCTGTTCTCGATATGTACAAGTATAATTCATAAGGTGAGTGCAATAAAAAATATTGAAACTAAACCCAGTATTTTTATTGGAAAAAGACACCAATCAGGACATCTCAAAATGAATTTAACGTAAAGCCAATAGTGAACAGAATATCAACACCATGATCTTGTGCAGTGACAATCAAGTATTGACGAGATGCAGGACCATAGGTGTTGGCAATCCATGTTTGGTAATGTATTAACTGTTGTAAATACTAGAAGATGCCTGCAAAATTACAGTAAAATTGGGCAAGTGAGAAACAAAGAGGTTTTAGATGTCGTCGATTTATCATGCACCAGTGCGTATAAGACAGGGATTCCTGTATTTCTTTTGAAAAAAGATTGCTTCAAAAGAAAAATTTAGGATGTATACCACATTACATTTATACGTCATATTTCAATTGGAGTTGAAGCTCAATGACATCGGTATCTCACTTTTGTAGTTTGCAAGATTTCAGTTGTTATCGAAACAGATCTTACTACAATACTAAAGCAATACATTTTAATATAAGTCTTTAAAAAATTGTTCGTATATATTATATATTATTTATACAAGGACTATAAAAGAGGAACAAAAGATACCAGAGGGACAGTCAAACTCATCGATCAAAAAATAAAATTACAACGCCATGGCTAAAAATGAAAAAGACAATGACAAAATAACAGTAGAAGAGGGACGAAAGATACCAAAGCGACAGTCAAACTCATAAATCTAAAACAAACTGACAACGCCATGGCTAAAAATGAAAAAGATAAACTGAAAAACAATAGTACACATGACACAAGATAGAAAACTAAAGAATAAACAACACGAACCCCATCAAAAACTAGGATTGATATCAGGTGCTCCAAAAGGGTAAGCAGATCCTGCTCCACATTTGGCACTAGTACTCATGTCACAATATAGAAAACTAAAGACTGAGCAACTCGAACCCCACCAAACATTGGGAGATCTCAGATGTTCCGGAAGGGTGAGCAGATCCTGCTTTACATCATTATAAACTAACTGTACAAGGTCAGGAATGTGACAAATGCTATTCATTCGTTCGATGTGTGTCAGTTTTAATTTGACCATTTGATTAAGGACTTTCCGTTTTGAATTTGTTATTTATTTGCAATGTCAAGGTAAATAACTGTGGAGCAGAATGATTATACAAGCAACACAACGTATGCCACATGTGGAGCAGGATCTATTTACCATTCCGGAGTACTTAAGACCACCCCCAGTTTTTGTTTTGCAATGTCTTTTTTCTATGTCGTATCTTGTGTACTATTACTTGACTATTTGTCTTATCTTTTTGAGCCATGGCGTTGTCAGTTTACTTTTTTATATTTTAGTTCGACTGTCAGTTTTTTAAAGTTCGTCCCTGCTTTAGTAATATAATGTAATGTATTTTAATGAAAACTCAATAAGTAATATAATTAAATCCCTCCCTCAATTATGAAGTGGGTTTGAAGGCCATTAATTTTGAAACCCACCTATACCCTCCCGTCCTTATACATGAAAAGAAACGCACATGTCTTAGTAAATTAAAAAAAAAGATTAAGTAAAGAAGGTGAATTATTGTTTTGTCAAAGCCAATAACTTTTCAATTATTTGTTTTAATTGTCTCAATTTTATCAACCATTGTTAACATTTTGTGTTTCATTTAATTACGTTGTGTTGTGTTGTTGTATGAATTTTTATGTTGGTATGACACCAAAAGAAGGACAAAATACCAACAGGATATTAAACTTCATTAAGTCTAACATATAGTGACAATGCAATTGCTTTAAAAAAAAAAGAGACAAAAAATAGTACAAAAATACAAGATAGAAAAGTAAAGTTTGTGCAACATAGGTTACGCTTCACGCTTACTTAAAGCTTTTTTGTAGTGCTTTACTACTATTCAATTTTTGTAAATCTATCAAAAAGTTGAAATTAGGTACTCTATAATTGAGTTATTTTCATATTTTTTTAAAGTTTGATTAATGGTTTTGGCCTCAGTTTCGATTTGAAGAGTCTTGGCAATTTATAACTGAATTTTACTGGGTTTGCTGGGTTTTTTAACTGTTATAACACTATCCAATGTTAATTGATTGTCATGCGTAGCCTTTTAAAGTATGTGTGCACAATCTAAATGTGAAGATCTGTGTTAAAGTTATTGTTGATGCTTCCTGCTAGCAACAATTTTTATGGTTTATAAAATTAGCCTTGGTTTTTGATTTTTACTATTTGAAAATATCACCACAGACCCTTTGATATATAAAGGAGGTGTGGTATGAATGCTAACTCTTCACAAGAGGCTAGATGACACATAAATTAACAAATAAAGGTCACCATATGATCTTCAACAATGAGCAAAGTCGCACTGCTTACTATACGGTTTGCTCAATATTTATTAGTAGTTATTCAAAACAAATGTCACAGACTTTGTAAAACGTCACCAGTGTCTGAGCAGAAAGTTGATGAATCAGGGGTATGTCAAATAACGTCTCATCTTTTTCTAAAAACGTTTATTGAAAGGTACCAAGAACTTGTTTATGAATATTGAAAATTTTATGAGTATAAGAAACAATTTTAATGAGTAACTGAACGTTTAGTTGTTTTAACTAGTGATCATTAATTGTAAAAAGTTTTATACAGTTAGTGCCTCATAAGTCAGTATAAATGGCTGGATATTGATTGTTTTATGTGTAAATATTATAATTGTTGTATTTGTTTTATGGCAATCAATATGTGACACTTTAATAAACAAATTTCTTCTTATAATTATTATTACTAATATTCCGTATCAACCTCATCAATAATACACGACGGTCTTGAAGTATAGAGTTTGCGTACTGACATTGTTTATCATCTGAGGTAACGTGTTATAGTGTTCTTTTATTTCTCTTTATGAATAATAAGTTAACTGTCAAGTCTGTTTTTGTGATATCAATTTTATAAGACTCTGTACTCTGCATCCCGTCATTCTTTGAACGACAAAAGTTAATATCTACCTGTGTGATGTCAAACGTGCGGTTCTACATCAAAGTTAGTGTTTGTCTTACCATGTGTCTGTCAGGTCAAGGATATGGTCCCAGTACTTCAAATCTTTAAATCCTATATGAGTGGATTTAACATAGACAAATAAAATCGATTAATAAAAAAGAAAAATGAGGTTGATTTTGATATATGCCTTTTGTGCTTTTTGTTTTGTTAAATTTGTTTGTTTTTAAAGTGGTTAGGATGATAACACAATGTTGACTGCTGTATCCCTATTTTTGACATTTTTGCCTGATGTGTCTGTTTGTTTTGATCATGCATCGTTGTCAATATAGTGGAATTTGATGCAACTGTCATACAAGTGATAGGTTTAGCTAGCTTTAAAACCAGGTTCATTCAAACATTTTCCCCATACGAAAATGCCTGTACCCAGTCAGAAATAAGATAGTTGTTATAAATACATTTGATGGGTTTGAGCTTTTTATTTTGCCATTTGATAAGAGACTTTCCTTTTGGAATTTTCCTCGCAGTTCAGTATTTTTGTGATTTTACTTTTAAAAAAAAAAAATTACGATACCTGTTACAGTACAAAAAGAAGAGGCGCAGCAAAATAGTTCCATTTGTGTAAACATACAATCCCACTTTTTCAAACCTTTCACGTTTGATCCGTGCCAATTGGCAAAGTATTGCCAATCACCCAAAATTATCCAAAAACTTTCCCGATCCTCCTGTCTTAGCTTTTCGGAGACCAGCAAGTCTAAAATACTTATTTGTAAAAGCTGCCGTCTCCTCTAATAAAAGCTGTTCAACTACAGGATGGTGCAGGTCGTGTGGTAACAAACGATGTCTGACTTGCCAACAAATAGTGAATACTCAAACATTTACTTGCCACTCCACTGGGTCTGTGTACACAATATTTTGTAATGTAACTTGCAAAACCCAGAATGCTGTATACATTCTTCAGTGTGGATGTGGTATGCAGTATGTTGGTGAGACAGAACAGCCATTCAACAAACGCATGAATGGTCATCGTAGCGACTTCACATGCAAGCCCGACCTCCCCGTAAGTCGTCATTTAAGATCACATGGGCACGCCCAAGCTGATCTTAAAAAACTTACCATCACTATCATAGATCACAACGAGGATTGGTCAAAGGCCGACAGACTTGCTCGGGAAAGTTTTTGGATAAGAAAGCTGAGGACAGTTTCCCCAGAGGGCATTAATGAAAAAACATAGAAGAGTCACTCATTTTTCTTACCATCACTAATTTCCTGTCATCACTTGTGGCCAGTTACTACGGCTTCCGTACTGGACCCTTACACTTTTCAGGAATTTTTTAATTATACAAGTTTTGATTACAGTTGGCAAGGATGTGTAAGTACGCAGCCACGTTCTATTACTTAACCTTAGTAAACATTTATTACTCAATTTTCTTATCATCAAATTACTATATTTTTTAGATGTTTAAATACGCAGTATCTGATGCAACTGCCCTACCGTTGTCATATTTTAAATATCATACCAGTTTAGATCGGTCAGGACTGTTTATTGGGACTGTATTTCCACGCAGTTGTTTAACATCTCAACTGTCAACACCTTTGGGAATTTAGAGTTGTGACAGTTCACATCGTAAATAACTTTTTTTATTTTTGGCATATTTTTGTAGTCTTTGCGGTGTGTTTGAAAATTTTAAAATTGTTCCAGCGTTCGCTTAAATTGTATAAATCAAGATTTTGATAGAGTCTTAATTTGAATTGACATGATTCATTTTTCATCGTGCAATTACCGAAGAAGGATATCTGTTATCCGAAATATCTAACATATTGTTCGTTTTATTGGTTTTTGGTGATGTTGTATTCTTTTAGACTTGTTATATATTATATTATGTAGTGTACTGCATCATGTTTATATGATCCATCGCCCCGTAAGATTTGTCGTTGACTATTTATTCAGTCATTTTATATATATATATATATATATATATACAACTCGTCTAAACATCAACCCAACAATGTTAGATCTGTAAATTTGCTTTCGCAAATTTTTGGTTCTTCCCTCGCCGGGATTCGAACCCATGCTACTGTGATATCGTGACACCAAATCGCCTGCACTGCAGCCGTCCCGCTAGACCACACGACCACCTGGGCTCTCAAAAAAAGAGCTTTCGGTGGCCATATGTTACCTTTCCACGTCAGTTTTAATCTAGCGGCGTACTACAGTACATGATATATAAGGCATGAAGATGTTATTGTTACAGATCAGCTAAATTATCTATAGTAAAGGATCCTACAAATTAATGTGAGATACAGTCACAGAAAATAATTATATTCATAAGTACGTCTGAGTCAGTGACAACCCTACAACAGATGTATCCATCGGATCGCCATCAATGATGGTGATACATGGCTGTGTACATAATGTATATACAACTCGTCTAAACATCAACCCAACAATGTTAGATCTGTAAATTTGCTTTCGCAAATTTTTGGTTCTTCCCTCGCCGGGATTCGAACCCATGCTACTGTGATATCGTGACACCAAATCGCCTGCACTGCAGCCGTCCCGCTAGACCACACGACCACCTGGGCTCTCAAAAAAAGAGCTTTCGGTGGCCATATGTTACCTTTCCACGTCAGTTTTAATCTAGCGGCGTACTACAGTACATGATATATAAGGCATGAAGATGTTATTGTTACAGATCAGCTAAATTATCTATAGTAAAGGATCCTACAAATTAATGTGAGATACAGTCACAGAAAATAATTATATTCATAAGTACGTCTGAGTCAGTGACAACCCTACAACAGATGTATCCATCGGATCGCCATCAATGATGGTGATACATGGCTGTGTACATAATGTATATACAACTCGTCTAAACATCAACCCAACAATGTTAGATCTGTAAATTTGCTTTAAAGCCGCTATTATAAGACACTTTATCCACTTTAAGTTTGAAATTTAATCGATGCGAAGTGGACTAAAAGACAATATAAAATGGTTTAAAGAAATCGCTTTGATAAATTGGATAAACCTTTTCTTACTTACTTACAGCTCCAGAATTTCCTTTGAGGATTATTTGTTTCTGTACTATTTGGCATAGTAAAATGACACCAAAGTCTGTTTACATTGACCATCTCAACTTGATTGACAAAACACGATGTGAAAAAATACATCTAATTTTCTGTAAATAGAGTCTTCTTGATATCAAAAAGACCTCATTATATAAAGAGTAAATTCACAAAAACACTGAACTTAGAGAAACATCAATTCGAAAATCTATAATCACATGGCAAAATAACCAAAAACAAAACAAACTCATAAAAAACAAAGGGGTGAGAATGGAACTACGTAAACTTTTAGCTATAAATTGTATTGTTACCCTACCTATGTCTGCATTGTCACACCACCAAACAAGAACAGACTGTAAATGGGTGATAATGACTAAATTCAATAAAACGGTGAAAGCAAAAATAAATAAACTAACATAAAGACTAACTAAAGACACAAATCAACGCAATGTTCTCGCAGTTACTGAAAGCTAGTTCAAAGTCAATTATAATTAATAAATACATATGATTTTTACTAGATAAAAGTGTACACTAAATTGGATTTGTTAACTTAATAAAAACAAAACAAAAAGATAAAAGAATATCAAAGCACCATTGATTATCATAGTAGACTATCCAAATACCTTTATTGATCCTATATCATGTTCTTTTGTGTTTCAGAAAATAATAATTATGACCATATAAATATATTGAAATCAAATTTAATTCAATTGATTTTATGAGGGGCATATTGAATTCTAAGGTGAAAATAATCACAGAATGATTATATTCGCCTACCCAGAATGCATAAGAAAACGAATACTTATGGGCAAATTTGAATTGAAAATTCGAATTTTTATATTTCGTTGATTTTTTAACTTATAAAATTCAGAATATGATGTTCGGAAATATAATTATTCTTATTTGGATTATGCTCATGCCGCCTCGTTGTGAATCAAATGAGAAATTCTTTAGCAGAATATCTGGTTTAAAAATTCGCGAAGTTCATATAACACATGAAATAATGGTTTCCATGATGGAAGATTGTTTTGTTTATTGTATGCAGACAGCATCGTGTGTTTCTGTTAATTACCAACCTGACAATAATCGCTGTCAACTATCAACATACCATCCAAGTGATCCAGGAGTTATAATAGTTGACAGATCAAAATGGACTATTTACTACTAAGACTTTATATCGCAGATTGTGCTGTTTTTTTGAATGCATCGATCATGTGTTTCTATAAATAACCAACCTGACAAAAATCGATATCAACTCTAAACTATCAATGTACCATACTAATGATCCAGTAGTTATAATAGTTGACTGATCAAAATTTACTATTTATTCCTAAGACTTTATATCGCAGATTGTGCTGTTTTTTGTATGCATACACCGTCATGTGTTTTTGTTAGTTACTAACCTGACAAAAATCGCTGTCATCTATCAACTATCAATGTACCATACTAGTGATTCAAGAGTTTGAATAGTTTATATCCAGGAATGTTTAGAGAATTCTGAATGTGTGTCTGTCTTAATAACATCTCGTAACATCATGCTCTATAACAAAAGAGAAAAAAAAACATTGAATTTCTGACATAAAATTTCAGGCGCAATTTACAGCAAATTATATTTTTGTGTCCATAATGGAGGATTGGTTAGTTTACTGTATGCAGACAACATCATGTGTTTCTTCTCATGATTTGTTAGCAAAAATAGTTGAGAGAACCAAGTGGACTATTTGTTTCCGAAACATTTAAATCGCGAAATGTTTAAAGAAGTTTGAATGCGTTTTTCTTCTTTATAAAGTCTCTTTTCTGTCTGCAAGACATTCTATAGATCAGTGTTGCTGAGGGATATTACCACAGTGTTTACGAATGACGACTTTATACCAAATATGTAAATTATGAACAAACAGTAACATTTTTACTTCCTCCTTTTTTTTGGCAAATTTTCTACTAACAGTGTTTACGAATGGCGATAATTTCTTAACATAAATATATGGTGCGTTCACAACTATAGACCACTAGTATTACAAATACGTATAGCATAACAAACAGTGACATTTTTGCTTCCTCTTTTTGACAAATTTTGACGAATGGCGATAATTTCTCTAACATAAATATATGGTGCGTTTACAACTATAGACCACTAGTATTACAAATACGTATAGCATAACAAACAGTGACATTTTTGCTTCCTCTTTTTGACAAATTTTGACGAATGGCGATAATTTCTCTAACATAAATATATGGTGCGTTTACAACTATAGACCACTAGTATTACAAATACGTATAGCATAACAAACAGTGACATTTTTGCTTCCTCTTTTTGACAAATTTTGACGAATGGCGATAATTTCTCTAACATAAATATACTAGTCAACAAAAGAAACGATACACGACTTTGAAATAAAATTTATCAAAAAGTATTAAATATATAACAAAATAAGGTACACTATTTTAAAAAGCTTTTATTTGCAATGTATTTACATGTGATAATCAAAATGAAAATCACTCGGAAAGTATCTAAATTCCGTGTAAACGGTCATAGGGTGCAAATTAGTTTTGCGGAAAGTTGAATAAAAAATCGACACTTAATTTTCTAAGTACTGAATAAAATTTCAAATTTGTTTAAAAATATTCAATATGCTAAACAAGTTATGTTCATGTTGTAACTAATGGGTTGAAATATTGTTTTTTTCAAATTTTTCGGAAGAAAGAGTCTTTTTTTTTTAATTTCGTCTCAAATCATTGCTTTAGATATGAAACCAACACACAGTAAATTTGAAACCTTTCGGATTAGTTTTAAGATTGTAACCGCTTTATGAATATCACTTTACACATACTGTCTATGGTAAATCAGTTGATAATGTATACATTTTAACGATTTCTCGTTTGGCCGAACTTTGCTTAACAAATAAACGAAGAAACTGTATGGTTTTTAAAAACAAATTGATGGCAAACATTGTCTTTACCTTTAAAGAGAGTTTGGCATCATTAGTTGGAACTTCTGTTTTTAAAATTGTCGTTTTATTTAAATTTTTGTAAAAAAAATAAATCGCGAAAAAAGTCACGAAAGCAACAAAAACATTTTTTTTAGATGGATTTGTATTTCCATAATGATTTTAAGTATTACTACCTTCAAAATTAGTCCAATGATAGGAAAACTTTATCTTTAATTTGAAAAAAATCTTGTATCGTTTCTTTTGTTGACTAGTATATATGGTGCGTTCACAACTATAGACCACTAGTATTACAAATACATATAGCATAACAAACAGTGACATGTTTGCTTCCTCTTTATGACAAATTTTGACGAATGGCGACAATTTCTCTAACATAAATATATGGTGCGTTCACAACTATAGACCACCAGTATTAGAATCAAGTATAGCATAACAAACAGTGACATTTTTGCTTCCTCTTTTTGATAAATTTTCTACTAACAGTGTTGACGAATGGCGATAATTTCTCTAACATAAATATATGGTGCGTTCACAACTATATACAACTAGTATTACAAATACGTATAGCATAACAAACACTGACATTTTTGCTTCCTCTTTTTGACAAATTTTCTACTAACAGTGTTGACGAATGTCGATAATTTCTCTAACATAAATATATGGTGCGTTCACAACTATATACAACTAGTATTACAAATACGTATAGCATAACAAACAGTGACATTTTTGCTTCCTCTTTTTGACAAATTTTGACGAATGGCGATAATTTCTCTAACATAAATTTATGGTGCGTTCACAACTATAGACCACAAGTATTACAAATACGTATAGCATAACAAATAGTGACATTTTTGCTTCCTCTTTTTGACAAATTTCTACTAACAGTGTTGACGAATGGCGATAATTTCTCTAACAGAAACATATGGTGTGTTCACAACTATATACAACTAGTATAAATATGTATGTATGGTCAACCAGGAATAAATTTACTCCCTCTTTTTTGACAAGTTTGCTACTAACGGGTATGGTGGGTTCGTATCGAAATTGTGTGTGCGTTGTTTTTGGAGCTACCATTTGATTTTTATGGGGCGCTAGGATGAAATTTATAAAAAAAAAGGCAGGACAGGAGTTGAAATTAAAAAAATTAGGATGAGCAACTCGGCAAAAATAATGTATTTAAGAAAGTCAGGATAAACTAAGAAAAAAAAAGAAAGACCAAATAGAGTGAAAATAAAAAGGCAAGACAGAGATAACAACTACAAAACGATGCAGGACAAAATTCTTCATTCTAGCCACCAATCCCCCCTTTTCCCATACAAATCAAATGGTAGCTCTCTAAGGGAGATTTCATTTCAAATCAATGTTTGTATGATTGATACCAGATCAAAAACACAACATCGTGGGTCTATGAAAGAATCGAATAACCTGAGGCGCCTTATTTTTTCTTTACATTTAACTTGTTGCTCAGGGGGAAGGGAGATATTATCGTTCTGGAAACAAGATACGTTTTGATATTGATATGAAGAAGAAAGACAACGCCATGGCTAAAAATAAAAAGATACAACATAGAAAACTAAAGAAGAAACAACACGAACCCCACCAAAAACAGGGTAAACAGATCCTGCTCCAGATGTGGCACCCGTCGCGTTCGTTATGAGATAACAAATCCGGTAAATAGGCACGTATGCAATTGTCTTAATGCTAAGTTCATCCATTGAAACACTCAATTGTAATTTAGTTATTTTGTGTAAGAAACTGCTACTTTTTTTACCTTTTATTGCTGGTTCGCTTGTAGTCTGTAAGTAAATTTACCTTTTTAATATACGACATATATGCTTTTTTTCTTGAATTTTCTTTAGCTGTTCAAATGATCTATCAATTATCAAATAAACACGTTAATGTTATGTTCCTTTTTAAAATCATAGATTCGTGTTATTTATATTCACCCTTATAATAACACAACCAAATTGCTCACAAATGTACATATTCGGATCACCGAAAGCCGCAATAAATTAATAATGTCTACGTATGCATCTTTTTTTTTTAAATCATGTATTTATTATAATCATTCATTGACCCTCTCTCCCAAACAACAGTAAATTGTTCACTACTGTTTATAATGGGTTGCATCACCGAACACGATGTACTGTTTTTAAAGTCACATGGTAAATGACGTAAGGATTGTTGTGTCATGCATTAGATTTATTTACTTTATTTTCCTATTTGATTTATAAAATTGAAAAAATTGTTACACATAAGTTAGATAAAAGATTTTAAATAGATCGTTGTGAAAATTTATTAATGCTTTAAGAGATTAAAATTGTTCAAAAACTTTTTTGTTGTATAAAAATGATTTGTCGAAGGTCTGATGTTTTTTTTCTCGTTGGATTTAAATTTAGAGGGTGAGAAAAAACTCTTTCTGTCATAGCGTCAATCGAAAACTGTTCATAAAAAAGCGAAAATAAGAAAAACTACCATAACAGATATAAAAGAAATGACAAAGAGTGTCAAAAACCGGCCTACAACAATAGTCCGGACAGTAATTTCTAGTTCTTGCTTGGTTTTATTGGTTTCTCTATGGCAAACACATATGTCCATTTCGGTATCCTTCTCCTCCTAGAGGGTCACCACGTGGTATCCTACTCCTCCTACAGGGTCGCCACGTGATATCCTACTCCTCCTAGAGGGTCACTACGTGGTATTCTGCTCCTCTTAGAGGGTCACCACGTGGTATTCTTCTCCTCCTAGAAGGTCACCACGTGGTATCCTCCTCCTTTTTTAATCAATCATTCCACTCTTACGGAAAATTTCTAAATTTCTCCTGTTTGATCAACATCCCTCATAAAACAGGGGATAAACAGATACTCATAATGGTAATTAGGTCCCGTTCCACTAGGCACCCATAGTATTATTCATTGATGGACAGTCGTCTTGCTTGTATCTGTTTCTCTTCGACAAAACAATTGTCCAGTTTGGTAACCTTCGCCTCTCTATTTTAGAAATTTACATTTGATCTTATTGAAAATGTACTATATTGAAAGAATGTGAAGACGCTTGCAAAATAGAAAATTTGTGAAATATTAAATGTGTGCCAGACGCGCGATGTCTACGAAAGACTCACCATTGACCCTCAAATAAAAGTTAAGTCTTGTATGTTTTTTAATTTTAGTTTCTTGTGTAAAGTTTGGAGCTAAGTATGACGTCTATTATCACTGATCTAGTATAGATATTTGTTTAGAAGCCAACTGAAGGACGACTCCGGTTGCGGGAGTTTCTCGCTGCAATGAAGACCTATTGTTGACCTTCTGCTGTTGTATGTTCTATGGCCGGGTTGTTTTCTCTTTGACACATTCCCAATATCCATTCTCAATTCTAAAATAAAGTACGTAGTTGAAGAGCATTAAATAGATAGACCTTCTTTTAAAGAGAATGTGAGTTACTTTCCAATTAATTTATCCTTTACTGATTTTGTTGACCTGTATAACCCTTTATATATTTGCTTATCTAAAAGCAAACAAAACGAAAACAAACTAAGCACCATTGAATATAAAAGTAGACTATTCAAATAATAAAGTTTTCATAAAAATATTGATTAAGACTTGTTCTCCTCAAGCTAATAATATTGAATTGAAGTTTAATTGCTTCAATGTTAAAACATGTTGTTTTATTATGGTTACATATCTGTAATAAGGATCATACGAATACATATTCCCCATATAGACCAGGATTAAAATTCTGTAAGCCAGGTTCATGTGGTATTATAGAAAGAATCATCAAATGATACAGTTTTTAACTAATAAAAAAGCAGCGAAACTAATACCGAAAGAAGACAAAAACAATCAAAATCAAGGAGTAAAGAAGGACTAAAACAACACAAAGAACATTTACATCAACAGTTATAAATAATAAATAAGAACCAACACGAACTCCACTAAAAGCCGTTAGTGAAATCAGGTGATCCGGAAGGGTAAGCATTGCGTCATCTGTTTTAATATTTGTTCATTTCATTAAGTTAGACATGAACTTCGTATTCGGAATTGTAATGATTTTTGGAACTATTCCCATGATGCATTGTTTTGAAACAAAAGAGAAAATATTCACGAAAAGTTCTCATTCTGATACTAAAATCCGGGCAGGTTTTACATTTTATGAACCAGATGTGTCCAGGATAGAGGATTGTTTAGTGTACTGTATGACGACATCGTGTGTTTCTGTTAATTACCAACCTGGAAACAAACGGTGTGAATTATCAACGTACCATCCAAATGACCCGGGAGACATATTAAATCAGAAACCACCTTGGACAATGTACTGCTAAAATCTGTATCGATGAACTTGCAGAATCTTAAAATGTGTTATTTCATTGGACAACTTTATATGTTTTTGATTTTGTTAATTACCGACATAGCAATGAACGGTGTGTACTATCAACCTGATCAACGTACCATCCAAATGACCCGGGATTTTACTACTGAAAATCCCTATCACGGCAAAATTACAGAATCTTAAATGTGTTTTTATTGTATGCAGACAACATCAGGTGTTCATGTTAACTACACACCTGGAAATAAACGGTGTGAACTATCAACGTACCATCCAAATGACTCTAAAGACATATTAAAACAGAAACCACCTTGGACAATGTACTGCTAAAATCCGTACCGATGAACTTGCGGAATCTTAAAATGTGTTATTTTACTGTATTCCGACAACATCATGTGTTTCTTGTTATTACAAATCTTTGAATAATCGCTGTCAGTTATCAACGTATCATCCCAATGACCCGTTGATTCATACTGAGTCAGAAAGCCCCTTGAACAATTACTGCTAAATTCCGTATCGATGAACTCACAGAATCTTAATCATCGGACAACTTTGTTAATTACGAACATGGCAATAAACGGTATGGCCTATCAACGTACCACCCAAATGACCCGGGATTTTACTACCGTACTTGTGTATTTGTGTTATTTCAATGTATGCAGACAGCATCCGGTGTTTTTGTTAAATTACCAACACTTAAAAAAACGGTGTGAATTATCAACGTACCATCCTAATGACCCGGGATAAATATTAAATCAGAAACCACCTTGGACAATGTACTGCTAAAATCCGTATCGGTGAACTTTATGTGTTTTGGGTTTTATTAATTACCAACAGTGCGATAAACGGTGTGGACTATCAACAAACCAATTCAAATGACCCGAAATTTTACTTATCAACGTACCTAATGACCCAGGATATATATGAAATCAGAAACCCCATTGGACAATGTACTGCTAAAAAATCCGTATCTACGAACTTACAAAGTCTTAAATGTGTTATTTTACTGTATCAAACAACTTCATATGTTTCTGTTAACTATTTAATAACCGCTGTTCCAACTAATCAGTCTTATAACCCGGGAATCCTATCACGGATATATTCTTCTGACGTTTCAGTCTCGCTGACATTTCGTTTTGGAAATATTTCCAAAATATGTAATTAAACATGTTCAAGTTAGAAAAATCATTAAAAATCAAATTAATGTTTTAATCAAACTAAACTCTGTGAAAATTGTGTATAAATAATAAATAGTTGTTGAGTTGTCAATTTTTTCAAATTCAATTACCAAATACGTCAGCTGTTTTAGCCAACTTTTCGAATAAAAGAGGTAAAAATTACAAGAAATTATTTTATCACAAACAAGTTGATCCCACATCCCTTTTTATCTTTTCAAATTTCTTATATATGAATGTTTAATCATTTATACCAAAGAAGCATTTTGTGCTGACAAAGGTGCTGACTACTGGGCTGGTAATACCCTCGGAGAAATAAATATACACCATCAATGGCATCACCCCAGTGATTGTTAATAAATTTATCATATATACTCATCAGTTATACACAAATAAGGAGGTATGGCATGATAGATAATGTGAGGAGGATGTAAGTAATTGTAGCGTATAGTCGGCTATAAAAGTCCTAGACATGAAAATATTAAAGAGTTCGATGTGATAACGTACGGCAGAATCTAAAACAATAAAATTGAGAAAGGAAATGGGGAATGCGACAAAGCGACAACAACCCGACCATAGAGCAGACAACAGCCGAAGGCTACCAATTGGTCTTCAATGTAGCGAGATATTCCGCACCCGAATGCGTCCTTCAGCTGGCCCCTTAAACATTATGTATAAAAGTACAGTGGTGATTGACGTCACACTAAACTCCGAATTATACACAAGAAACTAAAATTAAAAACCATACAAGACTAACAAAGGCCTAACACTTTACGAAAAGTATGACAGACGGGTTCGGTGTGAGCCAAGGTTCTGTGTTCAATGCTGTACTTTATTCTATTATAATTGACTTTTACACATTGGGAATTAGCCAATTCACAATTTAGAGGACTATGGGTAATCCCATTGTTCGTACACAAAAATTAAAATAGCGTCACGTCATTGGTTGAATTTCTTTTGCTTATAATATTTTAAACCAATCATAACGTTTTGGTGTACGCTTTTGGAAATATTACCCATAATGCATTAGATTCTGAAACGGTGAATTGGATGGAGTGCTGACAATCACAGTACATCTTTTTATTTATATGAACCAACAACAACCACTAAACCACATACTCCTGACTTGGAAGAGGTACATAAAAATAAAAATCAGTTGAAAATGGCTTAACACATCAGATCGATACAAAGCAGGAAAATAATATTATACAAAATCACGGACCAGACATGCACGGATATTCATGCATCCCAAACAACAAAAAAGACACGAAGTAAAGATCTGAGACTTATCGCAATTACTCACAACTAGTCAGAGCCAATTACAACTATGAATAAAATAAAATCATGTTTGTGAGCTTAAAATATCAGTCAGTTCTCATTCAACATCCGATGGATTTTGTTAACATACGCCATTAACAATCAGAGGAAAACTGAATGTGTTATCCTTGTCGATGAGACAACATTGAACAGAGTCTAAAATGCATAATTAAAGCACAAGCAACTGTAATTCAGAATAGTCCATTCACATGTACAATACAATCATCCTTTCAAAGAAAATACGTTCGGTGAGTTGTATCATTATTTTAAATATAAGTTATAATCCATATTTATCACATATTTGTCATGAAAAATGGTATGATTTTGCAAATGTTTTTATCTCAAAATTGTTCGACTCTCATATTGCTGCCCGGAGAAAAAAAGTGTTTTGATTATTTTACCCTGATTCCAAAAAACGTTACATCATTGCGTTATCAACAACAGTGGTGAACAGTGACTATGTTTGTATTGAAAATTAAGTAGGTTAATCTACAATAGCGACTAGTTAAAATGTGCATTTCAATTCGATTCTGTTATAACACAAAAATACAAAAAATGTCAAATAACTTCCTCTTTGTTAATCGAAGATCTTACCTTCTATATATTTCTAGGAATATGATTGATTAAAAGCCTCCGCGTGGAGACCATGTACTAAGTATATTACGTAAAAGGTTAGTAGGAAGTTAGGGTTAATTCAATACACAGTTAGTAGTGGAGTTAGTTATCAAAGGTACCAGTATTATAATTTAGTACGCCAGACGGGCGTTTCGTCATCATAAGACTCATCAGTGACGCTCATATTAAAATATTCATAAAGCCAAACTTGTCATTGTTGACATAAGCTTTTATTTGGGCAGACCAATAGAAATAGGTTCTTAAAATTGAACACTTGAACACTTTGATATAAAAATAAGAAGATGTGGCATGATTTCAAATGAGACAACTCCTGTCTTTATTCAACAAATAAAGATAATCGATAAGATAAATTCGTTACATAGTGTGCTCTCACCCCATATGGAATTTACTGACCCTGTATATATATATCTTATTATGTCAATTTCAAACCATGCAACTAATTATAAATCGGAAGTAATTTATTGGCGTTTTAACCAACGTTTAGTAAAAATAAGAACTGATATCGAATGTTTTAGCTTTACAAAAATTTAAATATTAGTACGCACAGAAACAGAACGGAGGATGAATGTATGGCAGGAGATGATTATTTTGCATAAAATATATTTATAGATTATCGTTGATCATCTCAACGAGATTGATTTCCTCGCTTGAGCCGGTACGGCTAAATAGAGAAAAGCAATCGAGCTGAGATGACCAATGATTATCTGAATATCGCTATTTTACCTATGATGACGTTGTCACATTCATGTCAATTGTATTGGCAAAGCCATGTGCCTTCTTAGTTTCTCAGTATCATTCAGAGACTCTCATACCAAACAGAGGCTTTAGCTGCGAACCGATATGGGTAGAGGGATGATTTCATGGCCCATATGGAAAAGATATGTTATCATATAACTATCACATAATTAAGTTTTGCAGAAAAGAAAAATAACGTGCAATCATAACTGTCTAATTAACAATAAAAGGTAAATCTAAAACAAGATAAACCATATTTTCTCGTATTCTTTCATTTAGCATCCAAATTTTATGTATCATTACCCCTTTTTTTGTTATGGTAACTGAGTCTTAATCGATGATATAGTTAGTTGCACCTTGAATGACATTGTTACTAGTCGCTTTTGTAGATTTACCCACTTAATTTTCAATACAAACACAATCATTGTTCCCAACTGTCGTTGAGAACACAATTATGTCATGTCATTTTGAATCAGGGTAAAATAACCAATAACGGTTTATTCTCCGGGCAGCAATATGAGTAGGGTCATTTTGTGGTTGAATAATTAGCAAAATCATACCTTTTGTGACAAACATGTGATAAATACGGATAAAAGTTATATTCGAAAGAATGATACAGCTCACCGAACGTAATTTCGTTGAAAAGATGATTACATTTTACATGCATTAACTACCCATTGATTTTACACATGACGGTGTTTTCACAGCACGTAATTATTTATTGTATTAAAAACATCAAAAGAAGGCAACGGTACATTGCGTATAAGTGTTAACTCATAATATTCTGCTGTTTGAGCATTACGTTGATTACGTAAATGTTAGTTAAATAAATAAAAGATAGGAATGAATAAGTTTGAAGATTGCATTGAATCTTAATGGAAATATGTAGTATTAGGATGTTTTTACATGTATGGCACCGTCGTGCTGATGAAAATTTCTCCAAACTTAATTTTTGTATGCGAAAGTATTTACACAATAAAAAGTATTTATGAATCTGAAAGAAACGTCTAGAACAGACAAGGTTAATTAAACTTTCAAATACTCGCTTAACAAACACTAAGGGTTATGTGAACGTATTCGAATGACGTGCTATTGTAATTGCATGAGAAACGTTAAGCATAAAGCGGTCAGGCGATGTTTGTTTCAATCAGTTCTTGTTTATACATTTTAAGATTAATCTAAAGAAAAATGTTACTTAGCGTTAAGTAAAACTTTAAAGGATGGATTTATGAAATATAGTTTGAAACAAATGTTCATGGATCATTCATTTTAATCAGAGTTAAGTTCTCTTGGAAAAATTGAATAGATATCCTTTAAAAGACAAGTGAACGGATAATAAGTGTTTATAAAGATGCAGTATTAGGAACAAAACAATGAATATGAAACACATGTTGAGAACGTTATTCATATTCGGGATGATTATAATGATGACACATTGTAAAATTAGAGAGAAAAAATTCAACATAATTTCTAAACGAAGAATTATGTATAATAGGATCATAGAAGGATCAACAATATATGTATTCCATATCTATGCTTGTCTTATTTACTGTATGAAAACATCCTCATGTCTTTCTGTTAATTACAGATCTACCACAAAAAAATGTCAACAATCGGCGTTCCGTCCTAAAGACCCAGGAGTGACATTACGTATGAAGATTGACTGGAATGTTTATCACTGAGATTTCAACTTTAAATACGCATCAATGTAAATATAACGGAATTTGATGAGATTGTCATTGAAGTGAGAGGGTTAGCGCTTTAGAACCAGGTTTGATCCACCATCTTTTACATTTAAAAATGCCTGTACCAAGTCAGGAATATGACAGTTCTTGTCCATTCGTTTTTGATGCGTTTTGTTATTTGATTTTGCCGTGTGATTATGGACTTTCCGAATTGATTTTCCTCTATGTTCAGTATTTTTGTGATTTTACATTTGAATAGTGTATATATCATTTTCATAGTTTAACTGTTTATATGCTTTATTTGTTAAACTATCGGATTAATTTATTCTAACGTCGAAAGCAATTTCAGGGGTAGAGTGATCAGAACATATGAATGATAGATCCTAAGTATATGAAACGAATCTCCTTGAAGAAGGCTGGTATCGCCATATATATTATTCACCTTTCTATGTGATAATAATGCGCTCCTAAAACTCAAGAATTGTATTTAATATCTTTTAATAACGAAAGACGTGAAATAAGGGCATCAGCTCTAAATCTGCAGGAAAATTTTAACAAATGGATATCTTTAGGGTGTTATTTCATCATTACGGAGGAATGGACATGGATGACACTGTTATATCCCAGGAATAGATTACCTTAGCCATATTTGGCACAACTCTTTGGAATTTTTGAGCCTCAATGCTCATGAACTTCGTACTTGTTTGGCTTAATAAATATTTTGATATGAGCGTCACTGATGAGTCTTATGTAGACGAAACGCACGTCTGGCGTACTGAATATAATCCTGCTACCTTTGATAACTATTATATATGCTCAATCTACTTGTTTCGCCATAGGGGCAACGGAATACTACAGTTAATCAGTAAATATTTATGATAAATTGATCTTTTCCGTGCGTGTGTTTATTTTCCTACTTTACAAGTGCTCCAGTTTGTTGTTTACTTAATACATCGCATACAATGAATAAAATGTACACACATTATTGAAAATTGTTATTTTTGCAAAAAATCGAAGACCTAGAAGAAATCCTATTATTACGAATCGATTCCAAGATGAAATATTTCTAAAATATTGACTAATTATCTTATTTATAACGTAAGTTATTATTTTGAAGAACAATCCTGGCACCTTCATACTTCTGCTGGAGGACTTTCATTCCCCGATGGTATCATCAGCTCAATAGTCCGTACTTCGGTTCTGACATGATTCAACAAACTTTACTAAAAATGTCCGTTATTCATACATTTTTCACTTATGAGTCTAATGTAGACAAAACTCACGTCTGGCCTATTAAATTATAATCCTTGTACCTTTGATAACTATTTCAATACGCTTTAAAAAAAATCAAATGGTGTAGATATTACATATTGATCAAGACAGAATGTAAACATCTAAATTCCTTATTGGTCTTTTTGAGTAGTTCGTTTTCTGTCTCATCAATGTATAATTATTGCATATCTTTTTTTCATTTTCTATATGTATTAAAACACAACTAAAATTATTAATGTGGTCTGATTTTTTTCAAGTTTTAAGTCAATACGTGAATCTTATGATAAATAAGTAATATTTCTCTTGATATGGCCGATTATCTTTGCAGGTTCTTCTTTCAAATTCGCGTAACCAGTTTTATGACGTCAGTTGATATTTCACGAATGACTACAGTGAGATTGACGCCGCGAAATATAACTGTGCGTGTATATACTTTTAAAAAACTTCGCGAAATTACAACTTTCTTATTGGCAACATTGCAAGAAAAATACGAACAGCTTTGAACACGTTCTTATCTGCCTCTGCTACTGAATCGTATTCCTTAATACGAAATATAGGGTGAATAAGGATAAGATTTGTTTTATTCTAAACACACATTATAGGATGATTAATTAGCTGGAGACGTTTGTATGTCGACATATTGGGTGAATACGAATAAAATTTGTTTTATTCTGATCACACATTATAGAATGATTAATGAGCTGGAGATGTTTATATGTCGACACAAGAGGAGAATCGGGAAACGATATTTTATATTCTGGTCACATATTATAGAATGAATACTTAACTGGATATTTTCATATGTCGATATATGGGATAGTATAAGAAAAAGAGACAATATATATCTAGTCTAAATATGGGAGAACTAATGGATTTGTTAGGTTTGTCAATGAGATTATTCAACATGCATGTAGTCTTATTGTCATGGATTTCAACAGTCATAATACATGTAATAGATAACAGTCCATTTGATGATTAACGATGAATTCGTTTATTACAATTTTTTAACATATGACACACTCTGCTTCCCTTTGACACTCGTCGACTGGTTCTATATTGGTTATTGTAGGCTTCTGCCATTGCAAAGTGTGATTACTCGAAAGTGATGTATGGTCGTTTTAACATATTTTTAGTAAATTGATATCAAACAAGATCAACTAAACCAAAAAATAAATGTAGTTTTCAGATTATTTTTTGCTCTCCATTGTCAATACAAAATCATGTCCATTTTAAAGAAGAAAAGTAAAAGCTGCTGATCTATTATGAATGACAGAAGATGAGTATGTTGCATGTCAAAAAAGTAAAATCATATAAAATACTGAATTCAGACGAAAATCATATCGGAAAATTCCATTATCACATGGCAAAACCAAATTACCAAACACCTCAAAAACAAATGGACACCAACTGCCATATTCTGACTTGGTACAGGCATTTTCAAAGGTAGAAAATGGTGGATTAAACCTGGTTTTATTGCGCTTAACCTCTCACTTTGTACGACTGTCTCATCAAGCTGATCAAATTACGTTATATTTACAATGATGCGTGAACTTAGTAGACACAATTAATAAAATGGTCAAAATATGGGCACAGCAGCCATCATCGTGCTGCAATTTTAAAAGGAAAGGAAATGTATACGTCACATATTTTGTCGTTCAAAGTTTATGCAAACAATATAAAACTTCGCATGGGCAATGTAAGCATACGAGGTTAAAATCAAAAGTATGAAAGATTTTTTTCAGAAATAGACCGAGATTTAAAATAGTCCAAAAGTTCTATAGAATTTACAAGAACCTACAAATAGTTCATTTCACTACGTGATAAAATAATTTTGACGTTTATTTGTGGTTCCACGCATATTCTAATTATATTAGAAATATAGCATAATAACATATTATAGAACAATAACATAGTGATATGATCTTTTAAAGTACAGAGTCACGCTATAAGAACCAATGAAACACAAACCGTCGCTTATACAAAAAGCACCAGTAAAAAACGAAAGAAAACACAAACACATTGATGGGATGTGTAAGTACCGAACCACGTTAAATGGATATCACAGAAAACAATCCAACAGTAAAAGTCATATTAGAAATAGAAAAAAGACAAATGAAAAAACAATATAACACGTTGTTAAGATGATAAATACCGTCAGTACGCAGCATCTATACATCAAGACCATGATGTATTATCTGTGAAGTTGATACGGAATATTTATCAACAAGGTCTTAGTACCTCCCGATGAACTCCCGATGAACTTTTAAAGAAATTTATACAGCCTATTACCTTATAATGTATGAGGATATTCTCGATCACTGAACATATTTTCGTTAAAAGAATGGACTGTCATACAAGTGAGAGGTTTAGCTAGCTATAAAACCAGATTCAATCCACCATTTTCTACATTAGAAAATGCCTGTACCAAGTCAGGAATATGACAGTTGTTATCCATTCGTTTGATGCGGTTGGACTTTTGATTTTGACTTTTGATTTTGGATTTTCTGTTTGAATTTTCCTCGGAGTTCAGTATTTTTTGGGTTTTTACTCTTTATTGTACATGCATTAACTACCCAATGATTTTACGCTAGGCGTAATTATGTATTCTAATAAAAACATTGAAAGGATTGCTAACTCTTTATACTCCTCAGTGTGGACATTGATTTGATTACGTAAATGTTAATTGAGAAAATAAAAGATAGAAATGAATATGAATTGATTTTTACTGGAAATGTGTTGTAATAAGATGTGTTTTACATGGATGGAACCTACGTAGTGCTAATGAACTCCAATTAGAAGTAAATTATAAAATATTCCTCAGTTTGAACATTGAGTTGATTGCGTAAATACATGTAGTGATTAAGTAAATAAAAAGATAGAGATGAAAAAAGCAATTGATTCCTAATGGAAATGTGTTGTAATAAGATGTTTTTTTTACATGAATGGAACCTACGTCGTGTTAATGAAGGTTGATACATACATGATTGTTGTACGCAGAAGGATTAACGCTCCCTACTTATGAATCTGAAAAAAATGTCTAGAACAGACAGGGTTAATTAAACTTTCAAATATACGCGAAACAAATACTACGGTTAATGTTAAAGTATTCAATTGACATGTTATTGTATTGCATGAACAACGTTCAACCAAACTCGAAAAGATGATGTTCGTTTCACTCAAGTTAATTTAATATGTTTTTGATTGATATAATGCAAAATTTAACCTAGCATTAGTATAAACTTTAAATGGATTTATGAAATATGGTTTGAAACAAATTATTCTGGACATATTATATCAGATTTCTCGTGGAATTGTTGTATATACATACATCCTTAAAAATACAAGTAAACGGATAATAAGTGTTTATCAAAGATGCAGTATTAGGAACAAAGTATTACAAATGAAACACATGTTGGAAACGTTATTCATATTCGGGATTATTATAATGATGACACGTTGTGAAACTAGAGGGAAAAAATTCAGCGAAATTCCTGAACGAAGAATTATGTATGATTTTATAATGCAAGATACTCAATTTCTAAGGGTATTCAATATCTATGATTGTCTTATTCACTGTATGCGAACGTCCTCATGTGCGTCTGTTAATTACAAACCTACCAAAAATAGATGTCAACTATCGGCGTTCCGTCCCAACGACCCGGGAGTGAATTTACGTATGAAGATTGACTGGCTTATTTATCACTGAGATTTCAAGATTGAATAGGTATACATCATTATAATAGTGTACCTTTTTATGTGCCTTTTGGTGAACATTGATAGTTAACCTTCGAAAGCCGTTTCGGTGATAGAGTAGTGAGTAAATATGAAGGATGGATCCTAAGTATCTGAGATGACTCTCCTTGAAGGAGGCTCGTATAGCCATATATATTATTTACCTTTCTATATAATAATGATGTGCTCATACAGCTAAGGAATTTTTGTTAATATCTTTTTATAACGAATGACGTGAGATAAGAGCATCAACTCTAGATCTGCAGGAAAAGTTTTAACAAATGCATATGTTTGTGGGGTGTCATTTCACAATAATGGAGGCATAAATATGAGTACCACTATATGCCCAAGCTACTTTTTTTCATCATAAAGGAAGTGGAATACTTACTACATTTACTCAGTAGATAATAACGATAATTTGATCTCTTCCGTTTGTGTTGATTATTTTACACTACAGCTGCTCTAGTTTGTTGTTTACTTTATACATTGCATTAAATTATTAAGATTATACTGACAATTATGAAAATTGTTAGTTTTGCAATAATTCAAGAAAACTAAGATTAATTTAATTTCTTGAAAATTGGATTCCAAGATGACATCTTTCAAAAGTATTGGCTTATTAGCTTATTTATAACGTAAGTTATTATTTTGAACATCAATCCTGGCACCTGCAACTATGTAAATCACTCCACATTCTATATGTTCCTTTCCCAGTCAGGAGTCAGTACCTTCAAACACGCTAACCCATCCACATTATATATGTTCATTTCCCAGTCAGGAGTCAGTACCTTCAAACACGCTAACCCATCCACATTCTATAAGTTCCTATCCCAGTCAGGAGTCAGTACAATCAAACATATTAACCCCTCCACATTCTATATGTTCCTGTCCAAGTCAGGAGTCAGTACCTTCAAACATATTAACCCCTCCACATTCTATATGTTTCTTTCCGAGTCCGGAGTCAGTACCTTCAAACACATTAACCCCTCCACATTCTATATGTGTCCTTCCGAGTCCGGAGTCAGTACCTTCAAACATGTTAACCCCTCCACATTATATATGTTTCTTTCCGAGTCCGGAGTCAGTACCTTCAAACATATTAACCCCTCCACATTATATGTGTTTCTTTCCGAGTCCGGAGTCAGTACCTTCAAACATGTTAACCCCTCCACATTCTATATGTTTCTTTCCGAGTCCGGAGTTAGTACCTTCAAACATATTAACCCCTCCACATTCTATATGTTTCTGTCCCAGTCAGGGATCAATACCTTCAAACATTTAAACCCCTCCACATTCTATATGTTTCTTTCCGAGTCCGGAGTCAGTACCTTCAAACATGTTAACCCCTCCACATTCTATATGTTTCTTTCCGAGTCCGGAGTTAGTACCTTCAAACATGTTAACCCCTCCACATTCTATATGTTTCTGTCCCAGTCAGGGATCAATACCTTCAAACATTTAAACCCCTCCACATTCTTTATGTTTCTTTCCGAGTCAGGAGACAGTACCTTCAAACATGTTAAAACCTCCACATTCTATATGTTCCTGTTCCAGTCATAAGTCAGTTCCTTCAAACATGTTAACCCTTTCATATTCTATATGTTTCTTTCCAAGTCAGGAGTGAGTACCTTCAAACATGTTAACCCATCCATATGTTATCTGTTTGTGTCGCAGTCATGAGTCAGTACCTTCAAAATTTTGCATATTGAAGGGAAAAGACATTTCATAAAAAGGACTATTAAGGAAAGAAACAATACTTTTAAACGATCAGTAATAACTTTACCGTTGTTTTTTGTTACCTTGAACATGGCATGACCAGCCTGCAACACGCTTAAGATTAACCAAAATTGTTATTGTCTTACATATTTTTTTTCTTGCAACTACTTTGAGCATTTTTAAAACGTGAATGTTAAGAGCTGTTTCAAGAAAATTCATGTCATTTTTGTCTAAATATAGTCCATAACGGAGTCATTTAGCAATTCATAGATAGTTCAGTAGGCGTGAGCTTGTTTCAGGGTATTGTTGTTATTCCCTCCTAAATTCCATTGGGGACATATTATTTAACAAATATCTGTATGTCCTTTCGTCAATCCGTCGGGTTTTATAACTGTGTCTTTTAAACTGACAGTTTTTCAACATACACATATAAATTATCATGGGTTGTGTTCTAAAAATGCCGTTTAACTTTTTAATGTACTTATATATATTCAGGAACAGTATTAGGCGTTGTCTTTTTTATCATGCTATTTAGTCATTTTGTTATTTCACTGATGAATCTTATGTAGATGACATGCGCGTCTGTCGTACTAAATTATAATCAAGGTACCTTTGATAACTATTTCCAAAAGATTTAGAGTTTTTTAAATGGTGTAGATATTATATCTTGATCAACACATACAGTAAACATCTAAATTCCTAATTGGTCTTTTTGATTAGTTGTGTTTTTAGTCTGGTCAACGTATTATAGCATGTCTTTTCGTCAATACCTATATGTATTAAAACACAAATACAATAATGAATGTGTTTGTTTTTGTTTTTTTACATTTTAAGTTAAAGCTGTGAACCTCATTATAGATAGATAACTAGCTTCTCTTGATAGGGCCTATAATCTTTGCAGGTACTTCTTTCAGATCTCATAACCGGTTTCATGACGTCAGTAGATATTTCACAACTATGACTACAGTAAGATTGACGTCGCGAAATGTAATTGTACGTTTATATACTTATAATAACTTTACGAAATGACAACGTTCTGGTTGATAAAAAACGAACAGTTTTGAAGGCTTTATTAAATGACCCTCTACTGAATCGTATACCCTTAAAAAAGTCTTTATGAGAAAAACAACTCTATTGCGCTAATGAGAGTAATTTCTTAAACAGAATGGCAGTTTAATCATTAAAATGATCTCGTAAATATGATTAATAAACATATAACATATAAGCCTCCGGGTGCGGGAATTTCTCGCTACATTGAAGACCTGTTGGTGACCTTCTGCTGTTGTTTTTTATTTGGTCGGGTTGTTGTCTCTTTGACACATTCCCCATTTCCATTCTCAATTTTATAAGATTGGACTGTTTTAAAATGATTAACTCAATTCAAACTAAATCCGTGTTCATGATACCATCAATTTAATCATTTTCTAGAAGCATGCCAAGATTATAATGTAAACATTAAAAGGTGAAACCAGGACATCAGGAGGAACGTTTTGTCGTTGACAAATTTTACATACCTGTACGCTGTATTGCTTTTGGTTTGAAATAAACTAGGTAACATACACACACAGCATTGTTATACAGGTAAAACAAAAGTTTACATACGTACACACACACACACAGCATGGTTATACAGGTATTGAAACAAACAGACCTAGACTTATTGTTAGAATACGATTGCACGTGACTGTTCGTGTTAATTGTGTTCAAATGGATATAAGGTTCAAATACACGTATAATGTTTACGAAGACAAAATAAACTCTTTCATTGGGGTATTCATGTACAAAAATTATACGTTTTTACATGCTCCTTAAAAGGTTTTGTTGGTACGAAAGACAATCGTGTTTGCTTGTTTTTTTGTCGTTCCTTGAATCCATTCTTTTATGATAGATATAGAGCAGGAGATGTTTACACATATAGGGAGAATCAGGATAAGATCGTTTCTAATCTGGCCACACATTATAGAATGACTACCTAGCTGGACATATTCATATGTCCACATAAAGGGTGAATCAGGATAAGATTTGTTTTATTCTGACCACACACTATCGATTTATAACATAGCTGGACATATTCATCTGTCGATATAAAGGGTGAATCAGGATAAGATTTGTTTTATTCTGACCACACATTATAGAATGATTACTTAGCTTGAAATATTCATATGTCGACATACGGGGTGAATCAGGATAAGATTTGTTTTATACAGACCACACATTATAGAATGATTACGTTGCTTAATATGTTTAAATGTCGACATATGGGAATGAATAGGGATAAGATTTGTTTATTTTGACCACACATTCTAGATTTATAACATAGCTGGACATATTCATATGTCGACATACGGGGTGAATCTGGATAAGATTTGTTTTATTCTGACCACACATTATATAATGATTTCTTAGCTTGAAATGTTAATTTGTCGACATATGGGATGAATAGGGATAATATTTGTTTTATTCTGACCACACATCAAAGATTGATAACCTAGCTGGAGATGTTTATACGTCGACATACGGGGTGAATCAAGATGAGATATTTTTTTTATTCTAGTCACATATTGTAGAATGAATACTTAACTAGATATTTTATATGTCGATGTATGTGAGAGTATAAGGAAAGAAGACAAAATTTAAATATATTTGTCAAGGAAATAACTATGCAACTACACGCAGTCTTAATCAAAAATAGATTTCAGCAATCATAATGCATAACAGTCCATTTGACGATTAACGATTGATTCGTTTATTAAACACTTTAAACATTTAACACAAACTGCTGGTTCTAAATCGGATAGCATAGGCTTCTGCCAACGCAAAACGTAATTACTCGTGAGTGATGTTTTTTAAGTAAAAAAAGACATTGATATCACACGAGTTCAACTGAACAAAAAATAAATGTAGTTTTCATTTGATTTTGCCTTTCCATTGTCAGTGCAAAATAATTTCCTTCTTAAGGAAGAAAAGTAAAAACTGTTCATATTTTATTACAGGGTCAATGTATGACAGGAAATGTTTATGTTGCATGTCAAATTTATACAGCCTTTTACCTTATATTGTATGAGAATCATCTCCCTCACTGAACATATTTTCATTAAAAAGGATGACTTCATTATACATGCATTAACTACCCATTGATTTTACACATGGCTGATTTTTCCCAGTACGTAATTATGTATTTCATTAAAAAACATCAAAAGAAGGCAACGGTACATAACTAATAAGGGTAAACTCTTGATAATCTGCTGTTTGAAAATTGAATTGATTACGTAAATGTTAATTAAGTAAATAAAAGATAGAGATGAATAAGTTTGAACATTGAATTAATTCTTAATGGAAATATGTTGTATTAGGATGTTTTTACATGTATGGCACCGTCGTAATAACGACCGTTTACACAAATATGAGTTTGTACGCGGAAGTGTTTAAGCAATAAAAACTATTTATGAATCTGAGAGAATAATCTGGAACAGGCAAGGTTAATTAAACTTTCAAATATTCGCTAAACAAACACTAATTGTTATGTTTAAGTATTCAATTGACATGTTATTGTACTGCATGAACAAAGTTAAGCTTAAAGCGGTGAGGCGATGTTAGTTTTAATCAGTTTTTGTAAATACATTTTAAGATTTATATAAAGAAAAATTAAACTTAGCATTTAGTTAAACTTTGAATGGATTTATGAAATATGGTTTGAAACAGTTGTTCCTGGGCCAGTTACATTTTAGCAGATTTCTCGTGGTATTATTGTATAAACATCATTTGAAATACAAGAGAACGGATAATAAGTGCATATTAAAGATGCAGAATTAAGTCTGAACAAACTAATAAAAATGAAACACATGTTGGAAACGTTATTCATATTCGGGATTATTATGATGATGACACATTGTGAAATTAGACAAAAAATATTCAGCGTAATTTCGGATCATAGAATTCTGTATGATTTTATAATTAAAGAATCTCATAATCTAAGGGTACTCCATATGAATGATTGTTTTATTTACTGTATGGAAACATCAACGTGTGTTTCTGTTAATTACAAACCTACCACTAAACGATGTCAACTAACGACGGTCCGTCCTAACGACCCGGATGTATTACGTCAGAAGATTGACTGGAATATTTATCACTGAAATTGCAGTTTTGAAAAGGTATACATCATTTTCATAGTGTATCATGCTTTAATTGTTAAAATATATAGTTAATTTGTTTTAACGACGGAAACAGTTTCTATGGTAAAGTAGTGAGACAATATATGTAATGGATCCTTTGTATTTGAAACGACTCTAGTCGAACGATGCTCGTATAGCCATCTAAATTATGAACGTTTCTATGTGATTATTATGTCTCCTCTAGATTTTTTGGTAATTTCTTGCTTTCACGAAAGAAGCAAAACGTGAGGTAGGAGCGTCAGCTCTATTTCTGCAGGAAAAGTCATCACAAATGCATATTATTTTTATTTTTTTCAATTCAAAATGATGGAGGCATGGACATGGGTAACACTATCTGCCAAGCTATTTGTTTGACCATAAAGGACGCGGCATACTACAGTCAATCTGTAAATCTTTCTGAGCAGTTAAGCTGATCCATGTGCGTGTATATTTTGTGATGAAACAACTGCTTCACTTTGTTTTTAATATTAAACATTACAAACAGTCAAATATTTGAGTAGAGACTTTCTGATTTTTTAATTTATCTCGGGGGTCAGTTCTTTGTGATTTTATTTTATACATCGAATGAAATGATTAAAATTTTACTTAGATTTCAACATTTTTATTTCCATTTTCATGATATTTTTTGTGATTTTTGTTTAAACAGTTGTAGGCATGACACAGGTTATGTTTTTCTCATTTATTTTATGATAGTATGATACTAAACCCCTAACGGGAGGGATTGTGCCTGATATTCATATGATGAAGACATAATTTTTCAGTCAGTTTAATTGAGGTCTGGAGCTGGCATGTCAGTTAACTGGTAGTAGTCTGTTGTTATTAATGTATTTTTGTCATTTTATTTATTTTCTTTGGTTACATCTTTTGACATCTGACTCGGACTTCTCTTGAACTGAATTTTAATGTGCGTATTGTTATGCGTTTACTTTTCTACAGTAACAAGAGGTATAGGGGGAGGGTTGAGATCTCAAAAACATGTTTAACCTCGCCGAAATTTTGCGCCTGTACCAAACCAGGAGCCTCTGGCCTTTGTTAATCTTGTATAATTTTTATTTTTAGTTTCTCGTGTATAAACAGTAAAGTCACAAAATACTGAAAATTAATTAGGAAAGTCCATAGTCACATGGCAAAATCAAATAACAAAACGCATCAAAACCGAATGGACAAGAACTGTCATATTCCTGACTTGGTACAGGCATTTTCAAATGTAGAAAAAGGTGGATTAAACCTGGTTTTACAGTGCTTACCCTCTCACTTTAATTACAGTCTCATCAAATTCCCTTATAATTACATTGATGCGTTAACTAAACTGACACTATTTATAAAATAGACAAAATATGGGTACATCAGTCATCATCGTATAACAATTTTAAAAGGAACAATGATCAGAACATTAAAACATCTACTATCTACAAACACATTTTGTACTAATTCGGAGCTTAGTATGACGTCCATTATCACGAAGCTTAGTATGACGTCCATTATCACGAAGCTTAGTATGACGTCCATTATCACTGTACTAGTATACATATTTTTTTAGGAGCCAGCTGAAGGACACCTACGGGTGCCGGAATGTTCGCTACATTGAAGACCCATTGGTGGCCTTCGGCTGTTGTCTAATCTATGGTCGGGTTGTTGTTGCCTTGACACATTCCCTATTTCCTTTCTCAATTTTATTCTTTATACTGATTTAATAAATATATATTTCAATATATTTTGACCTGAATTAAGGGATCTAATTGTCCACCTCCGGTTTATAAAAAATAACTTCCAGTTTTTCATGTTAACTTTATTTACACTGATTCGAAAAATATATGGTTTCTACGTACTTTTGCCTGTAATACAGGAGGAATTAATTACTTCCGGGTTTGGGAAATTCACTTCCTGTCCAATGGTAGTTTATTAACATTTAAAAAAATAATCAGTTTGTATGTACTTTTCATGGGATAAGTGCAAAAATAGATACTTCAAGTTTACTTCCGGTTGATATTGATCAAGGTCACAAGTCAGCCAACGGTTTGCAAAATACCATACGGCTTTATCATGTACCAAATTTGAGAAATAACCAGTTAACCTTAAATTTAGTTTCGACTACTTTTATAAGATGTCATTGGTTGGTTAAGACATACTATATACATTCTTGCTTACAATTAGACAAACATGTTGCACTAGTACAACATATTTTTGAAAGTGACAGAGAAGATCATAGAACAAGGCAAAAGATAGAATTTGACCATGACTTTTGACTTTGACCTTGTTTTGTATTCTTTGGACAAAGAACTGCAAATCAAAAGAACGTAGGTCTCTATCATTTATGGTTAGTTACCAGTTATAAATGCATATCACTTATTTCAAATGCATTAGGGGAAATAAATTTCATAAAGAGTCTTCGTGTCGCTTCTGTAAAAAATAGACAACTAAGATAGTTCTTAATTATATATTGATCTTACAAAATGCCTGGTTGTTTGATTCAAACCTGTCTAGACTAAATCTTAAGGTCGAGACTGAATAGAGACAGAAAAATTTATATTTTTGTCTTAGGGTTTTTGTAAATATTTTTCAAAATTTTAGGAAAATGAAACGCTTCAAATAAACACCTTTAAGGAATAAATATGGCATTATTTATTCTTCTACGAGGGTGTTTAGTAAAGAATATTTAAGCTATTAATGTGTGAATCTTCAGCAATAATTGTGGTTGTTGAATTTGAAAGTTTCTTTTTGTGCTACTTTGTGAAATATTTATTTGTTTTGTTCTAATTGAAATGTGACACAGTGATGACTGATATTCCCTTGTTTTGACAATTTTACCTGTTATGTCTGTTTTCATCATGCATCGTTGTAAATATTATAGTATTTGTGACGATTGCCATATAAGTGAAAGGTTTAGCGCTATAAACCCAGGTTCAATCCACCAATTTCTACATTTAAAAAAGCCTGTACAAAGTCAGAAATATGACTGTTGTTTTCCATTCGTTTGATTGTTTTGTCATTTAATCTGGTGTTTTTACTTTTCGTTTTGAATTTCCCTCGAAGTTCAGTATTTTTGTGATTTTACTTTTTACCATTTGGTAGGATTTTATTGTTTAAAAATTCTGAAAGAGAAAAACAATGCTATTGGTCTTATCAGAGTAATATTTAATAGAATGGCAGTTTGATCATTAAACTAATTCTGTAAATATCAATTATAAACATATAAAATTGGAATGTTAGTCCATAGTTCAACTCAAATTAAATTCGTATTCATTTGATCTTCATTTTAATCATTACATAAAGGCATTACAAGTTATTTAAAAAAAGTAATGTAAACATTGATAATGAAGCAATTGTCCTGGAAGGAACCATTTCGTTGACAAATTCTGCATGCACACCAATCATGGTTATACAGGTGTAACAATAATTACATAAGTTTTAATCATTAGTTTAAACATATTTATTTATAGTGGATTGGGAAACAAGTTTTACAACTTATATTAATCCCTTTCCACTTTACGGGTGCGAGTGCTGCCTTGTAGCGGCATTAGCCTACTCTTTTTCGAAATCTACAAGGGTGTCTTTAACGTGCAAGAGATATTGCTCTCTCTTAACACGGGCCAGCCATTTATCGTCCCCGTCCGACGGACTATCATCGTTTCATCAAGACCATACTCGCAAATGATGTCAAGGGAGAGCCGAAAATTGAGTTCCTGAAATTTTCATCCCAAACGGGAATCGAACCAGGAACCTTTGTGTTAGTAGTCCGATGCACTAACCACTACACCACGGCTCTCACTCATTGACTTGAAATGAAGCAGATAAAGACATATCGTTATTATACGATTGAAAGAGTTCATATAAGGTGTGTCGAAAGGAATACAAGGTTCAAATACAAGTATAATGTTTACGAAGGACGAATTTAACTCATTAAGGTTTGGTCTGCACAAGGGGAAATATCTCAAGTCTGACAAAAACATAAATTATGATCGAAAATGATGTACTGGCAGGAATTTTACCGATTCGCTACCTTATATGTTTGGTTATTACGTATTCGTTTTCATATTTACGGAGTTGATTGACTGTAATGGAATACATATTTTACAAGGGATATCGGATATGTTCATAATGACGTTGATATCATCTTCTTTTTACGAATATGACCTACCGTATTAGACTTATTACCGGGCTTTTACTAATATGAGCCAAATTTGGATCAGGATCTACGTACCCTTCCAGAGACCATGAGATCAACACTTGTTTAATGGGATTCTTGTTGGTCATTTTTTAGTTTTCTATGTTGTGTTTTGTGTACTATTGTTACTCAGTTTGTATGTTTTAGACATGGCGTTGTCTGTTTATTTTTCACTAGTGAGTCCAGATTTCAATCTCGTATATTTTGCCACTCTGTTGTGTTGCATTAAAAAGAATCAAAAGCAAAACAACGCTATTTTGCTTATAAGTGTATATTTTTATTTTTTTACAGTTACTTATTGAAATGATTTCGTACATGTTAATTAAGAAAAATATAACATAAGATTGACATGAAGTTTGATTGATTCTTAATAAAAATAAGATGTAATAAGATGTTTTTACATGGATGGCAACTAAGTCTTGCTATTGAATTCCAATGAACATATATTCATATATATTTTTGAGGAAAGGATTTACGCAACAAGGACTCTTTATGAATCTGAAAGAACGTCGAATAAATTCAGGATTTATGAAATTTTCATATAGACGGGATACGGAAACGAATTCTGAGGGTGAACGGTTCAAAAACGTGTCACGATAGTACAACTTCAAAGAGTTAAGGGAAAGTTTTATTGCATTGCAAGAACAAAGTTTAATGTAACGCTAAGGCGTTAAATATACTATACAAGTTTCTTATATGTTTTTTAGTATTGATAGGGATCATGCTTGTAAAATCGGGACGAAAGACAAACTCATAAATCGAAAATAAACTGACAACGCCATGGCTTAAAATAAAAAAAAAGATAAACAGACAAATAATAGTACACAATCACAACATTAAAAACTAAAGAATAAACAACACGAACACCACCAAAAACTAAAACACTAACTGTAATAGTGTTTGTAACTAAGATTTTAGTTACTTTAAATATATCAATTGATTGATTGTTGGTTGCTTAATGTTCAGTGGCAAATATTTCATGCATATTCAGGACGAGAACAAGTTAACAATAAATACAATAGGTAGGTTTTTGTAATCTAGGATGATGGTCGGGGAACTTTAAATAGAGTTATTGGCAATGATAGACACAAATGTTTCTGCATTTTTATCAAATTCTATTAGATAAGTGTCTAGAATATTGATTAAATTTACGGTACCAATTTTCTTGCACCAGATGCGCATTTCCACAATACATATCTCTTCAGTGATGCTCGTGTTTATCAAGGTTTTATTTGTAAGAAACTAAAAACAAACATGAAACTTATGTTGGGAGCAATACTTAAATTTGAGATCATCGTAATATTGTCACGAATCGTTAACTTTTCAAAGTGATAATATCCAAATCCTCAAACACAAGCTAATAGTTAAATATCAAATTTCTTCTTTTAATGAAGGAAAGGACGACATGTGGTCAGAGCTTCGGATAATTGATTTTACTTTGCCATTTGAAGACTCTAGACATTACAAGCCCGGCTTCTTTAAAAATCCTTTCTTAGACTTCCGTACGATTCTTGGCTTAACACGTATATCTTTCTAGATTAATATTCAAAACGAAACGGAAAAAAGTTACACAATTCGAATTAAAAAAGACAAAAATGTGTAATATACCTGAACGACTCACCTAGAATTTACTTTTGCAAAAAAAACAGTTTGTTTGAAATTAAATCATGGTCGACACTAATTTATTTACAACTATGGAAACCAACTGCCTGCCAGAATAATCTAAGTGAAATCTTCTAAAAATGCAAATTTGTAATTACAAATTTTCAAAGAATCTAACGATAATGGATTTTCAACACTTCATTAACAATGTGATTATTGAACGCAACATAATGCTGATCTGCTTTTAATTAATTTGATGATTATTTGTTTGTTGTATGGTAGAACTTGCATGCAATATTTACCATGTTCAAACAACTATGATCACTAAGTTTAGTACTTGCTGATGGTATCCAATTCATTATTATGTAAACAAAATCCCTGTAGAAAATGTGCCATATAATTTGCTGTCACAACTATTTTCCCAAACTATACAAACTTTTCTAAGCTCAGATGTCATACTGATGTTTCTCGTAAATCGAAATTTTGAATAAAAAACTTTACATGAAATAGTTATTAAAGGTACCAGGACTATAATTTAGTACGCCATACGCGCGTTTCGTCTTCATAAGACTCATCAGTGACACTCATATCAATATATTTATAAAGCCAAACAAGTACAAAGTTGAAGAGCATTGAGGAGCCAAAATTCCAAAAATGTTATGCCAAATACGGCTAGGGTAATCTATTTATGGGATAAGAACATCTTTAGTTTTTCGAACAATTCAAAGTTTTGTAAACAGGAAATTTATAAAAATGACCACATTATTGATAATCATGTCAACACCACAGTGTTAACTACTGGGATTTTGATACCCTCGGGGATGAAACATCAACATGCAATGGCATCGACCCAGTGGTGTGAAAACTGCTCGTTCAGAAAAAATAAAGAGCTGAGTTTTCATTTTCCGTTTGTTTGTCTGAAAGCTGTATTACTTGTATTTATTTGGGAAAGATATACAGCTAAGTTTAATTCTTCGATATGTGTGTACATGTGTGTACATGTGTAGATCGGAAAGTAGTATTGTTGACTCTACTGCGAATCAGCTCTACTTCCCGAAAAGGTTGGTTACTGTGTTCACATAATAAAAAATTAAATCACAAATATACTGACCTCCGAGGAAAATTAAGAACAGAAAGTCCCTAATGAAATTGCAAAATCAAAAGATAAAACACATCAAACGAATGGACAATACCTGATATGGTACAGGCATTCTCAAATGTAGAAAATGGTTAATTAAACCTGGTTTTATAGCGCATAACCTCTCATTTCTACGACAGTCACATCAAATTCCATTATATTGTCAACGATGCGTGAACAAAATGTCCCAATTAAGGGTATAACAACACAAATCCCACCAAAAACTGGAGGTGATTTCATGTGCTACTTCACATGCATGTGACCCGGTGTGTTGCTTTGTAATTCTTGTTTCCAATTAATTTCTTAGGTTATAAAAACAACTCATGGAAAGGGACGACCAAAAAAAATACACTGTAAATACTTGTTTTATCCACACTAATTCATTTAATTCAAGGTAGACGAGTGAGACACTTTGTTTAAAAAAGCAACACATTGTCAGCTAATCAGAAGACGTATTACATTCAAAATAAATAAGGCACAAAATTATTCTAGATTCTGAAAACATTGTTTTATACAGAATTTAAGCAGTAAATTGTCCAAGGGGGTTTCATATTTTCTTAATGTCCCGGTTTATAAGAATGGTTTGTTGATAATTCACAGATATTTTTGTCGGATTAGTAATTTACAGAAACACATGATATCGTATACAAACAATAAAAAAAAAACCTTCAATAATGAATACAAAATGTGTTCTCGTGAAATTTTAAACCAGATATTCTGTTAAATAGTTTCTCTATTGTTGCACAACGAAACGTCATGAGGATTATCCAGATTATTATAGAGATTATAGTTTCGAACATCAAATATGTAATTTAATAAATTTTCTTATCCCAGGCATGGATTACCTAAGCCGTATTTGGCACAATTTTGTTGAATTTTGGACCCTCAATGCTATTCAACTTTGTACTTTGGCTTTATAAATATTTGATATGAGCGTGACTGATGAGTCTTATGGAAACGAAAGGCGAGTCTGGCATACTAAATTATAATCCTGGTACCTTTGATAACTATTATGAATCAACGAAATAAAAATGTTAATGGATTGATCAGTTTAATACTATGATGATACCCTTCCCTCACCCCCTCCCCCCCCCCCGCTAAAAAAACGACCTCCATTTGTCCATCGGCTAATCTATGTGGACATGAAAAGTATTTATTTTCTTATCAAATCATTCCAAAAAAGTTTGATTTCAATAAATTTATATACTAGTATTCTTTATAATTGTTTTCTAAAACAATAAAAGAAACCATAACAAATGATCAGTTAAAGTATATGCAAGGATTTTTGATTTTTTTCCTTTTTGTTTTGTTTTATATGGTCATATTTATAAATTTTCTGTTTACAAAACTTTGAATTTTTCGAAAAACTAAGGATTTTCTTACCCAAAGAGTAGATTACCTTAGCCGTATTTGGCACAACTTTTTGGAATTTTGGGTCCTTAATGCTCTTCAACTTTGTATTTGTTTGGCTTTTTTACTATTTTGATCTGAGCGTCACTGATGAGTCTTATGTAGACGAAACGCGCGTCTGGCGTATAAAATTATAATCCTGGTACCTTTGATAACTATTAATAAAGATAACAAACCCAATTATGTGTACACTTTTCTCTGGGTAAACATATGTATTAATTGGTTATAATAGGCTGCGAATTAGATTTCAGTAACTTCGAGCACGTTGCGGTGTTTTGTGTGTGCCTTGTGTCTTTAGTTGTTATTTACGTTAGTAAATGTTTGTTTTTTTGCTCCTTACCTATTTAATTTATTAAGTCTAGCCAATTGGAACTGAACTTAATAGCATAATCTCATATGGTGCAATGCAAACACAGTTACAATTTGAGTTGCAATAAAATGTCAACTGATATATAAAAAAACGAATACGAGGTCTGATTGAAACAACTCTCTATAAGAGTACAAATGACACAGAAATTAACAGCTTTAGGTCGTCGTAGGTTTTCAACAATGAGAAAAGTCCACAACTAACTTTACGTTATATGTTGCTCAAAGTGTAGTTATTCAAAACAATATTCGTTTGTCTGTGGTGTGAGTTATTAATTGGAATTCACATCACATCTCCATAAGATTTCAACATCCAGTTTGTGAACCAAAGGAGACTCATTTAAATTTCAACCAAATTCTTTCTAAATTTTTGAACACGTTTTATAAATTTAAATGTGACGTCACTTTGGGCGTTGCATTGAATATCGCTAACGAGGCTGTGATTTTGTAATGTATTCGTTTTTATTCTATAGCTAGTCACCAATTCAGTGTAATCATGAATATCTATTATATAGTCATTTTATAAGATTTACTGTTTGGAAAACTCTGTATTATTCTTAATTAAATGATGTTTTTGTCCAAGGCGGATAAATCTGTTCTCGGCAATCTTCAAATTTGTAATTATTATGGCTTTTAAACTTTTTATATCTGAGCATAGCTTTGTGTTGACGTAGCTCGCGTCTGGTGTATAACAAGATGTTTTAACCTGTTATCTTTTGATGGCTTTTATTCGATTGTTTCTCTGTCCTATATATTCTTCAATTTATCTGTTTATTCTCTATCAATTTATGAATTTTGATCAGTGGCATTTTACTGTTGCCTTTATTTTTTATATATCAAAGGAGCTTCGGTGATATGTTTTGAAACTTTTCAATAGTGGAGAACAGAAGCAGGAGTAAAGTGTCATACAATAAACCATAGCACGCAGCAATCATTAACAATAATTTTTATTACTTTTGAAAGGTCCATATTGAAGCGCTAGGCATGAATTTCAATAAACATTGAATAGCACTATAACAGTATAACAATAGCATTATCTTTTTTACAACTCTACCACTGAAACTGTTTTCGATGGTTAACTAGATATTTAAACAATCAAAACATATAAAAAGGTACTATATTAGAAAGAGTTTACCTCTTCAAATTTGAAATCTCAGTGATAAAGAATCCAGGACGTAATAACACATGCGGGTCGTTAGGACGGATCGTCGATAGTTGACATCGGTTATTGTTAGAGTTGTAATTAACAGAAACACACGAAGATGTTTGCATACAGTAAATAAAACAATCATTCATATAGAATAACACTTTTTCTTGTGTGGTCATATCATTCCGAATTTTATAATCAGAAATTCCGCTGAATATTTTCTCTCTCGTTGTACAGCGTGACATCATTATAATAATACTGAATATAAAGAACGTTCCAAATATGCCTTTCATTTATGTTGTTTTGTTCTTGATACTGCACCTCTCTGTTCACTTGTATTTCAAAGGATGTATATACAATTATTCTTCGGAACTTTGACTGATGAAAATCCCTGATATAAGAACATCTCTTTCAACCATTTTTAATAAAACAATTTAAAGTTTATACTAAATGCTAATTTACACACATTATTCAAATTATGCTTTAAATAAATCTTAATATGTATTAAGAACGTCGTCTTATCGATTTACTTTAAACGTTGTTCCTGCTATACAGAAAATACGTCCATTGAACACTTTGAAATTATTAAATAGAAATATTTTTTAACCATTTAACCTTAGTACTCGTTTCGAGTTTATTTGAAAGTTTAATAAACCCTGTCTGTATTATACGTTTCTTTGACAATCATAGTCTTTGTTGCGTAAATCTTTTCAAGTATAAAAAAATGTGAATACTAGTATATGTTTACAGGAATTCAATAGCACAACCTTGAAAAAAATCTTATTACAAATTGTTTTCATTAAATATCAATCAAACTTAATTTCAATCTTATATATATATACATATATATATATATATTCAATTAACATTAACGAAATCAGTTTATGCAAGCCCTGGAATATCGTTTCAACTGAGAGATATATACTCCGTATGAAGGCGCTGCTGGAATGTTGATATATAAAAATGGAGAGTTCACTATAGGGAAACTGAAATCATATCTAATGTCAAAATACTTTTGTTTTCAACCGATCCTCATTATCAATTTCTAGATGTAAGCCGAGTTATGAGGCAGACTAAACTGTACAAAGCTACGTTCCGGGAAGATCACCGTCAAGTGTAAACTAATATAAGGTAATAGTCAGTATAAATTTGACATGTCAAACGATAGTTTCCTGCCATACATTGACCCTGTATTCATGATATTATTAAAGGATAAACCTTTTTTTTTTAAAGTTTCTCCTTAAAAGGGACATTATTTTGTATTGACAAAAGAGAACAAGCCTAAATCTATCAGTGCATAATGTGTGAAACCTTTGGTTATTGTCATTAAAAATATGCTAAAACACCAAAACATCACTTTCGAGATATCATACTTTGCGTTGGCAGGAGACCGTTTTATCCGGTATAGAACCAGCCGTCGATTGACATAGGAACGCATATTCTATTCAGCTTAACGAAAGACTAAATTTAGTTATCACATATTACGCACTGATAAATTTACGCTTGCTGTCCATTGTCAATACACCGAAAAATGTCACTCTTAAAGTCATATGAAACAATTGAGTGGTGAAAATAATGTTTTCCCGATTCTTAAACTACATTATAAACTTGGTCTCATTTTTTTTCGCATCCATAGCATATAATCGTAAAAAGTAATACTTTAAATTGTAGAAATATTTGAATGAGTCCTCGCCGCAGTACAGTCTTTTTGCGCTCATGTGGAGTAAAGCAAACACCAATTAATCAATCAATCAAAAAAAATATTCGGTCTGTGAAAATATGGCAGGTTATTTATAGTCGTGTTTTGTGGCCGTTGTTTACCTGTTGTCAGCTCATTGTGAACAATCAACAAAGAAGCATGGATATTGAGCACGTGTATGATATTCAGAAACGATTATGGTTTATTTCAAAGACAGATCCAGGCATATAGAGTTCACCGGATTTTTACAAGTAAAGTCAAACTGAGTTCAATGCATACTAATATTAGATAAGAATAATAAAACTGTTCCAATATATCTTCGCTGAAATAATGATTGTATTATATATGCATTAACTACCCATTGAGTGTACACATGACGGAATTTTTCTGGACATGTTGTTTTGTATTGCCTTAAAAAAAACTTAAACAGAAAATCAACGATACATTTGTTATTAGGGTAAATTATTAGAATACCACAGTTTGAACCTTGAATTGATTCCGTTGATATTAATTAAGAAAATATAAGATTGAGATGAAGTTTGATTGATTCTTAATGAAGATAAGTTGTAATAAAATGTTTTTACATGGATGGCAACAATGTTGTGGTATTGAATTCTATTGGATACATATTCACAAAAATGTTGTTTTTTTACGGAAGGATATACGCAAAACAGACTTTGAATGTAAAAACCTGTCTAATAATGGTAGATTTAATTAAACTTTCAAATAAACTAAAAACGAGTACTGAGTGTAAACGGTTCAAATATATAGTTTTGTTCAATTCATTTTAAAGTGAACTATGCAGGTTTTGTTTTTCTATTTCATGAACAACGTTGTACGTGAATCGGGGAGAAGACGTTGTTTTACACAACTTCTTTTTTAAGTATTCTTTTGAAGAATAGTTATATGTGTAACTTTGAAATAAGTAACTTTGAATAGAACACAAAATGGGTGACGAACATAGTCCTTGTTCAGTGAAATTTATCAATCAAGTTACTTAGAACAAGTGTACTTTACTACTTATAAAATACTAGTGCACGGATATTTAGTGGTTATACATGATACAGTATTAAGAACCTAAAATATGAAGTTGATGCTGGGAATGATAATTATTTTCGGGATAATAATATTTATGTCAAATTGTGAGATGAAAGAGAAAATATTCAGCGGAATTTCTGGTTTTAAAATACGGAATAATATGACAACACATACAAAATTTGTATCCTATATGACTGATTGTTTTATTAACTGTATGCAAACATCATTGTGTGTTTCTGTTAATTACAAACCAAAACGGAAGCGTTGTCAACTTTCAACGTTCCGTTCTAATGACCCAGACGTGAAATTACGTCAGAGGATTAACTGGTTGACTTTTCATTAGACTGTTACACGGCCGGTATCGGCGTTTCATTTTGAAGACCCGGATGTTAATAAACTCAAAGGATTAACTGGTTTACTGTTCACTAGACTGGTACCCGGCTGTTATCGGATTTCCATCCATATGACCCGGATGTCAGACTACGTCAAAGGATTAACTGGTTTATTTTATACTAATATTCAAACATTAGAGATGAATTTAACAGCATATTCTACCTTTATGTATTGAACATTTTATAAAATATATAGTTAACAATCGTTAGCAGTTTCAGTTAAAAGTAGTGAGAAAGTACTTATTGCGGATTTTTAAACAACTGAAACTCTCTCACAAAGTCACGTTTAATCATATACTTTACAACGATATTTCCGACTCCTCGAATACAAGCTGTTTGGAAAATACTTCTTACCTAAGGAAGACATTTATGATAAAAGAGATGATTTTTCATTCCCTATTGTTAATTATCCATTTTTAGATGGTGTTTATATATCTTAACTTGTACGATTCGCTCGTGTATGTAACAACGTATTAGATTTTAGCGAGAGAAATTCATGTATTACTGAAAAATTATTACACCAGGGTTTTCGATATCACAAACTGGTCAAAACATTTACTTTTTATCACCGGTATAAGGAAATAATTTGTAAATATAACTCAACATGCAGACATCTTATACGTTCAGGTATTTCACATCCATTTTTTTATGGAAATATTCTTTATAAAGCACAAAAATGTCAGTATTCTCCTCAGAAACTAACAAAACCTTTAAATAGACTTATTAGAAGGGGATATAGTTACGATACTGTTGTCAGGTCATCAAAGATTGCATATTTTTGCTTTAATATTGATTCACTAATAGGGTCTTTGCATCGGAACTAAACACATTTATTTCTAAAAAAACAGTTGTTGGCATTACACGGGTTATGTTCTTCTCATATATTTTATGATAGTATGATACTAAACCCCTTATGGGAGGGATTGTGCCTGATATTCATATGATGAAGACATAATCTTTCAATCAATTTAATTGAGGTCTGGAGCTGGCATGTCAGTTAACTGCTAGTAGTCTGTTGTTATTTATGTATTATTGTCATTTTATCTATTTTCTTTTGTTACATCTTTTGACATCGGACTCGGACTTCTCTTGAACTGAATTTTAATGTGCGTATTGTTATTCTTTTACTTTTATACATTGTCTAGAGGTATAGGGGGAGGGTTGAGATCTCATAAACATGTTTAACCCCGCCGCAATTTTGCGCCTGTCCCAAAGTCAGGAGCCTCTGGCCATTTATATTCTTGTAAGATTTTAAATTTTAGTTTCTTGTGTATAATTCGGAGTTTAGTATGACGTCCATTATCACTGTACTATTATGCATATGTTTAGGGGCCAGCTGAAGGACACCTACGGGTACGGTAATTCTCGCTACATTGAAGACCCATTGGTTGCCTTCGGCTGTTGTCTGCTCTATGGTCGAGTGGTTGTCGCTTTGACATATTCACCATTTCCTTTCTCAATTTCATTTATTCATAGTCTCGGATCTTTTTTTTTTAGCGTAAGACTCTTGACATTTTAAGCCTTGCTATCATTGCAAATCATTTCTAAGATTTCTGTACGATTCTTCTAATACTTTAACATGTACTTGACGGTGCACGCACAATCGCGGTACAATTAGGCAAGTAAACTGTTGCATCAAAGAGCGTTTTTTTCAATTTCGCCAGCAGTACGTTTACAGAGCATGCTTGGGAGATAAAAGATATTTTGATGTTTGCTAATAAAAAATGGGAGTTTTCTGTGGAAAAAAAGATTGTTTCGAAGACAAATCAAGAAAGAACAAAGCACTACATTTACACATCATTTTTACAATTATTTCCGACGAAGTATGGTTTCAGAAGAGTTGTGGTTCAATGAAATAGGGTCTACCTTTAATAGTATGGATCTCTATCATTATTTTAAACAAAACGGAATTATAAACTTCAATTTAAAAAAGAGGATTTTTTTATATACATAAATGAATTCATATCCGAGCTCTACCCCGAACATTTTAGAGAAATGAAATTAAATACAGTTTTATTTCTGGAATCTTAAATCCTGAGAGGGCAAACGATAAAACCCTTAGGACATGAAAGACATAAATTACATCGTACCCCAAAATGAAAATAACGTCACGTCATTGGTAAAATTTCAATCATTTATAAAATCGTTCACCAATCAGGACGTTTTGATGTACACTTTTGAAAATATTACCCATAATGCATTAGATTCTGAAACATTTGTGAAACGAAGAATTTATTTACAACAAAAGAAACTAATTACCAGAATAATCTTAATGAAATCTTGTAAAATGTAAATTTTTACTAAAATATCTTCAAAGAATTTCATGATAATTGACTTACAACACTTCATTGACAATTTCACGATTGAACGCCGATCTGCATTTAATCAATTTGAGGGTTATTTGTTTGTTGTATCCTACAACAATGCAGAACTTGCATGAAATATTTGCCATGTTCAAACAACTATGATCACTCCGTCTTGTATTGGTGAAGTTATCAAATTCTTTATTATGTTAAAAAATTAATGTAGAATTATAGAATGGTGAATATGCGGTTTATTGTTTACAGTATTTACTATTAACTATCTGCAGATGGAATACTTATGTTTCTCGTATGTCGAAATTTAAAAAAAACTAACTATATTTTTAGTATTTATTTGGGAAAGATAGAGATCTTAATTCCATTCTTCAATAATTGTGTGTAAATTATTCGTTTGGAATTGCTGAACTCGTAAGTTTGATACAAAAAAACAACATGGAACCAGGATATTATTCAAAAATAAATCACATACTTGGAATTGTTTTAATCTTTGCAGTCATGATTATACATGGTAATGTAAAAGAAAGACTCTTTGACGGTCAAATGTCCGGATGTAAGATTTTTCGGGATTCTAGTACATATGATATTATTGTGACTGCAATGGTGGATTGTTTGGTACACTGTATGCACAACGCATCGTGTATTTCTGTAGGCTACAAAAAGGCTGCCAGTCGCTGTCGGTTGTCTCCTTTTCATCTAAATGAATTGGCGATACATTGTCAGAATAATAATTGGGATATTTTCTATTGATAAGATGACGTTTCAAAATGAATCGAATTATTTCTTTTGTTTGGAAGACTGGTAAAAATACTGTGAGAGTTGAAATAGAAAACATCTTTGATACATTTCCAGCTTGATAATCAGGTTTGATAACGAGGATTTTGGAAAAGTGCGATAACTCGTCAGAATAATTTACTTTTGTTAGGAAGTGAACTTGTATTAACAGTGAAAACAATGCCTTAACTGCATAATATTTTCAGCTTCATAATAGAGTTTGATAACGAGTATGTTCTAACACAAAAAAGGGAGGTCACCTACTTCCCATCATAAAATTTGGACAAATTCGTGATTCCATACACGACTTTTTTGGAAAAGGGCTATTTAGTTCTCTCTTCAATAAGAGTTGAAGTGGAATACATGAACTTGTGTGATACGAGTTTTTAAACCATTGGTTATAAAATATGTTTTAGTTCCGGACTTATGTGATCAATTTGTACTGTATTTCAACATATTCAACAGAGTATACTAGTATATTTTTTGTATAATGCTAACAAAAACATATATCTCTTGCCTAGAAATGCATTATGTCTATTGAATGAGGTTTCTTATGCAAATCTTCTTTGGACCCCAATCATTCAGTCCGTCTTGGGTGAAGTGTCGTTATCATATATTTGATTTTTTTTTAATTGTGTTGGAAAAGGTTTATAATTGATTGATTGTTGGTTGCTTAACGTCCAGTGGCAAATATTTCATGCATATTCAGGACGAGAACAAGTTCACAATAGATACAATAGGTAGGTTGATACAACAGAGGCTATCTAGGAGATGGTCAGGGAAATTTGGACTGCCACAGGAAAATGAGGGTATATTGGATAGGGACAGAAACTTTGCCTTGCAACAGGCCACCTACGGACCCCTCAAAGAGTTGTTGCAAGGGTTCTTAGCGTGCAAAGAGCGTGGCACTCTCTTTACACGAGGCATCGGAATTAACGCCCCCCCCCCCTTTCTGACCGGACGTGACTGCGAACTTGATACATCCCGCACAGCCAAACGGACGCCCCACTTCGGCAAGCGTTTTACTGCCGGTCGGGAGAAGACCAAGTGACCATATTTCTATACCCCAGTCACCCTTGCTGGAAAAGGAGTTTCAAACGTTAGTGAAAATTTGGCGACATTTAATTTCCAAAAGATTCTTGTGCCTTGAAGTATTATAAAAGAATTGTTTGTTTTAATCAAAGTTCAAAATATGTTTGTCCCACACAAGGAATGAATTTTAAATGTTCATTTTCAAATGATATCACCTTTGATCACACGACGTCATCTTTAACTTTTATACTAGAATACAGATATCATGTGTCTGTAATTTCTTTTAGTTTAAAATCGTCGATTGCTGCTAATAGTCCTGTTCAATATATTAATTATACCTTATTAAAGAAATTTTGTCCTTATATTCAAGATCATTTTGGTATTTGAGAAGAAATCAATCACTAAATGTGTTTTATAGAGAAACAGGACACAATTGATTTATCTGAATCTTTGCTAGGTGCTGTTTTTCGAGAGAAAAAAATGCTTTGTATGAAAAATGTCTCATATGAATATACGATAAAAACAAGCATGTAACTGGATTGCACAATAACCCGTTTAAATACCGTTGGCTCTCTGTAGTAATATCAATCCATTTAACTCATAAAACATGGTGCCGGTCAAAAAGTTGGACAGTTGCTGATATCATTTTCGGTGTATTGTTTTTTTTTATCATCCGTGTAGTTCTTATTGAAAAAGCTCTATGACTTTTTACAAAAACTTTTTTTTAAATACGATTACCATGTGCAGAAAAGTCTTCGTTCAATGAGATGATATGTTTTTCCCGTTTCAGAATATAATGTTTTCTGAGTGATATTTTCAAATGTGTACACGAAAGTGTTGTGATTGGTTAAGAACGATCTTAAAAACTGAAAATTCAACCCAACCAAAAGTGTGGCGTTATTTTTTTTTGTGGTCCAACACTTAAATTATTCATTGTCCTTTTGATTTAATAACGGCAATTGTGAATTGTGAAATAGGAAATGGTAATCTTAAACGTAGACAAAAGATACGCTTTTAGGGTATACAAATAATTATATTGTATAAACATTCTTGAAATTCAAGAAAAATATGAAATTATCGAAATTAATTGATAAACTAAACAACAATAAAAAAAATAATAATCAGGTGAATTGACCTTGGGCGACTGGTATTAGGACGAATGGACCAGTATTCATTACATATTATCAGTAGATTTTTACAATTGAAGAATCAGATAATGATTGACTCCAATTGATGAATATATCTCTGTGAATCATTTATGAACGCCATCTTTTACTGCAAAAAGATTGATTGTGACATCGTGACAACTCTGCTATACATAATTTATTATTAGTATTGTTGTGCAATTAGCTATTAAATAGTATTACATTGGTTGCAATGAATTACATTGATTTCCCAGTTAAAAAATAACCCGATAATTTCACATGGTTTTTGAACTCTCTGACGTCATACAACAATAGGCGTTGTCAAGACGTCGATAACGTCGGATCAAAACAAATTGTCAATGCGTAGGAAAAAGATATAGTTCCTTACATTTTCTACATTAATTTCATAAAAAAGCCATTTGTCAAATGTAATAAAAAGAATAACTAATCGCCGTATTTGAATATAAAAAAAAAGACAACTTGTGACTGAACGCCGCTATGGACTAAACTCGTGCTGCGCACTCGTTTAATCCATGCGTCGTTCGGTCACGCGTTGTCTTATTTTTTATATTCGAATACGGCGATTAGTTATACTATAATTAAGGTTAAATAATGTCATCGTTCTTTCTATATCAATGCCAATCTTTCGTCCCTCTTCTTCACAAAGTAAGGTTTTCGGACACATTTGAGAGGCAGTCTGTACTATATATATATAGAAAACATTCCCCCTTAAACATAGTCAAATTAAAAATATGGAAAAGTCCACGCTGTCAATTTTGGATAGATTTGCTCTGGCCGGAATCACTGCAACAAACTTGTGTTTGCAATACCGTTGTTTTTCTGTAGTCATTGTTTATTTGGAACTTTTTTTGTCTGTTTATCGGCGATCTTCTTTTAGTTCTGAATGTTTGACAAAGTGCTTATTATAGTTTTGAGCACACCTCGTCTTCGTTGTAATGAACAATCTGGTCACACCCGTCAGCAGTCTGTGCTTCTTTACAATTATAACATTTTGGACCAAGTTTTACCAAAGCTGTTAGAAAATGCATACAAATATGTTAATGTAACATAAGTAAATGTTTTGGAAGTTATTCCATTATTCTGTGCCATGTTTCTTCAAAGAATTGAAAACTGAAGTCATTGGATATTTACAACTAGATGTACAATATACAATACAAAATATAAGTAAATGATTTTCATGACAACGCCAAACATGTGACAGTACTGACAGAAAGCGACAACAACGGATCATATACAAGCAAACAACTAACTATACAGTAAACAAAGACAACAATACAATACACGAAACAGTTACCATAACCGATGAATACTTACCAACACATAAATTAATCACGAATACAACGTAATCTACAATTAAAATGAAATATGAATAAATTGCATGTATAAAAAAAGTGGTCCTGAAGTTGACAATTTGAAACCTCTTTGTGTAGCTGTACCTAATGATACAGACATATAAAAGTCAGAATTTGAACATCCACAGAAGTGCAAATTTTACAAAAAACTGTTGAAATTAAACAGACTTAAGTACCCGGCAACGTCCACTTGTATGTTTGTTCATCTGATGGGTTAAGCCTTTTTTAAATTTTTATAGTTCGTTCTTATGTTGTACTGTTATACCACTGTCCCAGGTTAGGGGGAGGGTTTAGATTCCGCTTACAAGTTTAACTCCTCCACATTATTTATATATGCGTCTGTCCCAAGTCAGAGGCTGTAAATTCAGTGGTTGTCGTTTGTGTTTGTATTACATATTTGTTTTTCGTTCATTTTTTTCATAAATAAGGCCGTTAGATTTCTCGCTTGAATTGTTTTACATTGTCTTGTCGAGGCCTTTTATAGCTAACTATGCGGTATTGGCTTTGCCCATTGTTGAAGGTACAGATTGACTATGATTAGATAAATTATATTGATATAAACGTGGAAAACTACAGTACAGAATTGATATAGTCGAGATTTGTGGTTGTCTAGAAATACAATATAGACATGATATAGTCCAGGCTTTTGTTCGTGTAAAACTACAGTAAAGATTTGACCAAGTCAGTAAAAAAGACTTTTTTAATCTGTGCATGCAAATTGACGATTAATTTATATATTTTACATTAAACATACCGCAGAACAATAACATTTCTTGTGAGAGTCCCAGACACTATATGAGTCGACAGTATCTACGTACTCCACGTGTTTTCAAGTGGTAGTAAACTCGTAGTAGCCCATAAAAAGTAAAAACACAAAAATACTGAACTCCGAGGAAAATTCAAAAAGGAAAATCCAAAATCAAAAGGCAAAATCAAAAGTCCAAACACATCAAACGAATGGTTAACAACTGTCATATTCATGACTTGGTACAAGCATTTTCTAATGTAGAAAATGGTGGATTGAACCTGGTTTTATAGCTAGCTAAACCTCTCACTTGTATAACAGTCGCATCAAATTCCATTACATTGTCAACGTGTATGAACAAAACAAACCTACTCAAAGAGTAAAAATGTCAAAAATAGGGGTACAGCAGTCAATATTGTGTTATCATCTTAATAGCACTATAAAAACAACAAATGTAACGAAGAATCACAAAAAGACATACATCGAATTTAAAATACTCATTTTGCTTTTCTTGTACCACTTAATTTATGTATATGAAGTCTACCCATAAAGGAAAGAAGGTTTTCATTGCTGATGTAAAAATGCGCGTTTGACATTCGTAAAGGAAGACATAAAAAAAAATTGTCGTTCAAAGTATGAAGGCATACATACTTGCATCACTATAAAAACAACAAATGAAACGAAGAAGCACAAAAAGGCATACATCAAATTTAACATACCCATTTTGCTTTTCTTATACCACTTAATTTATCTATATAAAGTCTACCCGTAAAGGATAGAAGGTTTCATTGCTGGTATAAAATTGCGCGTTTGAAATTCTCACAGGTAGACATAAAATAATTTTGTCGTTCAAAGTATGAAGGCATACATACATGCATAGTCCTGTAAAGTTGATATAACAAACAACAGACTCAACAGTAAATGTAACAATAATAAATAAAACAATGCGTGGTGCAAAGTATGACGGGATACAAACGTACAGTTTCACGTCAAATGTAAAACATAAAAAACAGACTTAACAGAAACAGTATTATAATTGGATAATTAATTCTGTCATTCATAGTATGTCAAGATCCATAAGTAAGAGTAATTTAAGTAAATGAAATAATTTTGTCGTTCAAAGTATGATGTTTTTATATAACCACAGCGTCAATTCAACAGAAAATCTCAAAAATTGACTTAACAGTACAAGTAATATTAATAAAGACTAATAAAAGAATACTATAATACGTAATTAAGATGATAACAAACTTCAGTACGCAAAAACTATACTTCAAGACCATCTTGTATTATTTGTGAAGTTGATACGGAATATTTTTCAACGAGCTCTGGATATCTTCCGATGAACTTTTTTAAAAAAAGGACTAGACGTTCTTTGACATACCCCTGGTTCATCAACTTTCTGCTCAGACACTGGTGACGTTTTACAAAGTCTGAATAGGAGCTGCAAGCTCTTGAATACCTAATAAGTTGGGAAATGTATATTCCATATGCAGGTGAAGTTGGTATATTGCTACTAAGGTGGGGGAAATTGATAATTTCAAAATTAAAATCGTCTCATTTGTCATAGATTCTGGTACTGAGATGACTGTGTATGTCAAATTCGAGGTATAAGTCTAAAAATGAGGCGGAGGAAGCCGTGTATGTGGTCTCTTTAACTTCTAGTTCTGGTGGGTATATAAATGGAACCCTATCAGAAAAGTTCGGATTGTTAATGGAAAGAACATCATCAATATATCTGAAAGTGAAATTAAATAACCTGGCTTTTTTTATCTTCTTGTTTTTAACAAGTGTCTGAAGGAACTCCGAGTCATATGAAAATAAGAAGAGGTCGGCAAGGAGAGGTGCACAGTTCGTTCCCATAGGAATGCCGACAATTTGTTGAAAAGTCTACCTCTAAATTCAACAAATATATTGTCAAAAAGAAACTCTAGCATACTGATCACTTGTTCCTCTGTGTAGTATGTTTTACCCTTTTGTTCCTTATTAACAAAATATGCCTTATGGTATCCCAACGTGATAAATTTATAGCGTATGCTACCATTTTTATGATGAATAGCATTGTGGATTATTTCTTTTAGACGGTTTTTCAATAATGCATTGTAGTTCATTCACTCGATTTGTCAGTTTTTTAAGGCCATTTTTACCTTGTATTTGAGAAATTACAATGCAGATATATTCTGACGTCAGGAAATCTAGATTTCTCGACCTGTGTAGGGATAAAACTATAAATGATTAATCAAATATGACAAGGTCAGTGTTAATCAGAAGATGTTTGTTTTGCATGCCAAATTTATACAGACTGTTAACGTATATTATATCAGAATAATCGAACTCTCCCAATTGAAAAGAATGAATCTATTATACATTTTGGCATGCCAAAATACCAGGTTCAACCCACCATTTTTCCCCTTTAAAAATGTCCTGTACCAAGTCAGGAAGATGGCCATTGTTATATTATTGTTCGTTTCTGTATGTGTTACATATTGACGTTGCGTCGTTTGTTTTCTCTTATTTTTGAGTGTAAATTCACATTGCGATAAGACGTGTCACGGTACTTGTCTATCCAAAATTCATGTATTTGGTTTTGATGTTATATTTGTTATTCTCGTGGGATTTTGTCTGATGATTGGTCTGTTTCTGTGTGTGTTACATTTCAGTGTTGTGTCGTTGTTCTCCTCTTATATTAAATGCGTTTCCCTCGGTTTTAGTTTGTTACCCCGATTTTGTTTTTTGTCCATGGATTTATGAGTTTTGAACAGCGGTATACTACTGTTGCCTTTATTAAACACTTGAAGGAATTTTTCTGGACATGTAATTTTGTATTGCATTTAAAAACATAAAAAGAAAACCACATTGCTTATTAGTGTAAATTTTTATTATACCATAGTTACAACCTTGAATTGATTCTGTTGATATTAATTAAGAAAATATAAGATCAAGATGAAGTTTGATTGATTCTTAATGAAGATAAGTTGTGATAAAATGTTTTAACATGGATGGCAACAGTGGTGTGGTATTGAATTCTATTGGTTACATATTTTTTTCTAATCGGAAGGATATACGCAACAAGGACTATGAATGTAAAAACAAAAATCTCATTATGTCAGGTTTAATTAAACTTTCAAATAAACATAAACTAAAAACGAGTACTGAGGGAAACAATTCAAATATATAGTATTGTTCAAGTAATTTTAAAGTGATCTATGCAGGTTTTGTTTTTCTATTTCATGAACAACGTTGTACGTGAATCGGTTATACGGAGTTGTTTTACTCAACTTCTTTTTAAGTATTCTTATGAAGCATAATTATTTGTGTAACTTTGAAATAAGTAACTTTGACTAGATCACAAGATGGTTGACGCACATATTCCTTGTTCAGTGAAATTTATCAGTCAAGTTACGTATAACAAGTGTACTGTACTTCATATAAAATACTGCACGGGTATTTAGTGGTTATACATGGTACAGTATTAAGAACCTAAAGATATAAAGTTGATGCTGGGAATAATACTTATTTTCGGGATAATGATACTTATGTCAAATTGTGAGATGAAAGAGATAGTCCGGCGGCTTTGTAAAACATTGTGCACATCCTGTTACAAGCATGAAATTTGGCATAGACCTTCCTCAACTATTACTCTTTTATTTCAGATAGGGAGGCATTTGAAAAAAATGTCTCACTTCCGGTAAAATCCAAAATGGCGGACGTTATACTTAAATCAGCCCAATATCGAAGGCTAGCGTGTAAAAATGTCCTATTATCATGCTACTATCATAATATTTGGTACAGCCCTTTGTTTTTTACTACTTTTGGATAAATTAAATAGATTAGATGTCTTCAGAAACCCCACTTCCGGTTAAAATCCAATATGGCGGACATTGTACTTAAATAAGCTTATTTTTTAGGGAGGGTAATTGAAATGTGTTTTAACGTATTGCTACTATAATTACATTGTGTATGAACCTTTCTTTGGTGCTTCTGATGGAGACAATGTATAAGACATATGTCTTAAAAACCCTTACTTCCGGAAGTATCCAAAATGGCGGACAGAGAAATATCAATTTTTTATTCAAATTTTCAACTTTTTTCAAAATGTAAAGAAAATGATTTTATTTTGTGCTGGTCATTAAACTTTTGGCTTTAAGTTATCCCCAAAACCACTTATTTTAGCATGTTGTAAATGCTAAGATATAAAGTTGACACTTCCGGTAAAAATATGACGTAAATTTTAAAGATGAGTCCTCAATCTATTTCTTCGATGTAGAGTTTTGGATAGATTGATTTAAACAAAATAAAATCACTATAGTACTAAAAAATATTTAATACTACTTCTATTTGGCCAAGAATACATGCTTATTCACAGTCACCACCACATGCACACAAGGCAGTGCACGGGAGACCCGATTTTACACATTAAAAATTACCGCGGCATCCTTTCTTACATCCATAATGTACAAGCTTCTGAAAAAATGATGAGGTCTCAGAAAGAGTTTTTTTGAAAGGGACCCTCTTTGTCCCTTCGCAATCCATTAGTGACAAGACTAGGTAGCATAAGAGTCAATCCAAAGATCGTCTCACTAAACACCTGCATTAGTATATTACACGTTTTACATGCTTGAAAAGACTAGAACAAGTCGTTCGAATAGCCTCACTTAAAATGAGATTTCCCTTTTGTGCAAAAATTGACTTTCTTGGTTCGTTAATCATGTTAGATCTGATAAGTTTGTACAGTACAACCCCGGTGATTTAGGCTGATCAATCGTCATTCTTTATGTTAAAGTCACATCTTCAAATACCATTAATGTCTCCCACGCAGTCTTTTTTTTCCTTTTCAAGCAAAGAGAGAACAGTATCACAACCCGTCATAAGGTATTGGTCAGAAATAAAAGTGTGTGATCACTCATTGCCTAGTGCATTTGAAAGGCCATTGATAGATATCAATCTAAAGATTTTTGCCTCCCCAAATACAATCAATAGTTCGTCTGCCCCTTTGTCACGGAATAGCGAAATACTGGTAGTTTGAAAGCTGCTAAAAAAAGCAAGGGCAACATTTAGGGGAAAGGGAATACACAGACGAACCCATGATTAAAAACATCCTCAAAGATGGGAAAGTTTTCTGAGAGATGACGACAGTAAGAAAGAACTTTTAAGTTTTCATTCACAGGAGCTTGCTCAATACAATTTTGAGTACAAGGTAGTTGAAGCAACAAATGCTCAGGATGTTTAGTGTTATCCAACACTTGATGCTGTTTCAAGTTTAGCACCATGTTTACACGAAGAGACTGACACTAGAATCAAGATAGATGTGTCTGATGCAGTGAAACATAGACTTAACTGAGTCATGACTCAAACAGTCGATACTGATGTCATTGCTGTTTCGCTATTCCGTGACATAGGGCAGACAAACTTTGGTTTGCATTTAGAAGGGGAAAAGTATAAGATATATATCAATCAATGACCTTTCAAATGCACTAGGCATTACAAGATAACACGTTCGCTGGAAAAGGAACTGCGTTGGTGACATTAAGGGAGTTTGAAGATGTGACTATAGCATTTAGAATGATGATTGACCAGCCAACATCACCAAATGGATTTGATGTTTAATGTCATTGAAAACGATACGTGGTTTTGTTGGAAGATAAAAAAAAAGAAACAGATTAGGTTAACAAGGCAAGAAAATATGTGTTTTTGCAGAATTTATTAAGATGTGAGAAACAATACCACAGTCTTTGTAAATGTTGGAAATCAGCTCTCCGATTGTGAATTGCGGCCTACTGAGTATGCTGATTGGGTATTATGTCCTTACCTAAATAAAATACCTTGAAACTGAAATACGAGTGGATGAAGTCTTGGATGCGTATGGTAGTTATAGCAACAAATGGTCAGGATATTCTATCTTATCCACCACGTAATGTATTTCAAGTTCAGCACCAAGTTCACATTTAGAGGCAGACACTAAAATCATGGTGCATGTGTCTGATGCAGTGAAACACGCACTTAAACGATACATGATTCGAACAGTCGTTAATGATGATGTTGTCACTACTGTTTCGCTATTCCGTGACATAGGGGTAGACGTTGTGTTTGGGAGGGCAAAAGACTTTGGATTAATATCTATCAATGGTCTTTCAAATGCACTAGGCAATGAGTGATCTGAGTGATCTGAAACACTTATTGTTATCCATGTCTTTACCTGTTGTGATTTGGTTCTCTCTTTGATTGAAAGGGGGGGGGGGAGACTATGTGGGAGACATTGATTGCATTTGAAGATGTGACTTTAACAAAAAGAATGATGATTAATCAGACTAAATCACCGGGGTTTTACTGTAAGATCGCACAAACTTAGCAGATGGGTATAACATGGTTAACGAAGCAAGAAAATAACTATTTGCGCAACAGGGACGGCTTTTCGAGGCTATTCCCTCAACTTGGTCTAGTCTAAATAATGTAATATACTAAGCCAGGTGTTTAGGGAGACGAGCTTAGGATTGGCTCTTATGCTACCCACTCCAGGCAGGGACAAAGAGGATAACTTTTGAAAAACTCTTTTTGAGGCCTCATCATTTTGTCAAAAGCTTATACATTGTGGATGTAAGAAAGGATTCCGCGGTCATTTTTAATGTGGAAAATTTGGTATCCCGTGCACTGTGATGTGTGCATGTCATGGTGACTGTGAATAAACATGTATTCTTGGCCAAATAGTAATAATTTTAAATAATTTTTAGTACTATAGTGATTTTATTTTGTTTTAATCAATCTATCCAAAACTCTAAATCGAAGAAATAGATTGAGGACTCATCTTTGAAATTTACGTCATATTTTTAACCGGAAGTGTCAACTGTATATCTAAATATTTACAACATGCTAGAATAAGTGGTTTTGAGGATAACTTAAAGCCAAAAGTTTAATGACCAGCAAAAAATAAATTTATTTCTTTACATATTGAAAAAAATGAAAATTTGAATAAAAAATTGATATTTCTCTGTCCGCCATTTTGGATATAACCGGAAGAAAGGGTTTTTAAGACATATGTCTTATGCATTGTATCCATCAGAAACACCAAAGAAAGGTTCATACACAATGTAATGATAGTTGCAATACGTTAAAACACATTTCAGTTACCCTCCCTAAAAAATAAGCTTATTTAAGTACAATGTCCGCCATATTGGATTTTAACCAGAAGTGGGGTTTCTGAAGACATCTAATATATTTAATTTATCCAAAAGTAGTAAAAAACAAAGGTCTGTACCAAATATTATGATAGTAGCATGATAATAACACATTTTTACACGCTAGCCTTCGATATTGGGCTGATTTAAGTATGACGTCCGCCATTTTGGATTTTACCGGAAGTGAGACATTTTTTTCAAATGCCTCCCTATCTGAAATAAAAAAGTAATAGTTGAGGAAGGTCTATGCCAAAATTCATGCTTGTAACAGGATGTGCACAATTCGTCTGAAATATGCTTGTAGCCGCCGGACTAAGAAAATATTCAGCGGAATTACTGGTTATAAAATACGGAATAATATGACAACACATAATATATTTGTATCATATATGACTGATTGTTTTATTAACTGTATGCAAACATCTTCATGTGTTTCTGTTAATTACAAAGCCAATAAGAAACGTTGTCAACTGTCAACGTTTCATTCTAATGACCCGGATGTTCAATTACGTCGCCGGATTAACTGGTTGACGTTTCATTAGACTGTTACACGGCCGGTATCGGCGTTTCATTTTTAGGACCTGGATATTAAATTACGTCAAAGAATTTACTGGTCTACTTTTCACTAGACTGGTACCCGGCTGTTATCGGTATTCCATCCTAATGACCCGGATGTTAGACTACGTCAAAGGATTAACTGGTTTACTTTATTCTAAGATACAAACATTAGAGATGTATTTAACAGCATATTCTACCTTTATGTATTGAACATTTTATAAAATATATACTGTAAACCAACTTATTTTCGCGAGCGATTTATTTTCGCGACTTTCGCGAGTAGAAAAATAACGCGAATATAAATCGTCGCGAATATGTCAATCTTTGATCTTTCCTTAATAAACTTCATCAAGTTAATCAAATAATCGCGAAATTAAAAAGCCGCGAAGTGGTCAAGAAAGGGTAAAACGCGTAATAAAGTATACGCGAAAATAAGTTGGTTTACAGTAGTTAACAATCATTAGCAGTTTCAGTTAAAAAGTAGTGAGAAAGTACTTATTGTGGATTTTAAACAACTGAAACTCTCTCGGAAAGTCAAGTTTAATCATATACTTTACAACGATATTTCCGACTCCTCGAATACAAGCTGTTTGGAAAATACTTCTTACATAAGGAAGACATATATTCATTGTCTCGGATCTTTTTTTTTAGCGTAAGACTCTTGACATTTTAAGCCTTGCTATCATTGCAAATCATTTCTAAGATTTCTGTACGATTCTTCTGATACTTTTACATGTACTTGACGGTGCACGCACAATCGCGGTACAATTAGGCAAGTAAACTGTTGCATCAAAGTGTTGATTTTTTTCAATTTCGCCGGCATTACGTTTACAGAGCATGCTTGGGAGCTTAAAAGATATTTTGATGTTTGCTATAAAAAAGGGAGTTTTCTGTGGAAAAAAAGATTGTTTCGAAGACAAATCAAGAAAGAACAAAGCACTACATTTACACATCATTTTTACTTTACAATTATTTCCGACGAAGTATGGTTTCAGAGGAGTTGTGGTTCAATGAAATAGGGTCTACCTTTAATAGTATGGATCTCTGTCATTATTTTAAACAATACGGAATTATAAACTTCAATTTAAAAAAGAGGATTTTTTTATATACATAAATGAATTTATATCCGAGCTCTACCCCGAACATTTTAGAGAAATGAAATTAAATACAGTTTTATTTCTGGAATCTTAAATCCTGAGAGGGCAAACGATAAAACCCTTAGGACATGAAAGACATAAATTACATCGTACCCCAAAATGAAAATAACGTCACGTCATTGGTAAAATTTCAATTATTCATAAAATCTTTCACCAATCAGGACGTTTTGATGTACACTTTTGAAAATATTACCCATAATGCATTAGATTCTGAAACATTTGTGAAACGAAGAATTTATTTACAACAAAAGAAACTAATAACCAGAATAATCTTAATGAAATCTTGTAAAATGTAAATTTTTAATAATATATCTTCAAAGAATTTCATGATAATTGACATACAACACTTCATTGACAATTTCACGATTGAACGCCGATCTGCATTTAATCAATTTGAGGGTTATTTGTTTGTTGTATCCTAGAACAATGCAGAACTTGCATGAAATATTTGCCATGTTCAAACAACTATGATCACTCCGTCTTGTATTGGTGAAGGTATCAAATTCTTTATTATGTTAAAAAATTACTGTAGAATTATAGAATGGTGAATATGCGGTTTATTGTTTACAGTATTTACTATTAACTATCTGCAGATGGAATACTTATGTTTCTCGTATATTGAAATTTTTTAAAAAACTATATTTTTAGTATTTATTTAGGAAAGATAGAGATCTTAATTCCATTAATTCTCCAATAATTGTGTGTAAATTATTCGTTTGAAATTGCTGAACTCGTAAGTTTGATACAAAAAACACCATGAAACCGGGATATTATTCAAAAATAAATCACATACTTGGAATTGTTTTGATCTTTACAGTCATGATTACACATGGTAATGTAAAAGAAAGACTCTTTGACGGTCATATGTCCGGATGTAAGATTTTTCGGGATTCTAGTACATATGATATTATTGTGACTGCAATGGTGGATTGTTTGGTACACTGTATGCACAACGCATCGTGTATTTCTGTAGGCTACAAAAAGGCTGACAGTCGCTGTCGGTTGTCTCCCTTTCATCTAAATGAAACGATGATACATTGTCAGAATAATAATTGGGATATTTTCTATTGCTTAGATGAAGTGTCAAAATGAATCGAATTATTTCTTTTGTTTAGAAGACTGGTACAAATACTGTGAGAGTTGAAATAGAAAACATCGTTGAAACATTTCCAGCTTGATAATCAGGTTTGATAACGAGGATTTTGGAAAAGGGCGATAACTCGTCAGAATAATTATTTGGATCTTTTCTATTGATTCAAATTCGATTATATACGAACTATTTACTTTTGTTAGGAAGTTAACTTGTATTAACTGTGAAAACAATGCATTACCTGCATAACATTTTCAGCTTGATAATAGAGTTTGATAAAACGAGTATGTTCGAACACACAATATCACTTATAATTCTATATTATTCATATAAGCAAAATATTATCTTTAAAACAACAAGAAATAAACAATAGCTTATCGTTGACTCTACTGCAAACAGCTATATTTCCCGAAAAGGGAGGTAACCTACTTCACATCATAAAATTAGGACAAATTCGTGATTCCATACACGACTTTTTTTGGAAAGGGCTATTTAGTTCTCTCTTCAATAAGAGTTGAAGTGGAATACAAGAACTGGTGTGATACGTGTTTTTAAACCATTGGATATAAAATATGTTTTAGTTACGGACTTATGTGATCAATGTGTACTTTATTTCAACAGAGTATATATTTTTTTGTAAAATGCTAACAAAAACTTTTATCTCTTGCCTAGAAATGCATTATGTCTACTGAATGAGGTTTCTTATGCGAATCTTCTTTGAACCCCGATAATTCAGTCCGTCTTGGGTGCAGTGTCGTTATCAAAAAATAAATGTTTTATTTTGAATTGTGTTGGAAAAGGAGTTTCAAACGTAAGTGAAAATTTGGCGACAAAATTGAATTTCTAAAAAATTCTTGTGCCTCCAAGTAGTTTAAAAGAATTGTTTGTTTCAATCAAAGTTTAAAATATGTTTGTCCCACACAAGGATTGAATGTTTGGTACCTAAGTTAAAATTTAAAATCAATGCGATGGTTTTTACTTATTAAGAATTTAAAATGTTCATTTTCAAATGATATTACCTTTGATCACGCGACGTCATCTTTAATCTTTCATACTAGAATATAGATAGCATGCCGTTTGTAATATATTTTAGTTTAAAATCGTCGATTTCTGTCAATAGTCCTGTTCAATATATAAAGTATACCATATTAAAGACGTTGTGTCCTTATATTCAAGTTCATTTTGATATATGAGAAGAAAGCGCTCACTAAATGTGTCTTATAGAGAAACGGGTCACAATCAATTTATCTGAATCTTTGCTAGGTGCTGTTTTTCGAAAAATGCTTTGTATGAAAAATGTCTCATATGAATATACGATAAAAACAAGCATGTAATTCGATTGCACAATAACCCGTTATAATATCGTCGACTCTCTGTAGTAATATCAATCCATTTAACTCATAAAACATGTTGCCGATCAAATTGTTCGGCAGTTGCTGATATCATTTTCGGTGTATTGTTTGGTTTTTTCATCCGTGTAGTTCTTCGTAAAAAATTTCTATGACTTTTTCAAAAACTTTTTTTTAAATACATTGCCATGTGCAGAAAAGTCTTCATTAAATGAGATGAAATGTTTTTCATCTTTCAGTTCGCCGTTTCAGAATCTAATGTTTTCTGAGTAATATTTTCAAATGTGTACACGAAAGTGTCGTGATTGGTTAAGAACGTTCTTTGCAACTGAAAATTCAACCCAACCAAAAGTGTGGCGTTATTTTCTATTTGTGGTACAAACACTTAAATTACTCATTGTCCTTTTGATTCAATAACGGCCAATTGTGAATTGGGAAAAGGGAAATGGTAATCTTAAACGTAGAAAAAAGATACGCTTTTAGGGTATACAAATTTAATTAACTTATTCAAATAATTATATTGTATATACATTCTTGAAATTCAAGAAAAAATCTGGAAATTGTCGAAATTAATTGATAAACTAGACAACAATAAAAATAATAAAAATCAGGTGAATGGACCTTGGGCGAACAGTTATAAGGGCGAATAGACCCGGATTCATTACATATTATCAGTAGATCTTTATAATTTAAGAATCAGATTATGAATGACTCCTCCTTGTATCATTTATGAAAGCCGTCTTTTATTGCAGAAAGAATTATTGTGACATCTTGACATCTCTGCTATAGATATTTTATTATAAGTATTCTCTTCGTTAAGGGTGACAGGCTTTCATTAAATCCCAGCTTTGCTATGAATTCCGTATACTTAACTCATACATCAAAATAACAATCTATTTAGAAGATTTGTCTGCTGGAAGGAAACACATTATTGTCGTAAAGAGAATAAAGAGATAAAGCATCAACAATCTTTGGCTTCTTGGAAGGAATATATACCCGTTGTCTAATAGGACGTCTCAGAATATAAAGGAATATGGGTAATTTCATTGTTCGTACCCCAAAAAGAAAATAACGTCACGTCATTGGTTGAATTTCCATTGTTTTGGACGTTTTCAACCAATCATGACGTTTTTGTGTAAATTTTTGAAAATATGACCCAGAATGCATTAGTTTCTGAAACTGCGAATATTGATCGTCGTATAATTAGAATACGTTAAATGTATAAAAAAAAACAAGTGTCCAGTTTTGCTTCATATGACTCACACTGTCAATTATCTGGAATGGTCCCAAAATGTGACTGCCTTTCTTCTTTCTCTTGATGGACTATGGAATTGGAAATATTTGCCTTTTGCTATCTATTCTTCTTGTTGGTTTCTTGTTTACGATTTCAAGGTGTCTAGTAATAACATGACATGATTGCTAGTAATTAGATACGAAAACGATGAAAAAAATGGAGAAATTTTTAATCCTTGAGGGTAACGATAATATCTAATGTGTTTTAATGGTTGAAAAGTTTTAAAAAACATGTAAAGAAAGTTTGGTTATGTTTTATGAATGCCAGGTGTAGTTATATTCTGACTTATATTCTGCACAGGTTTATCATGTTTATTGTGAAAAAAATATTTGCTAAAGAAACTCATCATAGATACGAGGATTAAATATATTGATAGCATATAAACCCTAATTAGCGAATAAAACATTTAATATGTAAGTATTTCCTCATCATTGGTTATATTGTCACGTTATTTTAATAGATTTTGGCTAGCAATGTCCATATTACATTGTTTTAGTTGCAACCAATCTGAAATTGAACCAATACTGGAAGTGTTTTTGTGCCTCTTGCAACAATAAACAGATTTTTATAATGATATCTTTAACAATTTACTAATAGCTTGAATATATTGAATTCCAAAATCCTTTTAAGAAGAGATAATAAACCATTTATAAATACGGTGTTAACTGTAGTTGATATATGTATGTTAGACGTACAACATGACCAGTTAATGTGCTTTTGTATTTGTTGTCATGGTATAAACATTACCAATTTTTCTGCGCCAAATGTCCATTTCGGCAATAAATGGTCTTCAGTGATGCTTAAGACCAACTTCCGAAGCAAGGTTGTTGGCTCTCCGAACTTTCCCTGCGTTGATTGCCGAGTTTTTGAATGTCGGTCCTTGCTTGGAAGTTGGCTCGAGACTGAATGTAAGACGTAAATTGTCCAATATATTTAAGAATATATATCAAAATCATATCAACGAAAATATATTTTAACTTGCAAACAAATGTCATATACACACTTTCCGCGATAATCTCTCTGTAAAATAATAAACCAAACAAACATTTAGACGAACTATATTATTTAATAGGAAAACAACAGAACAACAGAAACACTGAGGTGCAACAAAAACAAACGCCAACATACATAGAAACGGACTATTTGATATCAACTGCCATATTCCTGACTTATATAAATATTAAGAAGAAATAATGGGTTGATCATTGTTTTAGGGCTAGCCAAACCTCCCTCTTACATGGCTATGTTTACAAATATCACTAAAATTACAACACTGCGTCACAGTACCCAAAAACAAGGCAAGAAATACTCATCACAGAAACATCCAAAATCGTCTATGGTTAACTTTGTATTTAGGAATGTGAACCATACTTTTTATATCTTCAAAATTTAACAGAGAATATTGGACTTTTCTACGTTAAAAATCCAATCAATACAGATTCTCTATAATCGAGTTGGTAATACATAGAAAAGAAATTAATTATTTAATTATGTGTTGAAACGACAATGGGTGTTCTATTGTACATTTTCTTAAATGAAGATTAACTAAAGATTACTTTGAACATACAAAATGTACATGAAAATACGAATTCAATAATATATTGTCGACTTTTATCAATTATATAATTAATTGCAATAAATTGTACATGTTTGCGTATACTTATGTTTTGGTTGTCACTTTTAATTAAAAATTAAACATACGAAAAAAAGAAAACATGACAGGAAATCTATATACCGAAATTGAATGATATGGCAAACTCAGACAATTAAACGTTAGAAATTTTATATGTTGAAAATTTCTTATTTTCCCAGAACTGAGACAGAAAGACCACTTAAAAATTTATGATTGCAATTGGCTTTTTCAGAATCTAGAGGACTATGGGTAATATCATAGTTCGAACACCAAAATGAAAATAAAGTTATGCCATTTGTTGAATTTCTATTGTTTATCACGTTTGAAACCAACCACAGCGTTTTGATGTACGCTTTTGAAAATAAAACCCAGAATGCATTACATTCTGAAACGGCGAATTGATGACAAACATGACAAATTCAGTCCCCTATCACCCATCATTTCACATCTGTCTCATCATATACCATTTTTTAATCTCATTTCAACACGTTCATTTTCACAATGGTATAACATTGCTTTATCTGTTTCTCTATATATATAGTGAATAGCCAGTCAAGGTCATTAACAACTCTAATCATCATCTCTATATATTTTTCCAGGATCAATAATATGCGATGCTTTTCCTGGCTATGACCACAGTTCTGATCCTTAAGACTCTCAGCAGGGAGTTCAAAAATAACAAAACAGCAGTGGTATGGTTACCTATGTACTTCGGTGTTTGCTTTTGTTGTTAGTCCCCGAGGGTATCACCATCCCAGTAGCCAGTACTTCGGTACTGGCATGAATATACGGATTTTTGTGTGTTATTAAAATTTTCTGTTACAAAATGTTAAAAATTATTATAAATTAAGGAATGTATCTTCTTCATCTGATTCCTTTTACGGATTTGGCTATACTTTTTGGAACTTTTTGATTATAGCTCTTCATCTTTTATATAAGCTTTGGATTTCAAATATTTTGGCCACGAGCATCACTGAAGAGAGTATTGTCGAAATGTGCGTCTGGTGCAGGAAACTTGGTACCGTTGATGTTATTAGTGTTTCTGTTCTTCCATACTTTTTTTCAAATTTAATTGATTTTTTTTTTTTTTTTTTTTTTTTTTTTTGGTTTAAGACCCTAAATGTTTTCACTTGATCGATTTATTACAATTGAACAGCAATATACTACTATTACCTTTATTTGACACTACAAATTGGTTGACTCAAGAGTTGTGTCTGAGGTTACAACTTAAGAAAATCTTAGATTCGCAGTCTTACAACTTTATCTTCTATATATATGCCGTATACCTTCATGAAGATATATAATGCAATTGAGAATAATAATGGGGAATATGTCTACGAGACAACAACCCTATCAAAGAGCAAATAACAGCCGAAACATAACCAATTGGTCTTCAATGCAGCGAAAAAATACCGCACCGGAGGTGTGTACTAGTTCAGTGAAAATGGACATCTTTTTAACCAAATGATAATACAAGCGACATGATTAACTATCATTATAATTTCCTGCTAGCTGCTAGATCAAAATGCTAGTCACATTCCCTGTAATGTCTATTGGGGTTTCTCAACTAATTCTGTCAATGTAACTATTATCACCTGTCATACAATTTTTAACGTTTTCTTCTGTTGCTTAGTCCATATCGTAAACTTGGATATGTATGATTGCTCGTTTCGAAGCCGATACATTTTCACATAGGTGGTTAAATTTTCGGGCTATGAAGTGAGATTACTTTTTCCATAAATTAGCAAACCCCGAAAATCCTTTCGAAATGCGGCTCCTCGTTTACACAAAAAGCTCTTTGAAAATTTAAATACTTTGAACACATTTAATAGCTCCCTAGTTTTCTACACATTTATTCTATGTTCTCCTTCTTTCTAAATCAACACAAATGATTGAGCTCAATCCCTTATTTATCATAGAACCGTGTCAAAGAGAAGAGATTTGTTGTTTACACACAACTTTAAGGTTCCTCATTTTGAGGCGCATTAGGAATATTGACGTAATTGGCAGGTTAATTTGTATTAATCCACCAATTTGTATTCTACCGAAAATAATGATTATTTACTGGAAGGCATTAATTTTGTATTTTATATCAAAATTTAACTTGGTCTATTTTACCTAATATGTAAGATAACATTTCGTAAGCAAGTTTATCTCCAATAAGAAAATGTAAAAACACCTGCAGTATATGTTGTTGATAAAAATGTCAAAAAGACAGTCGTAAGGGTTGTAGATAATATTTGAAATAAATTTGGACATGGATAGTTTCATACGGATTTTTTCTGTTATAAATATACAGCTAATATTTATTTTTTCTACTGGTAAGAATATTTTATATCACTGTTATTTTTATAGTATAGTACATTTTTTCAAACTAAAAACATAAAACAACTGAAGAAATTTGTGACGTAAATAATGAGGGACTTATTTCTTGCTTCTCATGAGCAGTGTAAACGTGGTTTAATGTTCTCTTAAATTCGTACATTCAAAAGCTGACCATTTTCCCTCTTGCACAGCAAACAATACAATATCTCAATATAACGATATAACTCAAAAGTCAAAAAGAAATGTCAAAGAAACGAATTTTCTTATTCATCATCGCCATATGTATCTTGATGTTCACTTATACTCTCTTAAAACAGTGACTTACAATAAAAATACCAGTTCTCATGATATGTTTTGTTTTACAGAGTCTATATCTCCGCTTAGTACGCAACTACATTCAGAATACATTTCCGTTTCCTGGTCAAGCCAAAACCGACAAAACGCGACATATCATCTTGTTTATGACATCATGGGTACACAACTGCACCGTGTCATCGATGTGAACAAAGGAGAAACGAACACAACCATCATTTCGGAACACCCTGGATCGATGTACAAGTTAGCATTAGTTGAACGAACTCGAAACGGACTAGAACATGTGATTGGACTAAGTTTTCTAAGGACAAGTAAGTGAGAAAATACTTTATTTCACGATTCTGACTTTGGTAATTCGTCAAAATGGATAAATTGTGAAATTTAGGAAAACGACAACGCCACCGTTACGGAGTTGGTGTCAATGTCATTAATAAAGGCAATAGTAGTATACCGCTGTTCAAAAGTCATAAATGAATTGAGAGGAACCAAATCTGAGATGCAAAACAAAACCGAGGGAAATACAACAACTATAAGAGTAAACAAAAGGAACAACAGGAACACTGAAATGCAATATAAACAAACGGCAGTCTATCGTATAGCGGGTTATTTTCGCGGGGTGTAAATTTTCGCTTATTTTCGCGGATAGAACAAAATCGCCAAAATAAATTCCGCCAAATTTAAAAGTGTACATGCAAAGGTAATGTTAAAAATGTTGAATCCGTCAAAATAATAACCGCCAAAATATTTCGTATACCTTATTCAAAGAAAATCGCGAAATTTTACACCCGCGAAAAAAACCCGCTATAAAGAAACGAACTGTTGATAACAACTACTATATTGATGATATGGAACAGGACATCTAAATAAATATGGTGGGTTGAACCTGGCTAACCTCCCGCTTATACGGCAATGTTAAGAAATATCACTAAAATGACAACACTACGTGACAAAATACAGCACAAACACATGCAAGAACACTGATCACAGATAAACACACAAACAAAAAATGACGCTTGAATAGTGTTAACCCTTGTATATCAGATTTAATTGAGAAGGGAGATGAAAAAACGATTTAATGATTTACTAGAACTATATATATATTTTGTTTAAATTATATTCATTTTCTTAAAATGTGATTTAGTATTATCATTTTAACATCATAAAAAAATTAAACTAGAATGTGTATATGTCATTCGGAAATGATGTTGTTAGGACTTAAATTTGCATATTACGGTCGGGTGCTTTACATGAGGAAATTCAAGTGCAATTGGATTACATATATTATGCTAGTAGTCCATTAAAAAGTGTTGATGATACTATAGGCTATAGCATTTCTAGTGTATCTAGAACAGTCAATTAAGTTTAAAAAGAAGATAAATGTTACTAGTATACTAGTAATTTAAAATTATTAATTTACAAATAGAAGTAAAAGAAGTATATAAAGTTACAACGAGCATTGCATAGTTTTTTCTACATTCCTTTAGATTCTTAGTAGACTTCTCCTCGCCAAGCAATCTATTATCCTAATTATACTTTTGTAGTAAATCAACAGAGACAATTTTTTAAATTGGTAAAGGAAGGCAGTTTGGAAATCATTAAAGTGCTTTTTAACAATTTTATATATTGTTCGTTTCTGTGTATGTGTTGCATTTTAACGTTGAGTCGTTTCTGTTTTCTCTTATTTTTGAGATAAGACGTGGCACGGTACTTGTCTATCCCATATTCATGTATTTGGTTTTGATGTTAAATTTGTTATTCTCGTTGTGTATTGTCTGTTGCTTGGTCCGTTTCTGTGTGCTGTTGCGTTTCGGTGTTGTGTCGTTGTTCTCCTCTTATATTTAATGCGTTTCCCTCGGTTTTGGTTTGTTGCCCCGATTTTGTTTTTTGTCCATGGATTTATGAGTTTTGAACAGCGGTATACTACTGTTGCCTTTATTTATAACTATTTTATAATTTCAGTGTGCAGTCAATCCTACAGAAACATCACAGTTAGGGACGTGATACCATTGAATTCTCCAGGTTACCCGCATGATATTTTACCCGGTGTCGTCTGCAAATGGCACTTTAACAGCCAATCAGATGTGTGGTACAAAATATTGGCGGTAACACAGAATTTAACCTCTGCATGTAATAGAGTTCTCACTGTAAATCAAAGAAATATTTGTTGGAATGATTCTTTGACAGTTTACAACAGCTCTATACAGATACTTCATCAAAACAGGCAAGAAATGAAAAGTTATAATATATCTGTAGAAGGTAAGGAACTCACTCAAAGGAACGTGACTTCTTTTTTCAGATCCACTATCTAACATGTAAAACGGTAAAAAAAAAATATGATCACTGAACATTGGTCAACATTCTCGGACTATTGTGTGTGATTATAATACTTTCAATGCAGACTATTTTCTATCAATAAAAAAACGTTATGGTGACCTTTAGATGTGCTAAATTATGTTCTAACTATCATGTTAGCCTAGATTTCTACAACTTTTCTATATTCATCAAAAATGTTATCTCTTAAAATCGGGCAATATGGTCATAGTGTTTTGAATAAGGGTCACACAAAATAAAACATCCACTCTGCATTTTTTTTTTTGTTTTTTTTTTTTGTATAATTTCGCTTAAAGATGATCTGAAATTATAAAATCACCAAGCAACAGCAATTAAGTCATGCAATGTGCAAGTTAATCAAACATAATGATATAATTACCGTTATTTGGAGATAAGCGCATATATATTTTACACTGATTGCCTTGTTCCTTTTTCTTAATAAAAGCTTGCTTGGTGACGTATGTTTACTTTATTTGCTTTTAAATTTTAAAGGTTGTTTGAAATTAAACACACTTGATTCTATCTAGTGATGGTATTTGTCCTGTATTTTTAGTCCGAAAGATAAAATTCAATATAAATCCTTCAATTTCAGTTGTGCCAGCTCTACGTCCGCCGCAAAACATATCCATTTTATCATCGAACAATACTTTTCACATTTCATGGGATCTACATTCAACAGATTTCTCTGATTTCAAAGTAGTTGTGTCATATTTTGTTTACCCGTTCAATGGTACGTGGACGGATATGAACCTTGAATCTAATATAACTGGTCACATGGTTGATACATCGAATAACAGGGGAAGCAAATATGGAATTACATTGTTTTTGAGATCGCAGTATGGTGAAAGTACCCACACAGACATAATTGATGCTCGATCTGGTAAGAAAATAGATAGTTAAAGACGAAACATACTACACATAAAACAATTAAGCATTTACCAAAAGACCTCAACATAGGATCGGGTACGATTAAACTCAGGCTTGGAATGGGAGAGCAGTTTACTTTCGTGCTATCCTTCATTTTGTTTACAACTATGAAAAGATGTATGTGTAATAACACAAAGACAGGAGTGACGAAAAAGAAAATGCATAATGACCAAGTGATACCAATCGACTCGATTTGTTGAGCATCTTCTGCTACAATGTATATATAAACATAACCTAGTGTTGTTTTAACTGTCAACATTCTTGGTTTTTGTAGCGTATCAGTTGCTTAAATGTTTTGGGTAGCGTGTTGTTGACTGCTATTGATTCTTCGTCTTATTTCAGTTTGTCATTTATTGTTTCTTCGTATTAATTTTATTTTATTTTACACTTTTGGTATCTTCTCTGTTGTTATCCATTCTTTTGATGTGTTTTATTGTTTAATTTAGTCATATGGTTAGGTACTTTTCATTAAGAATTTTCATTGGAGTTCGGTATTTTTGTTATTTTACCTCCACTTTTTTGCAATGATTATTGAATCAATTTTCATAAAAGATACAAACAACTGATGGTCTCACTTTTCTTTTTACTTGTTTGGCTTGATAAATATTTTGATTTCAGCGCCACTGATGAGTCTGATGTAGACGAAACGCGCGGTCTGGCGTACTAAATTATAATCCTGGTACCTTTGATAAATATTTTCATGAAATGTCCAACATTTATTTATTTCGTTATTCATTAATTCCCCTTATGAGTAGTGAAAACCTAATTTTACCGGTCAATCTAATTAAACGCCGATTCCACTGAAGCTGAAATCATCTCTTTGAACTTTAATGAACGATTGCTAATGAAAACATTATCCTAATTCGTGTAATTCAAATTGAATTTTAGTTAAGTAATTATCATTCAACACTAATGACAAACTATAATTGTGCTAACTAAAATTAAACCACAAAGAGTCCTGCTGACACTTATAGGACACTTAATTGAGATCACCCCGGTTTTATTAAGGTTCGTTTCGTACAGTTTATAGTTTTCTATTTTGTGTTTTATAAACTGTTGCTTGTCTTTTCGTCTTTTGTAATGGTTTTATTGGTCTATCTTTGACTTTCGAACTTGATAGCTTTTGTACTTTCTGTCTCCTATTTTTCTATTAATTCAGGCGATGTTATATTACACGATCTTGTTTACCTCAAACCTTTGTCACAAGCATTCATGATAGCGGTTATAAGATACAATGTGTTGTATTCATATCTTTTTGTTTTCACAGCATGCGTAAACAACGTTTCTTTGAAACCACACGAAAGTTTTGTTTTGGAATCTCAAAACAATGAACAAGACACATTGTGTCAATGGAACATAGACGTGGGATCAGACATTTTCTGGCTAAAAATATCGACCAATCATAATGAATGTACAGATAGTATCCTGGTAATAGCTAACCGGACGTTGACGTGCAAACAATCTAAATACTTATCGTGGATAGAACAAACAGCGAAACTAAGAATAAGCTACAGAACTGACTCAGCAATCGGTGGCACTGGGATAAGTTTTATTGTATCAATTGTTGGTAGGTAAAGGTTAAATCAATTTGCAATAAACATTAGTTTGCACCAGCCTATTGATCAGCACTCTATTGTGAGTTTTAGTATTTCATTCCTATATTCATCTGTCGTATATTATAGTTAATGTTGAATTATTAGAAAAAAAGACATTTTCTCCTGACATGACCTTAGTCGAATGTAGCACAATTTAAAGTTTCAATATTTCCAAGTCTTATGTCAAAATTCATATGTCTTGCATCTTTGAATTATTTGCACTCCCAGTAGATGCATATTGAGCTGGAAAGCAAACATAAGATAATGTCAAAATACCGAACTGTACTTCATCCGACCTCTGGTAAAACTAACATTTTTTCAGAGATTCGATATTTGGTGATCTTCTATGTGTGTTTATTTTTGTCAGATAAACCAACGAATCCACCAGACGATATAAATGTAATAACAAGAGGTTCTGCAATCGTGTTATCATGGAAGCGTCCAAATGTTCGCCCGGAAGTCATTCAACACTACATAGTAAACTACCAGATAGGTAGCAATTCAGCAGATCATATGGTGAGAACAAACCCCAACCAAACGTTCGTTAACATAGATACAGCTGAAAGTCAAGGTCAGATATTTGCCTTCAAGATAGCATCGGAAACTAATGGTGGAGTTGGTCACTTTTCAAAAGCAAATTTTATTCGCGCAGGTAAGATAACTTGATACCCATTCGAATATACACCAGACTGCTAATAATGCATTTGCTAATTGTAGATTTGATTTTGTTATGACATACGGTACTATTCAAACAAATAACATCCCTTTGTCAATGGTAGACTGATTCTATACCGGACAATGCAAAGCATGATGAATTGAAAGTCATCTATCGACGGTTTAACTAATTTTTCATGAAAAATAATTTCTGATGTCAAAAGTATTTAGCTTAACAACAAATTAATGTAATTAAAAGATTTAAAAACCTTAAAGATTACTCACATTACGCACAGGTAAATTTGATCTTCCTGCTAGCTCTCCATTGTAAATAATAATTAATGTCCCTCATAAGGGGACAACTAAAAAAGGGATCACTCATTACAGGGTCAATTACGAGAGTTGACAAATAGACTATTGAAAGACTAAAACCTAAAATACCAAATGACAACTTGAATTAAAACTAATTTACAAAATATATACACAAAAAACAACCTAATGGTAATGTAACTTTGTATATAAATAAAGTTAAAATAGATAGCATAAATACAGAAATTCCCTATAGTCATATCAAAGGGGTTATATTTATATATTATCTACTTCAAGTTCAGTTAATTTGATGGTTAGGGTGGAAATTTCTCAAATTAAGATATCTAATCGTAATACTAATTTATCGTAGGTCATGTAGAAACATTCGTCCGTTCATGAATATCAGCTTTTGGTTAGCAAAACAGAATTCTAATAAGTTAAATGAGACAAGACAAGAGTGTTCTTTGAAGAGAGTATCATCAGTACAATAGTCAGTGTTTTTGCGACTGACATGATTGGTTGTGTATAGGTTTTTAAAGCTCTTAAATGTTCAAAAACTAATAAATCAACATTACGGTATTGTAATACCTGCTGCTATTTTGCAGCAATACACTGAGAAGTGGTTAGAAACATTCGTCCGTTCATGAATATCAGCTTTTGGTCAGCAAAACAGAATTATAATAAGTTAAATGTGACAAGGCAAGAGTGTTCTTTGAAGAGAGTATCATCAGTTCAATAGTCAGTGTTTTGGGACTAACATGATTGGTCGTGTATATATTTTTAAAGCTCTTAAATGTTCAAAAACTAATAGATCAACATTACGGTATTGTAATAGCTGCTGCTATTTTGCAGCAATACACTGAGAAGTGGTTAGAAACATTCGTCCGCTCATGAATATCAGCTTTTGGTCAGCACAACAGAATTCTAATAAGTTAAATGAGACAAGGCAAGAGTATTCTTTGAAGAGAGTATCATCAGTTCAATAGTCAGTGTTTTGGGACTGACATGATTGGTCGTGTATAGGTTTTTAAAGCTCTTAAGTGCCAGTCTTTGTAAGAATCAGGCAATTTAGGTAAAAATTAAAACATGATTACAAAAAACCCACCAAGCTTATCATGCTATTTAAAACTAACCATCATCCTGAGTTAAAAAGTATTAGTCTTTCGTTTGTGTGTGTCTGGTAATATCAAATAACTTGGTTAGAAAATTGGTTAGAATGATAGCAAATTACAAAGTTATCTCCCCTTATTCGTTAATTTCTAGTGCATTCCAACCAAATTGTTTTTTCTATTACCAGAACAGAAAATGGAAATGAATGTTTTTTTTGTGCATGACTAATATTATGAACTGAAATCAATGTCAAATTGGGTGGGTTTTTTGGTCATGTTTTCACCACTGCCTGATTCTTAGGCAGACTGGCACTTAAATGTTCAAAAACGAATAGATCATTGACGTTCACTGTATTGGTTTGAGCGTTCTTGGTGACTGTAAATCAAGAAAAGCGCTAATAATTTTCATTCTCACAGAGATATGCAATATATTTTTGTTTTGTTTTTCAGCTTGTGGTGTTACTAAATTCATCTTACAAAGACAGTCACAAATTATTATTTTCCCTGGACATAGCCAGGCTACATATCTTCCAAATGTCCAGTGCACATGGTCTTTCAACACGAGTGCTTCTCTTTGGTTGAAGATTAACATCGATACTCTGAATTTAGAACACTCTGATGGATGTAGGAAGGATTATCTCCAAGTGGGAAATTCTCCATTTTGCGGAAGGTTATACAATAAAGAAATAGTTCAACGTAGTAATACGGTCAGATTAACGTTTGTTAGTGATGGTGATATTGGTGGAATTGGATTCATACTCAGTGTTTCTGCTGTAGGTAATAGTAATATTATTTTGAATTTCGAATCATAGAAAACTAACATTACCTATAATTGCTTATAGGTAATACATTCGAATTTTGGTGGAGTGTACGTTGTATAATTGGCAATTAACTCAAATCTTCTTATTTTTTTTATACAGGAGAGATATGGCATCTATAATCTGATAAAAGATCACAATAAACCAATTTGCACTCTTTTACACTATCTCGCGATGTGCATGAGTTCTATTATCTACAATTATAGTTTATGCCTGTACAGCACCAGTTCCAGCAGAATATGCTTTGTTTCAAACATGTCTATCTCCTTAGATGAAAAATTTAGGAACATTCCTTTTACATCTCAGCCATCTTATAGTCGATTTTCTTTTCATCAGTCATGAGATTTGTAAATCCTGACTCTTTTCCTAACATACACCAATAGCGTTTGTGGTTATATTTTAGAGGAGGGCAATTTATTACATGAACTTGTGGTTATGAGAATTATCATAAAAGATGCCGATTGGCTGAAGTTATAAGTCGTAACTAGGAAAAAACCAGACTCAATACTGTTACAAAACATCACACAGACAAGCATTACGTACTAAGTAGAGAACTTGGGACGGAGCAAGACATTTGTTGCCAAATATTGTATTAGAATTCAAAGTCTCGTTGCACGGTGTAAATACCTCATATTTAAATCCAAAAATTGCCAAGAGTCATAACTTATAGTCCATCAGCTGGTAGGGCAAAAATTCAGTTCCGTGTTACACCCCAGGGTACCGCAATTTTTTGGTATAAATTTAAAGAGTAATATCTGAAGAATGTTTTAAGAGGTGTTAGACTTTTGAAAAAGTGTCCAAAAGGGGTTAAAACGGGACTTATTTCAGGGTATATAAAAAGTTTGTTTTGCACACTATTGCAGAAAAATTTAAAAATAACCAAGTATTCAGTACTTTACTTTTTATTAAATGGGACACATCATATCTTATTAAAACGCAGGCTAATTTTTAACTATTTTTTAAATCGTAGAGGACCAAGAAAAAAGGAAGAGGGTCAATTTCTGTTTGTTATGCAAGTTACACTTCTGTCCATCAGCTGGTAGGGCAAACATTCAGTTCTGTGTTACACCCAGGGTACCGCAATTTTTTGGTATAAATTTAAAGAGTAATATCTGAAGAATATTTTAAGAGGTGTTAGACTTTTAAAAAAGTCTCCAAAAGGGGTTAAAAGGGAACTTATTTCAGGGTATATCAAAAATTTTGTTTTGCACACTATTACAGAAAAATTTAAAAATAACCAAGTATTTATTACTTTACTTTTTATTAAATGGAACACATCATATCTTATTAAAACGCAGGCTAATTTTCAATTATTTTCTAAATCGTAGAGGACCAAGAAAAAAGGGGGAGGGTCAATTTCCAAAAGTCATGATTTTGAATGAAAAGAAGCATACGTTCTAATTTTCTTGATAAAATGGTATATTGTTTCACATTGAAACATACAGCATAAAGTATATAAAGGCTTTTAACAAAAAATTTAAAGATAAGAAACAAAAACAACGAGAATCAACGACAAACACAAACCTAAGCAACCAGAAATGCACTATTCTGTCACAAATTTATACATCACAATCATGAATTAACTCACATATTAAAACACACAAAACTGTCAGGGTTTCTAAGTTTTTTTTTTTGTTTTAATTTAACAACCGCATCGCCACATTTTAAGGTCACGCAGAAGGTCAATCCATAGAATCATCATCAGTTTGGGCACCTGCATCTACCGAATTATCATCTTTTCCATCATCTTCATCGTCATCGTTAGCAATATCAACGATTTGATAATGCTTATATCTACAAGCTTTCGAGCATTAACATACAGCTATCTGTTCAGGATAAACCTTGTTGAATACATGAACATCTTTTTTTGGCACAACCAGCTTTACATGAACAGCACATCAGAATTACCAAAGCATCTAACGATGGTGGTTGGTCTAGCAAATTGATACTGATCATAGCGCTCTAAATAATCCAATCATAGTTGTTTGGCAACAGACCAGTGTTGTGTTTGAGAGCAGATTTCCAAATCTTCGTCTGAAAGTTGGCTTGTTTAATGTGCTTTAACATTGCATCTTTTGCATTTCGAAACGTTCTGATCTTTATTTATCGATATTTTTAATTTCGTAGCCATATATAGAACACGAAAACCTCTCGAGTGTTTTGAAAACTCTTCGCCAACCTCTTCCAAGGTTTCACCAAGATGGAATAGACCTTCTGAAAACTCCACATAACGTGTCAAAAAGCCGAATGCTTTGCTTTTTTTCTTTACCAGACAAAACACTTACTGAATCACAACCTGTATTTGTGCGAAATCCTGGCAGTTTTCTACAAAAATTCTAACCATGTTTGCACACATTGATTGCACATTTAATAATCTGCATTTGGAGGATGTATATGTCAGACTTACAATGTTAGAATTGATATGCAACTATGAAAATAGTAAGCCAATACTTCTACAACAGTGTCAGAAGGTTTTTTAACTATGGAGTCGTAACCTTTGTCAGCTGCATGTTTTTGCATTTTATTAAGAAACATTTTTTATCGGCTGCTTCCTGTTTGATTATAAGCTTAAGCCATTGTACGCTATTTCATTTTCAACATATATTTTGTGGCACATACTTCCATGTGATATCATGTGATACAAATAAATCAATACATTCAAGTGTAAATCTATAGGATTCTTTACTCTTTTAAAACAAAAGAATTCAACAAAAGCAACTTTGTTTCCCCCAACTAACAAACATTTCTTCCATTCCCAAGAACACGATTGTGACTTATCGTAATGATTTGCCCTCCCAAGGACCCGCCGTTCTAATTTCGTTATGAATATTGTGCTATTCAGTGACAAAATCAATGCGGGACCACTTTTTGAAACTAAAAGGATGGTTTTTAAAATAACAATTGCCAAATCGAAAAAAGAGCTTTGTATCCTAGTAATTGTTTGAAAAACTGCCATGTCATCAAAGATCCACATGCTTTCCTAAGGAATAAGCCTTTTCTAAAAGACCACTCAGGACAGGTTTTAATTTTTCATTACATGTGTACAATCAAAGTTTGCAAGAGACATTGGGAGAGGACCTAAATCAAACTGGAGAGCCTATCGCACAACCAACTATCTTGTCTGGGCTATGACAAGCAGGCGACATTTTTTTCATCTGCTCTCAATGTTTTGTTGTTCTTATCAGCCATTAACTGCTTGCCTTTTATTTCCTTTTTCAAAAATGTAAGCAATGATTTTCTTTTTGGTGTTTTGAAGATATCGGTTGACTTTTGAATAAGCCGTTCCGTAATGAAAATTTCTGAAGCTAATTTTCCCTTTTCATACACGTTAAGAAGGTCGCACATTAATTCCGAAGAAGCAACAGAACCCGAGAACAAGCCATTGTACTGCTCAGATGTTATAATGGAATTGGCCAGCTCTGCAGTGTCTGAAACAATTTCAAAACATCAAATTCGTCTCGCTTCATTCGAGATTTTTGGAATTCTTTTTGGGCAGATGTTTCAGGGTTAACCATTCCTACCAAGTCTAGACATTTTAATGATATTGAAGCTCTTTCATGTGCATTAAACAACCAACGTTTATCAGAATCTTTATTTAAACTGAAACCAACAAAGCCATGTTTTTGTATCTCTAAGAAACCTAAGAGAGTAAAAAGTATTGCCAAACCCCACAACTGACTATTTGACGTTCGTTCAAAGCGATGTTTGTCGATTGAATGACTTAACAGCTACAACACAAAATGTTATCAAGCACACCTTTATTGAGTTCGATAGAGTGCACCTTTTCTGAACGCAAACAAAATCACTTTAATTTGTATTTCTTTCATAAATATTTCGTCACACATTCACTTTATAAAATAATTTGTCTCACAAAAACATCATAAACCAACAATTAAATGTGTGTTTTCAGTTCTAAATTGATAATGCTTATGTGTGAAAACATTGTACATGTTGTATACTGAATCAAAGACGGTAATTTGGTGATTTCCGGTATTTCACGAGTATTTGCAAGTACATATATTTTATTAAATAATTCATATTTTAGACGATATATAAATACTGCAAATGATTCAAACATTGCATAATGATTTATTCTCAAGTTTAATTAGCTAAAACGGGTAATTGTATAACGAATTTCATTATGAAAGGTGAAAATATGCCTTAATTTGGACCCTAAAAATCGGATTGTTTGTAATGTAAAAAACATTTCATTTTAAACAAAAAATCTTCCGAGTTACATTTAATATGATAAGTTTTGTATCTCTTTAGTTGTTTAAACCTATACTTTATTTTTTTTAATCGCTTTATATGAAAAAAATTAATTACAAATTACTTAGTCGTGATTGCTAAATGAGGGGACCATTGGAAGGGACGTTTTTAATCCTCTTTTGGACACTTTTTTTTTAGTCTAACACCTTGTATTTTATCAATAAGATAATGAAGTTGAATTCTATCAAAAAAAATCGCGGTACCCTGGGGTGTAACACAAACTCCTTAACTAGCGCGCTTTTGAGAACTAGCTGATGGACTATTACCTTGAAGACCATAATGCTTTCAATTCTAATTTTAGGAACACCCCCAGACAAACCACGAAATATATCAATAAAACCAGCATCGTATGGTTTGATAGTCACATGGAAGCAACCTTTATACAAAACAGATTTCATACAAAGCTACAGTTTGTTTTATGAGCATGAATTCACATCGAAACCAGTTAAAATTCTGTTAACAAAACAGCAGTTTTCTTATGTAGTTGATACAACAAAGTATCCAGGAACCAGGTTTGAAGTTTGGATGATGACCAATGGAGATGGAGGTACCAGTTCGGAAACAAGTCACGTGTTTGCATTTTCTGGTACACGGCTAGTCTCTCTTATATATTTGCGTGTATTTTAGTCTTTAAATTCGTCTTATCGTACTATAAATTAGATTTGAAAAAAAACATAAAATATATACTCTTTAAAAAATGGACAAATTTGGTACATATCAACAAGAAGCATTTTGAATAGTATATCTATGAATAATACTCAAATTCTAATTAACCATCACATCGTCTGAAAGCATGCGTGTTTATCTCGACAATGGCAGAACCTGGAATCTTTGGTGAACGAAACCAACGATATTTATAATTATATTTAGCTTCATTTTCAGTATATAAAAAAGTACAAAAACTGCAGTGATAAGTAGAATTCTTTTTTTATCATTTCAGGGTGTGGTGGAAATATAAATATATCTAACATAACCTCTTTCATTATCACACCATTCTATGGAAACTGGTGCCCGCGTGATGCTTTCTGCAAATGGCACGTGACTTCACAATTCAGTTTTCTTTTGCAAATTATTGATGTTAAATTACCTCAATCAAATTCGAGTAGTTGTGATCATGTGACTGGCCAGTGTGGCTACCTGACTAACAAATGTGATCGTATAACACTGGAAATTTCTAACAATGGTAAAATTTGTGACCAGCAGGAACTTATGAAAACTTATCTCATTCATGAAAAAGAGGCTGATATTTCTTTGACAGCACGTGACAACATAGACAAGATTAAGTTATTCCTTAAAATAAGTACCAGTGGTATGTTTTTCTCTCTGATTTTCTATATGTCTTGAAATGTTCGATTGGAAATAGTTCGTCAGTAAAAAAAGTTTGATTTCTCCTGTCAACCACGATGGGTATTGGACAAAGCACTTAATTTCTCATGTAGGTTCAAAATTTTTATCTCCAACCTTGCATACATTTGTTTTATTTCGTTATTTGCATAATAAGTGTTTGGCTTCCTGTAAACTGTTTCTGGAGTATCTTTTCAAATATTTTATGTTTGTCATAATTTTATGTTGCGACTTATAATTTGTTTGCCAAGTTGTTTTTATATCAAAAAGGTGAGGTGTCGTCTATATGGTCGACTTGTAAACGGCAATCTACATTCAGACCGTATAATCAAAATATGCATACCATGAGACTTGGACGAAAATTTCACTTGAGGCTTCGATGAAATTTTATCGTTAAGATCTAAATGCATGTGCAGGTTTCTTGTGATCGGACAATTTGTATGTGCAGTAACTGTTCATATTTTACTTCCAGAACTGATGGACACAACATCCCCAGCAAGAACAAAGCAACCAGTGTCAATTTCAGGTAAGTCTTTCATTATTTGACTGTACACTAGTTCTACTATTATCTTTTATGGCTAGTCATCATATAAAAGTTATCTATTTTTAAATTAGCAAAAGTGAACACCGAAAGATAGCTTGAAACCGGATGAAATATTATCTATTCAAAATTATTGTATCAGTTGACCAGAAGTAGTTGCTAAAATCAAGGGGTTATAGATGAGGTAATGTGGTAATTTTTTTAAATTTCATGGTCACAAAACTTTGATTTTTTCGAAAAACTAAGGATTTTCTTATCCCAGGCATAGATTACCTTAGCCGCATTTGGCACAACTTTTTGGAATTCTGGATCCTCAATGCTCTTCAACTTTGTGCTTGTTTGGCTTTATACATATTCTGATATGAGCATCACTGATGAGTCTTATGTAGACAAAACGCGCGTCTGGCGTACTAAATTATAATCCTGGTACCTTTTATAACTATTAAGGGGTGATATAAAGCTGTTTTATCAATGCTTATCAAGCCCTTATGAATACAAAACAGAAATAAAATTATATGAAGCATAGAACATAATTATGGAAAGGATTGAGACAACAAAATTTAAAGTTGATGTAATGAAAATATCTGAACGTGCAAAAGTATTTTAAATTGAATTCACTGGTAACTTCTTTAAAAAAAAATTCTGCAAGGTTGGAAAAAAAATCAACACGAATAAAAAAAAACACATGATCACAAACTTTTCAAAGACATATTGTCAAAAATCCCGAGCTTTTGCTAGTCACGAAACCAGGTTCAACTCAACATGTTTTCTTAAATGTCCTTATGTTGTTTTAAACAGCGGTATACTACTGTTGCCTTTTTTTTAAGATCAAATGAATTATAGGAACTGTCTAAAGTCAGCTTTGGTTAAAAAAAAAAATCAACACATTAATGCTATTCTTCGTCCAATTGTTTAATTCTTTACTTAATTAAACTAAAATTGAGTTTCTTTTATTTTAGGTTGCAGTCAGTATATTTTAAAAACATTTGTGTTACTCACAATTGTTATTTGTCATATTTCTATCAAGTAGATTAAAGCTTTGACAATAACCTCATCTTAGTAAAGAAAGCCTGTGCTTCAGTATAATAAAATTGAGAATGGAAATGGGGAATGTGTCAAAGAGACAACAACCCGACCATAGAAATAACAACAGCAAAAGGTCACCAACAGGTCTTCAATGTAGAGAGAAATTCCCGCACACCGGAGGTGTCCTTCAGCTGGCCTCTAAACAAATAAATACTAGTTCAGTGATAATATTGATTGATTGTTGGTTGCTTTACGCCGCATTAGCACAAAAAGGCTATATCGCGGCGATTCAGTGATAATAAGTCTACCATATAATAAAAATATACAACGTATGTGAGAATAACAACATTTTACCAGAAACAAATAAATCTTAAAATTGTCCTTGGATTTCATAATGGACAGAAAATGATTGTCTTTACATCAATTTGTATTGTTATCGACCCCCTTTTCTGATGTCTTTTACAGTTCTTATAACCGTTCATATGTTACAGGTCATCATCTTTTGTTAAGTGCGTAGTGTTTTGTGGACTTTTATATCAAGTTGAAGCTGTACCTTGACCTATAATTGTTTACTTTTATAAATTGTTACTTGAATGGAGAGTTGTCTCATTGGCACTTATACCACATCTTCCGATATCTATTTGTTGCCTTTTCGTCGTCTTGTATTTTTTGCCATGTTGTTGTCAGTGTCTTGTGGAAGTAAATGTGTCCCGTTTTTCTTCAGTCTAGCGGAGGACATATTATGAAGTCATTCTTTCCAATAGTACAAGAGAAAACAGCGATGAAAATATATGTTTGACTAACGGATGGACAAACAAGGTGATATTAAGTTTGCCCCATTCCTCCATGCAAGATTGAGCATCGGTCAAAAAATGTGCTGTCTAATAAATCAAAGGACTATGGGTAATTTTATTTTTTGAACCAAAAATAAAAATATCGCCATTTCAATTGGTTGGAATTCCATTGTTTGATGCAGGAGTTTAGACATTTCAGTTTGAAATTCAAAGCCAATGATGCTTGTCATTTTGTTCTACTTTTTAAATTTATGTATTTTTACAGTTATTGTCCTCTGCAACATGAAAATGATTAAAATCTATGTTTTAATATATAATATAGTTCCTGATTATTTTTCTGAATGAATGTTATTGGATACTAGTAGCCTAGGCAATTTCATGATTTTTTTTTTTAAAGTTTTCAAACAATGAAAACTGGTGCTAAGTGACTTTGTCAGTACAGAAAAAGCATAGAGAAATAATATGACAGATTCATGGTTCGGATATCCATTTCTTTAAAAGTTGACACCACTGCACACCTCCAACTTTCAACTTTTGAGCAATGACCATCAGACCATTCTGAACTCTACAGCAATGGATTGGCTGATTGGTTATTTTTTTAGTTGAGTGAAATCAATTTCAGCACAATTTGTTATATCCTGCAGTCAAATTTTATTAGTGTATAAAGCAGGAGTATTTGAAGACAACTAACTAGCTTGGAAAGAAAACTGGCAAATGAATCCAAGACATAATGAGGGTTAGATCTCACAACCTCAGTGTGAAAAGGCAGTTGATTCGTGTAGATGAATTACCAAGAAAACTCTGTCACTTTAGCAAACAATAAACATTCATGCCAAATAAACTCATCATAGATACCAGGATTAAAGTTTTATTATTACGCCAAACATGCATTTCGTCTACAAAAGACTCATTAGTGACGCTCAAATCAAAAATGTTAAAAAAAACAAATAAAGTACGTAATTGAAGAGCATTGAGGACCAAACATTCCTAAAGTTTTTCCAAATACAAGTGACTATATCAGCCTAGCAACCAAACCAAAAAAAAGTTGTGGCAACAATATAATTTAGAATAAAAAATCAAGCATAATACAAATATCTTCTATTTTTATTGACATTTTATATATTTATTTATACATAATGAATATTTACAGTGACAACAAAAATGATAAAATCCTTAAGATCACTTAAATGCTATAACTTTTTCAGTCTGAAAGCATAAAAATAAACCTCAATGTTGCAATCTTTTTAAAAAACATCAACTTTGTTGGGTTTTTTTCTTTTTCAGTGATTTTTACCCAATATTAAAATCATTGCAAAACATTTTGAATTAACAGTGTAGAATCATATTTTTAAGGTATGTTTTAGCTTTATAAGCTCAGACATCCAATATGTTATTTCCTCCAGAATGTGTAAAAATATGTGTATAGGATTTCCTTGAGCCAAGTCTCATTTGGTAATTCCTCTGACTAATACTGTCAATTCAAAGTTTCACTGATCACTTTAACAGAAAATTATTCCACACCACCAACTTAAAAAAAAATTGCTGAGAAAATTCTTCTGAATATTAAGACTAAAGACTTGTAAACATCCGTTAAATATCAATTTTAAGAACATTATAAATATTTCATAGTGTTTAAAACACTTCAGGGACCATCTCAAACATGTTTTCTTCACTTAGTCTTTCAAACAAATGTCACATTAATTATCAAACAGTTTGATCAAGGTTTCCATATTTTTAATAGTCCATCTTCTGAGTAAGTCCCCAGTAAATTTTGATGTGGATGATGTGTTATTCCTATTACATCTTTTTCATGTACCTGTAAAGGATAAAAAAAAAATTCAATACTGTTACATAATTTATTTCATACTTTCTACAGCTCCTTATTTTCTGAGTCATCTAAAATCAACAATCCCAATTCTGTAATCTTAACTTATTTTAACCTTTAGGCTTTTATCTGATTTTACTTCAATTTAATTGGGTTCAATATTATGATTATTGATTTTTCTGATTTTTTTTTTTTCTATTAAGAAAGACTCAAGTTTTGCATACTGCAAACATATTTTCACAATCTACTCCCATAGTCATGAAAATTTGTTGGTTAATTGTAATCATTTTCCTATAAACTAATTCAGGGACAAAACTTAACTCTTTCTCCAAGGGCCAGCTGGGCCCCTCAAGTACTTTTTTCAGGGGCCTAGATGAAATTTTAGGGACCCAACCAATTTCTATTTTAATAAAATAAAACTTAAATATTCTTTTCATATACTAATTTATAGAGCCTTTCTATGTAATCCTATATGTAATGTTTGAATCTGGAAAAGATAATGTATGCGAACTTCATATAAGGATAGACATGGGATTCAATGCAAAATATTATTTGTCGCCAGCTGGGCGATCAGGATGATAAATATGTTCGCCCAGCCTAAAATCTGGTCGCATTGGGCGACTGTTAAGCTTCGTCCCTGTAATTGATAATATTCAGTATTCACTTTTTCCTTCTTTTTAAATCCTTTTATTTTCATTATGTAATGCCATTAAAATCAACCTCTATACATATTAAATCATTTAGACAGTCTTGAAAGGTGTTTACACTTATTAACAAATAACCACAGATATGGAAACGAATGTGTAAATTTTTTAAAGAAAATTGAAAAAAAATATCAAAGAATCACCTATCAAACAGATCCCACAAGCTCTTAAGCTCAACAACATTTGTTGTTTTTATAGTGATATTAAGATGATAACACAATATTGACTGCTGTACCCCTATTTTTGACATTTGTACTCTTTGAGTATGTTTGTATTGTTCATACATCGTTGACAATGTAATGGAATTTGATACGACTGTCATACAAGTGAGAGGTTTAGCTAGCTATAAAACCAGGTTCAATCCACCATTTTCTACATTAGAAAATGCCTGTACCAAGTCAGGAATATGACAGTTGTTATCCATTCGTTTGATGTGTTTGGACTTTTGATTTTGCCTTTTGATTTTGGATTTTCCTTTTTGAATTTTTTACATGTTATAACTCATTGATGTCTAGATGCTGACCAAATGAGAAGTAATTTTTTTCAGTATTATTTGAGACAAGAGGATTGAAATATGCAAATATTCCTTAGATTAACAGTTATGAAAAAAGATGGACATGATGATTGTAATATAGCCCCACTCTAGTACAAAATATCTTCTATTCTCAAGCTAAGGTACAACAATACATTCTCCTCTCACAAGCTTATATATACAGAACTGGTGTCTCTAAATTTAAGTTTTAATGTCTGACATACACACTCCTGGGGAGAGATGTTTTGACTACTTACAGTTAAAGTTCTTTCTAGTTTGCCAGTACTAATACAGAAACAATATAACACCATATCTTCTCCCACACAATAGATCCATTCTCCTCTCGGTGATAATGTACAACAAACGAAATCTCCTCCTTCTCGCTTACCACTGGAAAAACTCCTGACAATCTGAAAAGAAATCCACATGTTAGAAGTGGTTCTTCTTTTTTAAGAAACAGAATGATCCTTCAACATAGTCTTTTACAAAAGAAGCAGAGTCTTTTACAAAAGTTAATTGGCACAACACATACATGACATGTTTAGGCTCAAAGCCAAAAAGGACAGAAAATAAGAAATCAATGGAATCTTTAAAACCAAAGCAAAGATCTTTACATAAGTCAGAGTCAGAACTATTCTAAATCAAATGTCCCTTATATTACTAGACAGATAGTCAACTTTTTTAAATATGTTAATTAGGAGATAACTGTATTGTATTTTAAGCTGGGAGCGGAGATAGGTAAACGGATATTTGCGACAGTAAAATCTACGTTTTACGAAGGCCAAGCTTAAAATACAATACGGTTATCTCCATTCTAATGCCACATATTAAAATAAATGTCATTTAATAAATATTTTGGCTTAAAAATGGCATAAATGAAAAAGTCCGTGAAAGTGTTGCATTGTCTTTAGCATCTAAACAATGTGACGTCATGTGTTCACTCTGGATGTCAAACATGAATACTAAACATATTTTTATTTTTCGTACGCTTCAGAATGGTTTCAATATAGACTTAAAGAAGATTTTGAGGCTCAAAATGTGAATATCTTGTTTATTTTTTGAGAAATTACATATCCCAGAATTCAAAATGGTGGCTTTCTTAGTTACGGAATGGTAGAACGTGGAATCTAACCCCTCAAAATATTTATCAACGTCCAATGAAAAATATCGTTACAAACTAATTGCATTAGAATTATCATTATGCCATATCATATGATTATTTTTTTCCAGCCTTTCTTGTAGTGATTGGACAAATGTGTTAGATTAATTATTGCAGTTTTAGAAAATGCTACATATAAAATGTTTTCTTTTTGTAAATCCTATCAATACACAATTTTTGAGACACTTTATATATATTTGTCTGTCCTTGAATCTTTTTGTGTTTATTTGTACTGCATTCCTGTCACCATGGTCACAAACTGTTGTAATTGTAGAGGTAACTTTAACATTGCAATATACTATAAACAAACTTATTTTTTGGGAGCGATTTATTTTCAGGACTTTTGTGAGTAGAAAAATATCGCGAATATAAATCTCTGCAATTATGTAAAACTTTAATTATCTATTACTTAACTACATCAAGCAAATTTAAGAATCCCGAAATTAAATCGCCTCGAAGTGGACTAGAAAGGTCTAAACGTGATATAAGTTTTCGTGAAAATAAGTTGGTTTACAGTTAGCTGGATGTTTGGCTTGCCATAAAACTAATTTCAATCCACCATTGTTTTTCTTAAAATGTCCAGTACCAAGTCAGGAATATGGCAGTTAATATGAAATATGGAAAGTTGGTGTTTGTTTCATTGTTTTCTTCTTATGGTTGATGTTTTTAGATTTGGTGTGTGACCTGGATTTATTTTAACCTAAAAATATATAAAATCATTTAACAAAACATCATGTGACATACCTGGCCTTGCATGTTCATGATGACAACTGTATTAGATCTGTTGCAGACGACAAACTGTTCAGCATTCCTAGGCAACGGGTGTACACTATGTACCGTAGTGTCACTTCCTGCTGTACCGCCAAGAGATTTAAACGTGTTAGAACATTCCGTTGTTTTGAGATTCCATACTTTTATTGTTCCATCTGAACTGGCACTGTAAAAAAATACATTTGGGATGTATCAAAATGTCTCATGCAAACATTAAAGGAGTCATCTTAAAGTTCTATAAATTTTTACTCTTCCAAAAAGAAATCAATATATATATGGTTTTTAGTTGGTTGTTTTCTCATGTAAATCCAGACCATAACCAGATGCTCCGCAGGGCGTAGCTTTATACGACCGCAGAGGTTGAACCCTGAACGGTTGGGGCAAGTATGGACACAACATTCAAGCTGGATTCAGCTCTAAATTTGGATTGTGATTAAATAGTTGACACAGCATAGGTTTCTGACACAGAATGAATGTTTTCTAATGAACTTAAAATTTTTGTTTTCTCTTAGAGCACTATGCTGTTGAATATTAATCCTCTCAAAAAAATGTTTGAAGAAATTTTCATTCTATTTATGAAATTTCATTTCAAATGAGAAAATTGAACCCAATTTTTTTAATCACATCCCCCTTTCCCTTATTCCAAATTAATCTCAATTGAATTTCTAATGGAGTTTGCAACAATAACTACTCATTTAAATACATCATAAAATATTAAGATGTAAAAAAACTGCTTGTTATCACTGAATGGTAAAGATTATTTTAATTTATCAGTTGGTAGTAAAAAGTGAATATACATTGTATATAACAAAGATTTGAGTTGATTCTGGACAAAGAAAGATAACTCCAATTTAAAAAAAATATTGCTATTTCACAATATTGTGCAATTAGATATTTCTTGCTTACTATTCTGGCCAAAGAAAGATAACTCTAATTAAAAAAAAATATTGCTATTTCACAATATTGTGCAATTAGATATTTCTTGCCATTGTGCAATACTGTGCAATTGAAAAGACTTGCTATTGCACAATACTTAATATAATATTTTAGATCCTGATTGGGACCAACTTGAAAACTGGGCCCATAATCAAAAATCTAAGTACATGTTTGGATTCAGCATATCAAAGAACCCCAAGATTTCAATTTTTGTTAAAATCAAACTAAGTTTAATTTTGGACCCTTTGGACTTTAATGTAGACCAATTTGAAAACAGGACCAAAAATGAAGAATCTACATACACAGTTAGATTTGGCATATCAAAGAACCCCATTTATTCAATTTTTAATGAAATCAAACAATGTTTAATTTTGGACCCCGATTTGCACCAACTTGAAAACTGGGCCAATAATCAAGAATCTAAATACATTTTTAGATTCAGCATATCAAAGAACCAAACCGATTAATTTTTTGTCAAAATCAAACTAAGTTTAATTTTGGACCCTTTGGACCTTAATGTAGACCAATTTGAAAATGGGACCAAAAATTAAGAATCTACATACACAGTTAGATTCCGCATATCAAAGAACCCCAATTATTCAATTCTTGATGAAATCAAACAAAGTTTAATTTTGGACCCTTTGGGCCCCTTTTTCCTAAACTGTTAGAACCAAAACTCCCAAAATCAATACCAACTTTCCTTTTATGGTCATAAACCTTGTGTTTAAATTTCATAGATTTCTATTTACTTATACTAAAGTTATGGTGCGAAAACCAAGAAAAATGCTTATTTGGGTCCCTTTTTGGCCCCTTATTCCTAAACTGTTGGGACCTAAACTCCCATAATCAATACCAACCTTCCTTTTGTGGTCATAAACATTGTGTTTAAATTTCATTGATTTCTATTAACTTAAACTAAAGTTATTGTGCGAAAACCAAGAATAATGCTTATTTGGGCCCTTTTTTGGCCCCTAATTCCTAAACTGTTGAAACCAAAACTCCCAAAATCAATCCCAACCTTTCTTTTGTGGTCATAAACCTTGTGTCAAAATTTCATAGATTTCTATTAACTTTAACTAAAGTTATAGTGCGAAAACCAAGAAAATGCTTATTTGGGCCCTTTTTGGCCCCTAATTCCTAAAATGTTGGGACCAAAACTCCCAAAATCAATACCAACCTTCCTTTTGTGGTCATAAACCTTGTGTTAAAATTTCATAGATTTCTATTCACTTTTACTAAAGTTAGAGTGCGAAAACTAAAAGTATTCGGACGACGACGACGCCGCCAACGTGATAGCAATATACGACGAAAATTTTTTCAAAATTTGCGGTCGTATAAAAATACAATTCAATATATTTTAACCAATAGTGTCATTTAAAAAAATCAAATCTAATTTCCTTGAAATGATGTCATCATTTCCCTATTGGTCACATTAAGTCTTGATGTGTGTGCTGTTCTCCTTTTAAAAAAATGTTAAGCAGTTTGAATTATTCGTGATGCGACTTTTGATCTTCTGTTTTTACTGTTTCATTCATCAGTATGTCAGTATGATTTCTTGAATGTTACAGCATTATTTTCAATGTTGTGGGACCCTTGAACTCCTTCTATTTGACTTGAGACTCACCTTAGTATGTGATGATTGTCTTGTGTAAACACTGCATCATTTACAAAGGATGTGTGACCTCTGAACTCCTTCTATTTGACTTGAGACTCACCTTAGTATGTGATGATTGTCTTGTGTAAACACTGCATCATTTACAAAGGATGTGTGACCTCTGAACTCTTTCAGTAGTTTACCAGACTTCAAACCATGGATTCTGAAACAGATAACACTGAATTGTATCACAATAACAAGTCTCTAATGAAACTTCTACATAAAATAACTTTGAATAAATATGGAATACACATTCTACAGTATAATGTTCATGGATACATTCACTTAAACTTGTTAAGAACACTATCATTATCCAGAATGAAAAGCCAAAATGACAGGAGAGAAGGTTTTTGAAAATGTCAATTATTCGCTAAATAAATAACATTATAAAGGGACGTAACTAGAAACCTGTGAAAGTGACGCAACCTTAAATTGAACTTGTTCTGTGATTTATAGTTATAAGCATTTGATGTAACTTTCATTTGTATCATTGAAAACAAACTAAACAGAAACATATTTCTGGAATATACAGACTGACATACATACGGGTAACAATTAATGCCTCATTTCTCAAAGAGCATGCATAAATATTAATCACTTGCATTTAATTGATTTTTTAATCACTTGCATTTAATTGATTTTTTACTGCCAGGATTCTGTTTTTCTGTCTGGTTTGCCACTGTTGAAAATCTTGATACATAGTGAACATATATTGAAACTTTGTGAATTCTTACCTTATTGCCTGGTCAAATGAACAACTAAGTATTTGACTGTTGTCTTTAGAAAAGTTTACACAGGTTATACCCTTTGTGTGACATCGTTCTATTTTTCGTAAACATTGTCCTGTTAAAATTTTCCACACCTGCAATAAATCCATTTAAAAATTGTCAATATATTTAGTGTACAGAAGATTACATGTTACAATTACATTTTTAAATTACAGGTAAATCAAATTCAAAATTGTGTCTAATTTTAAATCATAAAACATGTCAAGACACAAGACATTTTACTGCTAGTTTTTTAATTTATTTTGTCTTCATAACATCTATAACAGGTTTTATATTAGTTTTCTGGAGTATATTACAATTTTTGTTTACAATACTCAGTGAACTATTCTGATATGTCTGAAGACAAAATTATAAAAAATTAATATTTTGATTAACAAAGAAAAGAAAATACTGGAATTTAAAATTGTAAACCAATGAAAATCAAAATAATGAAAATATGACAAAAAAATTATGAAACAACAAAAAGTTTATGATCAACAAATATCACTTGAAAATTTACCTTCAGTTTGCCATCCTGTGCCCCTGTTGCTAACATCTCAGCATCTCTACTGAAACACATACATAAAACAGCATCGTCCATCATCATAAAATTGTCCTGAAATAAAAAAATAAAGCTGTTGAAATTTGAAAACAAGAGAATGAACATCTTATAATAAGGGATTGATTTTAAATATTTCACACAATTGTTCCAGGACGAGCTTATCCATCAGGAGCACCTGAGATCACTTGGTGGGGCTCAAGAGGCCTAAACTTAAGTTTTCTATAATGCTTTTGTTTGTCTTTCTTTTTTTGCCATTGCGTTGTCAGTTTATTTTCCAGTTTGAATGTCCCCTTGGTATTGCTAACCTCTCTTTTAAAAAGGGTTATTTTGCAAACAATTATCAGGTCAAAGGGCATATTGTACAGATACAGAATAAAAAATCTCAGAGATCAGCCCAAGTTTTTAGTTTGGATTAAAATCTAATTTACTGTCTAAGGTATAGTATCCTACTGATTAGGTATTCCTTTTTCATTTTTTTTCTTCATTTTTTGCTATTATATTGTTTGATTTTTCTCCAAATCATAGTTATTTTTTCAAAATAAATAATTGTATCCAGCTAAAATTTGGCTTAGGGCTGTCTTAAATATGCAGTAAAAAGTCTGCTATTTCTCAATGTTGAAAGTCTCACTCTGACTTAAAACGTCAATAAAAGCACAGCTGCATGGAAAGCTTCTAGACCCCCATAAAACACTTACTTGTGCTTGGTATCTTAAATCTTTTCTGATTTTTCCTGTAGTAAAATTCCATACTTCTATAAATCCATCCACTGACCCAGTGACCAGATATTGACCATCAGGAGAAAATCTGGCACATTCAATGTGAGCTTTTTGTCCAAACTGTAAAAAGATAAAAACCAGATGTTTACATACCAATTTAGGCATATTTAGTTAATTTTTCATAAAATATTGTAAGGGTAAAATGTTTCTGTTGAAGTAAATTCAAAACTTTGGTTATACAAAATAAAGTGGAGTAATTCAAAATTGTTTTTTCTCGATGTATAAAAATGTAGAAAACTTTTTAAACCATGCTATTCTGGCAAATTTGTGAAGTTTTTCATTGGTATTTTTTCTCAGTTGTAAGGAATATTTTTATATTCAGTTGTGTAAAGGTTTTATTCTAGTTATTTTTATTCAGTTGTGAACAATATTTTTAGTTGCTATTTTTATTCAGTTGAGTACAGTATTTTTTTCCTTTTAAAATTGACTTAGTTAAATACAGTATATTTTCCTTGTTAGCTTGACTCAGTTGAGTACAGTATCTATTCTTTATTAAATTGACTCAGTTGTGTAAATTACTTTTGTTTTTTGTTTTTTTCAGTTTTGTAATACTGGTTTTTTTTCAGAATATTTGCATTTTTTTTGTTAGTTTTGAAACAAATGTGCAAACATTTTTCTCTGGTTCTTTACCTTAATAGTTTTACTAAGCTGTGTAGGATATTTTTCTTCTTCTTGTTCTTTGACTGCTGCCTTTCCTCTGAAGACATCTATCGTGGTTCCTTAAGACATAAACAACAAATGAAATCATTTGCATACGAAAACTTTTTTCTTGCAAAGTTGAAAGTGTAATTGAAACCGGTTTTTTTTTCATTAAGTGTGTACTTATTTAAGATTTAAGTTATAAATGTTCTGTGGAGAAGATAATGTTTCAATTTGATTGACATGGGGTGGTTCTATAGGAGCATACATAAAGGTTAAACCAAAGAAAAGTAAATTTTAAATATAATCTATGTCAGTGAAAGTGTGAAGAAAATCTCATATTGCCTTAAAATCTGTCAAAATAAGATAAGAAACATTGAATATTTATTCAGGTGACCTTCAATTTAAAAACTCAAGTAGAGATGGATTATGCATGAATTATGTGTGTTCAGTTATTAAAAGGAAACAAGAATGTGTCCTCAGTACACGAATGCCCCACTCGCAAAATCGTTTTCTATGTTCAGTGGACCGTGAAATTGGGGTAAAATCTCTAATTTGGCATTAAAATTAGAAAGATCATATCATAGGCAACATGTGTACTAAGTTTGAAGTCAATTGGACTTCAACTTCATCAAAAACTACCTTGACCAAAAACTTTAACCTGAGGCGGGGCAGACGGACGAACGGACGGACGCACAGACCAGAAAACATAATGCCCCTCTACTATCGTAGGTGGGGCATAAAAAAGTCTACATTGAAAATCACCTGATTGCTTGACTGGATCCACAAAAACTTATAGAGGTAAAACAATGATAAACATATATTTTTAACCTATAATATGAAATTAAACAGACTTAAAAAATCCAATTGTATGAGTTTGCTATCTATATGTATGTTTATATTGACTCTAATATATGACCATCTGCAGTCTTTACAGGTCAACTCAATAGTTAATAAGATTGTGTCTATTAAGACATAATACACAGGAAACGATGATACATATTAACGAGCCCATGCCTTGTAAATTGTTTATTTTAGACTTTAATCATTTGGATATATGTTTTAGTATGTCATCAATCGAAAATAAGAATTTGAGTCTGAACAGGAATTTGACAGCAATGGCCCTTTAAAATAAATTTTTGGTTAATCATGATCTGGACAAAATGGTAAATAGAGCTTGTGGAAATAACAGACTGCATAAGCTGTAATGTAGTTTTACATTTCATTCTGTATGAACTATAGATTTACCTGGAGGCAACAATCCTTGATGTTGCTGCCATTTTAATGACTGTCCCAGTAAAGCTAACAAACGAGATGGTGGAACTACATTAACTTCTCCTGATAAGGCCTGAGCTATGGCATTTCTCCTTCTTTCCTTTGTCTGACCTTCTGGGTATGCCTGCAATAAAATACATATATGTAAAGAGGTTGTTTATTTGACCAATACAATTATTTGCCAATGAATATACATTTTCTGATGAATATTCAATTAAAAAATAAGTCTGTTGTTGGTATTTGTCACTGTAAAAGCGGATTGATATTCTTGCATAAAAGATTATTGAGTTTTCTGTTTGTAAACATATTCTGATGCGAATGTACAAATATATAAATTACTTCTATCAACATTTAAGTTTTTATAATTGTATGAAGTGTATAAAACTTATCTCTAAAAACAAAGTATGACTAGCCAGCATGTTTTCTGAATTTTTATGAATGTCTGACTCATTATACCAATAATTACCTCCCATTGATCATAGCCAGAATGCTTTCATTAAATTCCAATTATTACCTCCCTTGTTTGTTTTTCTAAGTATATCACAAGTGTGTAAACATATATGTATGTCTAGTTGTATAGAAATGATTTTTTTTTCTTATTTTCATGTTGTTTTTTAACCCTCCTTCCTAATATTCTTAATGTATATATATTTCTGTCTGTTCTAATAATAACCTCCCTTGTTTTATTTTCTGAGTATATCATGTGTTTACATTAATATCTATTGTCTTTTTTCCCCAATTTTGTTTTCTTTTTTTTTAAATTTCTGTCTGTTTGGTTGAACCTAGACAGCACGCTTTCTAAATGTATATATCATGTATATCTTTGTGACATGCTTTTAAAATGATCTCCATTGTTTAATTAAATTTTTCCCTTCGATCAAAATATGACCTAGCCAACATGTTTTCTAAATTTATATATCTGTCTGGATGGTCGAACTCACCTCCCTTGGATCAAAATATGACCTAGCCAACATGTTTTCTAAATGTATATATCTGTCTGGTTGGTTGTGTTTCATCATGATCATTGGATCTGTCTGACGAAGTAATGTCTTTGCTGCTCCAAGCTCACGTAATTCTACCAACTCTAATACAATCTAAAAAAATATAATATTTTCATGAAAAACAAGAATGTGTCCACAGAACATGGATGCCCCACTCACAATATCATTTTCCATGATCAGAGGACCATGACATTGGGGTAAAAACTTTTATTTGTCGTTTAAATTAAAAAGATCATATCATAGGGAACATGTGACCTAAGTTTAAAGTTTATTGGACTTCCAACTTTCTTGACCAAAAACTTTAACCTAAAGTGGGACAGATGGACAAACGAACGGAGGATCAGACAAGAAAACATAATGCCCCTCTACTATCGTAGGTGGGGCATTAAAATTCAACAGTTTTTGATGTGGGTGTTTGTTTGATGATTAAGTCACTATACAGATTAGAAACTGACTTCTTTTGTGATCTATGACAATGCTTATTTATTCAAATGCATATTAATTTTTTTGATAGTGCTTGTTTACATTGTAGCTTATGGCACAATGAACATTATTGTCAATAAGACTTTCACATTGACCTACAATCTTGTCTGTTTATTTATATAATCTTTAAATTTTTTTATTAGTTTGTTGAAGAATCTCTCTTCCTTGTAGCACATTAGCCCTAGAACCATTATTTTGAGCTTAGACCTCACCTGTTCATATAAATCTATAAGTTTCTGATCAGGGAGTTTCAGTGTCTGTATGGCTTGGAGCACACTGTCCCAGTGACCACTGTTGATGTCAGAGACGAATCCATCTACAGAATCAACAGTATTCAATGATGTCCCGCTCTCTTCTTGTAGGACTGTAAGTGTCCGTAGTAAATTGTTTTCCTTGAGATACTGCTCAATCAGACGAACAACACTGAAAAAATAATTTAAAATAACATTGTGCATTGTTGTGATTTGATTTTCTGCACCACTTTTAAGCACTGCTTTTGGGCTATTTCTTGGTGGCCATTTTATATTTGTGGATGGAGCTGGAATGCCTGGAGAAAACCATTGGATCTTCGACAGGAAAACTGACAATCCTGGTCAATTAAGATTGGAATTGAGTGCAACAGCAGACAAGGGGTTCCAACTTATAACCTCAGTGTTGACTGGCTAGCGATTACAGTAGTAGCTTCTTATAATTAGACAACTTGACCACCAAGGTCCATAATGAGCATTGTGACTATTAATATAAGGAAATTTACAGGAAAATGCATGAAGCAAAAAGTCTGCCACAAAGTTTTCCATACAATAAATTTTGGTCTGTGATAAACATACATAAGATAAGGTCCAAACCTTAAGACCAGTAGGCATCTACAGTAGGGTAATCAAGAACCTGGATATTCCATACTCTGACACCAGAGTCTTTTCTGTACCAGGAAGGAAAAGAACCAATCAAAAAGTGCCACCTTATTATTATTAACCTCATCAGACTTATAGAAATGGTACAATCAGAGAGTGGAACACCTTTCCCAACCCTACTGTCTGCGCCCCAAGTCCTGAATCTTTTCTCAGCTTCGTCATAAGATTAAAATAACATATTTTTAAACTGCACCCGATATTTTTTATTATTCATGTTATTAAGTTACAAAAATATTGCATGCGCTCACTTTAAAATGTGACAGAATAGTCCACCTACTGATGGAGGTATCTCACACACCAGAGTCTTTCCTGAAGGAGAAGAAACAAACAAAAAGTGCCACATGGTTATTATTAACCTAATAGAAATGATACAATCAGAGAGTGGAATAGAAATGGTAAAATCAGAGAGTGGAGCACCTTGCCCAACTCTACTGTCTGCGCCCCAAGTCCTGAATCTTTCTCAGCTTGGTCATAAAATTAAAATGACATATTTGTAAATTGCACCCTTTCTTTTTGTTTATCAAATTTCAAAAATATTGCATGCGCTCACTCTAAAATGTGGCAGAATAGTCAACCAGTTGATGGTGGCCGCTTACAGGAAGAAGAAGACAACAATACACCTTATCGCTATTAGCTTGACCTTTTGACGCATACAACAAGCACTTTTCCATTGTGGCGTCAGATATTTTGTTTTATGACGTCAAAATTTTACAGGAACCTGTGCGATATCCAGTAATGATGATCATGATTGGAGTGTACCATTCACACCATTGAAGGTGCTCATTAATATGAGCTGGATTGTAGAACTTTTTTTTAGGGAAACATCTAAAAACTGAAGCTGTTAATGACATGACTACAAGGTGGAAACAAATGAGTGTACGATGTTAAAATTCAATGTACACAGGTCCATATGCGTTATATAAATAGTCAAATGCAACATTGCTTTGATGAAATCACAAACAAATAAAATCTCTTACTCTCTTTGCTCGATTTCGACAGCCATGCTGAATGTGATCAGTGTTCGTGGAAATATTACAGGACTATTCTTTCGTCCTTTGTTTAAAACGCACGTACGACATGTAAACAATGTAAATCATGTGACTTTAAATTTGTTCAAAATGGTAGACAGCTTAACTTGACAGGCAATCATTGAAATTAAGTTGATTGACACAGTAAATAATAAATCACTAAATCTATTCAAATATTGTTTACGCAACAATTAACACCTTAAGTACGTAAATTCTTTGATAATTAGAAGCTTTAAAAATAGCGCTAGATATATATAGTGGTTTGAATTACAGCAAATACAGTAGCTATTTTGCCGGCTCTGATAAAAATATCTGAAAAAAATAGCATATTTGTATATTATATTAGTAATGACTTCTTTGCCTATGTCATCTTCATTAATGACCTACCTGCAGCAGTAACATCAAAAACACGCTTGTTTGCAGATGATTGTATCTTATACAGAAACATAACAAACCAACAAGATTGTACCATACTACAAAACGATCTAAACTGCCTAGCCAATTGGGAAAAAACTTGGGGTATGCAATTCCATCCTGAAAAATGCAACTCCCTCACTGTAACAAGATCACAGTCACCATTCAAACATGATTATGTATTAAAAGGCCACATCTTAGAATCCGTCAGCACTGCAAAATATCTTGGTATCACCCTTTCTCACAACATGTCTTGGGATACACACATAAATGATATTACTTCAAAAGCAAATAAGATCTTAGGCTTTCTAAAAAGAAACTTGAAAATAAACCAGGAAGAAACTTAAAGTTTGGCATACAAATCCATGGTACGTTCTAATTTAGAATACTGCTCTTCAGTTTGGTCACCTCACACCCAAAAACAAAAAAAAAACATTGAAAAAGTACAAAGAAGGGCAGCACGCTATGTCACCAACAGATACCACAACACCAGTAGTGTTACTTCCATGATTGACCATCTTCAATGGAAGTCACTTGAAACTCGCAGAAACATCAATCGAGTCACTATGCTTTACAAAATCTCTCACCATCTCATTGCAGTAGACCCAAACCTTTACCTTTTACCACAGCCAGTCAAAAACACCAGATTCACTAATCCATTATACAATACCAGACATTTAGCACAAGAACAGACTATTTCAAGTACAGCTTTTTTCCATTCACTGTTGTACTGTGGAACTCACTCCCACAAAACATCATCAGCGTTAACTCCCTGGATCAGTTTAAAATACTGATCCAGAGTCAGTATATTTAGATATCTAACCTGTTTGTAAATAATGTAAATGCGTTAATTTTTGTTTTGTTTTTGCACAAAATTATTTTTGAATTATTGCACAAAATTAGTTATTATATTTTATTAAGTGTCTGTTCGCGATGCGCCGACGTATAGTCATCAATGTGCTGATGGATTGTCGTATGATGTAGATGTAGATGTAGAAGTAGATGTCTATGATTAATTTAGTTAGTTATTTTGATGATTCATTCTTAAGAAATTGAAATAAATGATTTTAAAATTTATACATTCATGACATTTATAATACCAATTAAGGACGTATAACTAACAATCTAATAGTAAACTTTTATAAAAAGAATCAAATTATCATATGATTATCACTCAAATCGTTAAAATAAGATAATTATATTATTGTTTATGAGATACATATAATTGTTTAATACCTTTATTAGAATTTGGAGTAATAGTATGTAAGTTTTGTTGGAAATGTACATGAATGAATTAATAATTACATGAATTACCATGATTACACACCAACATGACCAATGAAATAAACATGCATGAATAGGTATTATTAATTATGTATTTATGTAATTCGATTTATTATTTACAAAGAGGGTAGCTTTAGCTAGTAAAATATTCATGTCTCCCCTGAAAATAAGGTATTAGTGATGCGTAATTTTATGGATATGTCAAAATGGGGTTCATGTAAGCTCACAATCTGTGAATCTGCCTTTTAACCCTTTTGCAGCACAATGCACAGGGCGGATGTATCCTTCAGGATGTTTGCACCTGTCCTAAGTCAGGAATCTGATCATGCTGATGTACAATAGTTGTCTTTTGTTTATGTAATTTATATGTGTTTCTCGTTTCTTGTTTTTTATAAAGATTAGATTGTTGGTTTTCCTGTTTGAATGGTTTTACACTAGTAATTTTGGGGCCCTTTATAGCTTTTTGTTTCGGAGTGTCAGCCAAGGCTCTGTGTAATGAATGCTGTACATTGACCTGACCTCTAATGGTTTACTTTTATAAATTGTTATTTGGATGGAGAGTTGTCTCATTGGCACTCACACCACATCTTCCTATATCCATGATACATGTATCTATTGACAAAAAAAACATGATATCAGAATAAAAAAATATCGAAATTACAGACAATGACAGAAGTCAGTTAAATTTAAAAAACGTTAAAAATTTTTGCTGAAATTTTTGTACCCTCGAGCCTCCTTAGGGACATCAATATTGTAAAATTTATTGTTGTTGTTCAGAAAAAAAAGAAGGTATTGACTATTCAAATGATCCCAGCATTTAATCATTAATATTATCGGACATTGATTCCTCTCTGCTTTTAATATGAAATCTGTTTTAAGATAACTAGTTTTCTTATACAACTTATGAATAGATAATATATATCAGCCTTCACACTTAACTTTTGAGTTCAGAAGCCAGATGCTCAATTTTTTGAAAATTTTATTTGGATACTTTTGGCTTGTACAATGTTGTATATAGAGAAGAATTTTACAAGCTACTGCCTTGGACTTGGGGTTAAGCATGAAGACTGATAATCATGATAATATATAATAGAACTATCATTGCATAAAAAGTTGTTTTGATCTATTGCTATATGCATATGTATGCACAAATATATACTTCCACTTTAGTCTTATATCCTGCATTTTATGTTTCAAAATATCTCCCACCAATTCCACCCCCCCCCCTCAAAAGAAAGAAAATTTTCATTTTCAATTAAAATTTAGAAAAACACATAGTTTGACTTTTTATAATACAAGTATTCTTATAAATTGATTATAATTTTCAAAAATCCATACACTATCAGGTCACAGCTAGATGCAAACAAACAAAACAAACAAAAATCAGTTTATTACAATGTACATGTACCATGTTTTTAATATCCTTTAATTTGCGTTTTTGATAAAATCATAAAAAATGCTAAAGAATTGAAATAGCCATCTCAAAATCATGCATTTAAAACTAAAATCTGGAAAATCAAAATCATGTTTAATTTATAATATGAGGGGGTACAAAGTGGTCCTGATCCTAAAATCTAGGGCTTAAAAACACGAAATCCTAAGGTCCTGAATTTAAAGAAATTTAGATCCCGTCATCCCAAAATTTGATAAAGAATTCCTGGATGCCGAAAGGATCAATCCAAAAATCATGAGCTTAAAAACATCCTATACGAAAAAAGGTACTTCCCCCCTAACAGCAATGTCCATGATGTTTGTTTTATATCAGTATATTCTACAATCATTTTCCCCAATTTATTTCAGATGAAAATTGAAAATGTTTCTGATGGTTGTGATGAATGAACATATGGATTGAATAAAATGAAGATGTCAGAAAAAAGAACCAGTTTAGCATACCAGGTATGTTTTTAGATGGATAGCAGTCTTGAATTTAAAAAAATAGAGGTAGTATGATTGCCAATGTGACAACTCACCAACAGAGACCAAATGACACAGAAGATGTCAACACAAGCTTGTTTGTAATTCCCTTATACATTTGTATGTTTATCAATTTTTCTGGATTTTTCTCTATATTGCTATAATTGACTTGATATACGTCATTGTTGTGTACACAAGGTACCGTATGCTGAATTTCGAAGGTAAATCATGAATTTTAATGTTCAACAAATTGTAAATTTTCTGTTGGCTTTGGCAAAACCATGAAATTAAATATCCACGAAAGTGTCAGTTTCCCTCAATCCACGAAAATTGATACCAACAAAAATAAATGAATCCACATTAATTTCTTATACAATGAAACACAACTTTTTTACTCAACTGCTAAAAAACGATTACTCTGAGTCATGACTAATTGAATCTCAAGGAATACATTAAAGTTAAAAAAAACAGAAAAAAAAACAGTTTTTACGTCTAGATGAAAAAATGTTGAGAATGAATTTAACATTTTCATCAAGACTAAATTCTTCAAATATCATAAAAGTTTAAGACAATTTTGTGTGAAATCTATTTTAATCTGACAACAAATTATAATATGAGGCAGGCATTACCTGTGAAAGGGGACGAAGTCTGTATGAATTGATTATTTAAAATGTTTGTCTCTAATATTTAATTAACTGTGCATTTGTATTCAGATATCGCAGATCAAATTTATTCGTTCATTGTGTAATCATACGTTGTTTGATTGAGTTAAGTCTGCCAATTGATATTTTATCGTATGTTTTTCTATGTTGTGATGTTATGCTATTGTTTCAGAAAAAAGGAGAAGGTTTGGATCCATTAAAACGTTTAATCCCGCTGCAAATGTTTGCACCTGTCCTAAGTCAGGAATCTGATGTACAGTAGTTGTCGTTTGTTTATGTAATATATACGTGTTTCTCGTTTCTCGTTTTGTTTATATAGATTAGACCGTTGGTTTTCCCGTTTGAATGGTTTTACACTAGTAATTTTGGGGCCCTTTAAAGCTTGTTGTTCGGTGTGAGCCAAGGCTCCGTGTTGAAGGCCGTACTTTAACCTATAATGGTTTACTTTTTAAATTGTTATTTGGATGGAGAGTTGTCTCATTGGCACTCACACCACATCTTCCTATATCTATATAATTTAACTTCCAAAAAGAAATGGAATATTTTAACGTTTTTGATTTTGCAATGGTTCTGTTGTTAGGCATTTTAAAAAAAAAATCCACCGTAAAAGGGGGCTTTGTTCCTTTATGATTAGCGATAGTAAAATAGTGTAATTTTTCAAGTAACTTAACTCAAGGTTTGGATCCATTAAAACGTTTAATCCCGCTGCAAATGTTTGCACCTGTCCTAAGTCAGGAATCTGATGTACAGTAGTTGTCGTTTGTTTATGTAATATATACGTGTTTCTCGTTTCTCGTTTTGTTTATATAGATTAGACCGTTGGTTTTCCCGTTTGAATGGTTTTACACTAGTAATTTTGGGGCCCTTTAAAGCTTGTTGTTCGGTGTGAGCCAAGGCTCCGTGTTGAAGGCCGTACTTTAACCTATAATGGTTTACTTTTTAAATTGTTATTTGGATGGAGAGTTGTCTCATTGGCACTCACACCACATCTTCCTATATCTATATAATTTAACTTCCAAAAAGAAATGGAATATTTTAACGTTTTTGATTTTGCAATGGTTCTGTTGTTAGGCATTTTAAAAAAAAAATCCACCGTAAAAGGGGGCTTTGTTCCTTTATGATTAGCGATAGTAAAATAGTGTAATTTTTCAAGTAACTTATAAAAAATTCCTGTATCAAAATATAAAAAAGAAGATGTGGTATGATTGCCAATGAGACAACTATCCACAAAAGACCAAAATGACACAAACATTAACAACTTTAGGTCACCGTACGGCCTTCAACAATGAGCAAAGCCCATACCACATAGTCAGCTATAAAAGGCCCAGATAAGACAATGTAAAACAATTCTCACGAGAAAAACTAACGGCCTTATTTATATAAGGACATTTCTATATGCCAATATTTTTACTATTTTTTCAGAGTCTAACAGAAATTCCAGTACAGTTGATAAAACAAGGATCTGATATAGAAGAACTTGATCTGACACACAACAAGATCTCATATCCTTTGACTGAACACCTAAAATAGCTACAGTGAAACCTGGCTGAACCGAATCCGGAATAAACCGAGAACCTGTATAAACCAAACATGTTCTTAAGCACGGTTATATCAAATTGTATGCGTTGTGAACCTGATAAAAAGGAACATCTGCCAAAACCGGACAAAATCTAAAGTCCCGAAGAGGTTCTGTTTAAACAGGTTTCACTGTAATAATTTAACTCTCAGAATTTTCTGACTGATTGAAATAAGAATAATTCATGAGTTACCTCCTATTTTTTAAACAAAAATCTGACTTCTATAAAGTCATGAGAATTCATGCAATTTTCCGCTGTATAAACAAAATTATTTTCATATTTTTACTTGTACCAGCAAACAATAATCCTACTTTCAATATTTTTGGGACAATATACCTATATCTAATTCTGACTGTCTGCAGTTACAATTTAAGACTGATTGATTGGACTGCAAAACAATTGAGTAGTCAACATGAGCTGTTTATCTCCTGCATAATGAATTTACCTAGGACTAGGAAATTAAATGTCATTTATAACGAGTTGTACTATAATCCTTTACCTTCAGTACAGATTTACGCTTCCTGATAGATTTTCCCAACTTGACAACACTTATATTAGATCATAATGGAATCAATTCACAGGTCAAATTACCAGAAATGTCTTGCCTTCATACATTATGGGTCAACCATAACAGAATATCTAATCTTGGTAAGTTGAATATCAGATAAAAGTTGTATGTGACAGGCTATTTTTGTTTTACAATTGATTCATTTTTATTCAAGGGATGGACAGTACCGTCTGAAGTCAACTTTCTCTATTAATTCGCTGTGCAGTCTTCAATAATGAACAAGAGTTAGGCCTTATATATATGCTATAAAAGGATGGTCATTAAAAAAAAACCTGAGAAAACACATGACCAGATTTATATTCACATATTTAATTGATTGAAAAAGTTTTATTTTTAATTCATGGAAATCTGTCCAAATTGTAAAGCTTCTTATAGCAAGCAGAATCAGGGTAGGAATGCCCTTTATCGAAATGTGTTCAACATACTTTTAAGCTACCTTCAGTGTCAAATAAGCTCTGAATTTTAATCATCATTCATAAAATTTATTGTTGTTATTAGTGTTCAGGCTAAATGAAGTAAAAAATTAGATATTAACATTGTTATAAAAAATATTAATTGTCTTTCATCATGTTGGATACCCCATCACTACCCTCATTATATTGTTTATATTGTACAGGTACATTTATTTCAACTCTCAGTAAAAACTGTCCTAAAATGAAGATTTTATCAATGATGAATAATGAGGCAGCACCTAGCTATTTTAATGGTGGAACATATCAACAATTTATAGATTATAGGTAAGAAAAAGCATAGAGTTATCTCCAATTATATAGAAAAGAACAGAGAATGGATATAAGGAATGTGTCAAAGAGACAATAACCCAACCAAAGAGCCAAAGTCCACCAATGCATCTTTGAGGCATTGAGAAAATCCTTCACCACACTTCATCTAGACCCTTAACACTAATGTATACTAGTCCAGGGAAATGGATGCCATGCTTAACTTAATAAAAAACTACCTTGACCAAAAACTGTAACCTGAAGCGCGACAAACAGATCGAAAAATGTACGAATGAAAGGACGACAAACTATAAAATGGACACACACACCAAAAACATAATGACAATAAATGGGGCATGAAAAAAGAAGAAGAAGTGTTCCAAGTCAACAAAACATAAGTAATATGTTTGATACTGAAAAGTGTTATCAATATAAGTCTATTTTACAAAGATCACCTGGGAGTTGTCTTCATTTGAATAGGGGTAATAAGATGTAAGGCCAAGGGTAAACTTTAGAGATTTGCTTGTAGTTTCAAAATCTATTAGATTATTAGGCCAGGATTTTTTAATTTGTTGGTTTACGGATCCGCCGACCCGATTTTGCCGATTTCCAGAATAAAATTAAAATTGACTTTTCATGCTTTTTTTATTCCCGCCAACCCAAACAAATGCATTATCCCTGAAAAATAATTAAAATATCCTTTTTTGATGAAATGAAATGTTTTAATCACTAACAGAAGTGATGACACTTTCTGTTGTGAAAAATGAAACTTTCAGTTTACGTTTCTAAAAATAGACAAATCAATTATTAATGACCTTGAAATGTTGTTTGCGCAAATAATTTTGCGGAATGAAACCTGTGTTTAAAACCAGTTACACAATAAGTTCGTTTCCTTTATTTGTCAACAGTCCGTAAGATGCCGGTTCTCATAGAAATAGACCTGTCCAAATGTGGACAGGTGGAAGTTCAAGACATGGAGTTAAAGTACTGAATTTTATCAAATCATTTGAAATTTTCTTGTTTTCATAGATGATAAAAAAAAATATCGTCCATTTGGATAAAAACGGGAATGCATGACAAAGATTATTTAACCCGATATTCTTGTTTTTCCAGTGGACGAGTCTATTACGTTTTTGACACGTGTGTTGAAACTTATTTTCGTAGGACGTTTTTACATTTTTGTCTTTATCAGTTTTCGTCCTTATCATTATTCACCAAGTTAAAAATTAAGAGCTACTGACGTTAATCTCTTTTTCTTGTCTGTGAAATGACGATTTAATTTCATCTTTGTCCGTGCACCCCTTTTTTACGGGAAATTATTAGACAATGTCATGCGATGTTTAATACAGCTGAGCAATAATATTTCATCCAACTAAAATTTAAAAATGATGCCAAAATAGTATGACAAACATATTATTAGAAAGGCGAAATATTTATTTTGCATATCAGTTTTATGTCTCGAGAGATCTTTTTTTTTTCTTTTGTTTTGCAGACCGACCGACCCGACTATTTCATGGAGAAAATCTGTAAACCAACAAATTAAAAAACCGTGGCCTTATTAAATTAAACAAGAAAGACTGCAAAATTGTTTAATTTTTAGAAATTCAATTATCTGTGCTATTTTTAAATATTCATTAACCTGTTATATTTTTAGATATTATGTTATAAGCCAGTTGCCTAGGTTAGAGATTTTAGATGACAAGAAAATAGAGCCAAATGAAAGAGAAGAGGCACTGAGAATATATAGGCGATCTGTAAGTACAAACATTCAATAAATTGAATTAAAACTTAGTTATGTCTTATATTAGACAAGCTGTAAGGGGTGGGTCTTTTCACCACCCAACACCACCGCACACCACCGAACACTGCCGAACACCCCAAAACACATCAATCACTAAGAAAATCAGTGATTTTATACAATTAAACGATAAAATCAATCAAATTACATATAATTTAACAATTTGTTTTATTTTTATGTGCATCATTTTTCTGAGAATGTCGATAATCAATATAATCAATATACAGAAAACCTTCTCCGGATTCATCACTATTTTCCAGTTTACATTGTGTGTGAAGAATCATTTGACATCTGTTACCTTGGACTTTCATACTTATATATATTAAATATTTTAATTTTGTTCATGATTTTAACATTGTCTCTTTTCTTATTATTGGTATAACTATTTTATAAAAGAAGAAGTAAAAATTAAAAAAAAATATTTGAGGTGTCCAGTGGTGAATGTTTGAGTTAATATTATAGACTCTCTTTGTCTGTTCGATGTTGATATTTGGTCTCTTTATCTTAAAATTTGTAGAATTGATAACTTAAATATTATATATAGGTCACATTTATAACAAAAAAAGATGTAAAAATCAGTTTTTGGTTTGTTTGGTGGTATTCAGCGGTGTGCGGTGGTGTTCGGTGGTAAAAAGACCTACCGAGCTGTAAGTACAGTCAATTGATTGACTAGCTACAGTATGTTATAACAAAAGAGGGGCGAAAGATACCTGAGGGACAGCCAACAAGCTGTGATTGCAAATAAAAACTTATGTATCTTATATCAAACAATATGGGAGTAAAGTCAGTCAAAAACTAATTTTAAACTCAGTGATAGCATGTTGTATCTTAAACAAACAGGCTGTAAGTACAGTCTGAAAAGACAAAGTAAATACATTTATCAACTCAGTTGTGAAATATTGTATCTTATTAAAGACAAGCTGTGAATACACCAAGTCGACGAAATGATTAAAAACTCAGTTGTGACATATTGTATCATATAAAAGACAAGCTGTGAATACACCAAGTCGACGAAATGATTAAAAACTCAGTTATGCCATGTTGTACCTTATATAAAAATAACTGTAAGTATAGTCAGTACACAAATTAATTTAAAACTCAGTTATTTAAGACTTTCTGTGAGTACAATCAGTTATCTCAAACTCAATGATGGCAAAACTTATTTAAAACCCAGTTGTGACATGTTTTTTCTTATATTTATGGCTGACTGTGATTACATGTAGTCCATGAAATGGTTTAAAACCCAGATTTGATATGTTTTATCTTATATTAGACTGACTGTGAGTACACTTAGTCCCAGAAATGATTTTAAAAGTCAGTTATAACAGGTTTTATTGTATATAAGACTGACTGTGAGTACACTAAGTAAAATTGAGAATGGAAATGGGGAATGTGTCAAAGAGACAACAACCCGACCAAATAAAAAACAGCAGAAGGTCACCAACAGGTCTTCAAGTCCATGAAATTATTATTATTATCATTATTTACAGTGTTAATATAGCGCTTATCTACATACACATCTCCTCTAAGCGCTTTACAGTGCATAAAAAACAATGATAAGTACATGTATATAAATAAAAAAAATAAAAAATCTATATGTCAATATTTCAATTGAATCAAAATAGATACCATAAAAAATACTCAATATATGAACCTAAAAAATTATTCATCAAAAATAATTTCGATATCTAGATAAATTTTGAAAAAAAGTTAAAAGATTTAAAGCTCAGGTGTGACATTTATTATAAGTTTTGAGCACACTATCCACAAATTGATTTAGATATCAGTTGTGACATGTTGTGAGTACACTAAGTTTGAACTCAGTTATAAATACAAGCTGTCAATACACTCATGAAGTCCACAAAATGATTAAAAAAATAGTTATGACATATTGTATCTTATAAAAGACATGCTTTGAGTGCAGTTACTCCTTTTAAAAATGTTTTAAAACTCAGTTTGGACATGTTGTATCTTATATTAAAGAAGCTGTAAATACAGTCAATTGTTTAGACTAGATGTGAGTACAGTCTGTTAAAACAAGCTATGTGTACAGTCTACTATAACAAGCAGTGATTACAAATTGATTACATGTATCTTATAAATAATGTAAGCTGTGAGTAAAGTCAGTCCAAAAAATGATTTTAACCTCAGTTCTGCCATGTTGTATCGTATATTAGACATACTGTGAGTACAGTCATCTATAACATACTTTTTAATTCAATGACCTCTCATTTAAAATAACTTGTATGTACAGTCAGTCCAAAAAATGATTGAAACTTTTTTCCAGGTCTCAAAACCAAAAAGGAAACAATCCCTAAAGAAAAGAGCAAGCATGGAAAATTTGGGACAATCAAACCTAGAAAATGGTGAACATTCAAACATGGATAGAGTTGATGAAAGGACTACTTTGGAGGATACTCAATAGCATATTTTCATTTGTTCATGAGTTTGTGTTAAAAAAATTATTTTTGTGTCTAAGATGCTGTCATATTGACAAGCGCTTCTTTTATTCTTAGCATTTGTGTAAATCAATTGTCTGTATTTTTACTGCTGTATGACAGCATACATGTATTTATACTGCAATTGGCCAAGTGTTGTACAAATTACATGCATACACATAATTTTCTACTTTATTTGTACTTGTACAAGTATAGTCTCATGTGTTATATCCTGCTTTTATGTTAAGAAAATGATAATGTGATTTTTTTTACAGTAGCAATCAATTTTGTGGTGCTTTTTAAGGTTATGTATTTAAACTATTGCCTGTGGTGATTTCTATGAAAAATAAGAGAAAAACTTCTTTGATTTGAACAACTAACTTTGAATTGTAGGATAAAAACAATACATGCATTGTTGGAAATGTAAAATAAATTTCTATTGCTGCAAAACATGAGAAAAGATCGGTTTGCCTTGTTTTTCATCCAGTTTCTAAAAGCATAATTTTATGTTTTCAGACGTTGTACATATATTGTATATTTATATAAATGTAAAAGTGTTCTTTTTGACAGCTCAACCATGTCATGAGGAAGAAAAATATACTTTTCATAATATAAGCTTTCAGCTATAAAATATAGTTAATTAAACATAAATTTCTCTTCCATGTACATCTCATGAATCTTTTAGGAGTTAATTCCCCTAGTATCACTATTAAGATGAATTATATTGTTATAATGTAATCAAATATGTTTTTGACATTTATATTGTAAGTTTTTTTTTATAATACAGTTTATCAACTCACTGTGTGGGTTACAATTACGTGGGTTACTATTACAGACAGTAAATTATGAGTGATGTTTTTGTATTGATTACTGCATAGTTGGATGTTTTGTAAAAATACAACCTCACTTTAAAATTGTCATAGTATTAATTAAAAGTAGCATTTCTGACATCACAAATAATTGGTCTCACATTTTTTGTTCATTGTTCAACAATATCATAGATGTATGCACACAAACATTCATGTACTTACAGTATTTTTTATGGTAGTCATTTTGTTTACACAAGATATTTATATATGTGCTATGCATGTTTTTGCATTATTTGTTATATTGTCATATCATTCCATGTTAAAATCAGTTAAGTTATCAACAATTGTCTCAAAACTTTTTATAACTACAACTGCAACTGTGAATATCAATTATTAATGAACTCAAAGGGTGGAGAGTGGGGGATGTGGGTGGCAGAGTGGTCTAAAAATTTCAACTACTGAATCACTAGCCTATCTGTCATAAGAATATGAGTTGGAGATTGGCACTACAAGGTATGTTTGTCACCAATCTTGATTGACTAGGATTGTCAGTTTTCCTTCCAAAAAAAGGCAACAATAGTGTACCTCTGATCAGAAGTCATTAATCGATTGAGAGAAAACAAATCTGCATTACAAATTTAAACTCACATCAGCTATAAAAGGAAAGCATTGGAAGTGGTTCCGTCTTTCCCACTCAACCATTAAAACTGACAGCTCCAATATAGCAAGTAGAATGAAAGTCAAACATTCATAGATTGAAAACAGTTCCAAATGAGTGATGTTTTTTCATATTTTTTGTCAATAAGAAATATCTTCTAATTCTTTAAAAAAAAAGCACAGACAAAAGAGAATGAAAGTTATCTCCTCCTAGCAAGCATCACCAGCCATACGACTCCAAAGAGAGTTAAAATGAGTCATACTAAAATAGGGTAAATTAAGTTTATTCATTTATCATCCATATTTTAACTTGATTATGCTTTTTATTTTAAAATTATTTTAAATTACTGAATACACATATTAAAAAAAAAAGATTGAGAGGATATGACAGTTCTTGTCCATTCGTTTCTGATGCGTTTTGTTATTTGATTTTGCCATGTGATTATGGACTTTCCGAATTGATTTTCCTCTAAGACAGTAGTCTAAGTTCAGTATTTTTGTGATTTTACCCTTTGCAACATACAAAAGTTTGGAAACATTTATTTCAAAGATGTTTAATATGGCTGGAGTAAATCGATCATTGAGAGGCTTAATAATTGCTTAACAATGGAATGTGATCAATACATTCAGCTGACTTTTACAGTTATCTCCCTGTAGTGTTATTCAAGATATTTAAAAAGGTATTAATTGTTACTTATGAATGCTTGTATAAAAAAAAAATCAGATTTCTAAAACTTATATAAAATTCTACTTTTTATTGACACTAAATAAAAAAATCTTTTATAATTTAAAAAGAATTTCCACTATTTAGAATAAATTATTTTCAGTCTTAAAGGGGCACTAGCTGTCAAATTCCTGTTCACCAGTTTTATTCAAATTCTCATATTTGATTTATAACAATGTAAACAATTATTCAAACTATTGAAAGTCTAAAATAAACAGTTAACAGGGCACAGGCATGAACATATATAGCTTGGTTTCGTGTGAATTTTAGTCTAGATGCCATCTAATTAATTTCATTTTACAGATGAAAAATAAATATTTATCATCATTTTTACCTGCATAAGAGTGATTTGTTTCACTTTCAATGTTGACCAGTCAGGTTGTTGTCTCTTTGACACATTCCCCATTTCCATTCTCAATTTTATTTCCGTTAAAAACTTTTACACATACAATTCACGTGTTATTCATCTCAAGCTAAGGGGTTAAATTGAGGTTCATATGAATATGGATTCAAAGAGGTCGAATTATTCACTTGCAAGTGATAATTCATAATCAATGTTTTTTTAGCTTACATTGACAAAGTTGAACCATACTGGCTGCTTAAAGCGAATTATTATTTCACTATTTTGCATTTCATTAAAGATTGAGCAAGGAAAATAATATATTAGATTTTTGTCTAGCCTTTGACTTTAGTTGAAAAAGCGAGACTAAGCGATACTATTCTGTTGTTGTCTGTGTCATCTGCGGCATCCACATCATAAGATAGTATCCAGAAGTGAATTTTGTAAAAAGATAACTCCATTTTTTTCTGTATTTTACTTTTAAATGGAATTAGATTTTCTTCCAGTTAACATCATATACAGTCTGCAGTTAAAGTTTTCAAAATATTTAAGATTCATTAACTGTCCTAGATTTTTTACCAAACTTGGACAGAAGCTTCTCACGTCCATAAGATAGTATCAAGAGGAATATTTTTATTGATATTTTTCCTCATTTTTGTTGAACCTGCAATTTACAGCAAAAGTAGCCAAAACACTGGGATACTCGGAACCCTTACACATTTTTTTATATATCTAGTAGCTAATGCCCCTTTAATCATGTCAAATCTATTATGTAATATTATGTTATGTTTGATGTTTTATGCAAATTGTTATTCATTTATTCATGTTATTGTTATTTATTATGACATATAAATTATCATGTGTCTTGTTGTTTTGAAGAGCTAAGGTGCATGACTTCAAGCTGTTACAATGCTTTTCAGCTTTGATTATAAGGATACTGACGAATGTTTTACTCTGATATGTTGTAGCATGTCTAGCTACTTAGTAGCAATTCAATAATTTTACCAGCCTCTGAGTATATTCATTTTGATGTTTTTAAAATATGCACAAAAAAGACTTATTAAAGAATTACTTTTTTTTACGTTTTTGAATGATTATTCTGCATATACAGGTCCCAAGACATGTTATAGATATTGAAATGGTATTACTCGATTTATTTCACTTGACTGGGCGGAGTTTAACCAATTTGCTCACCATAAACCAATCCATTTATAGATAAGTGTTTTAGGATAAACTCATCAATGAAGTGTCCAGTAATTGCTTTTTAAATTCCTTTGATGACACTGATAGGTGATTAGAAATCAGTAATTATTCTAAAGACAATCATCCTTATCATACACATCTTCAAAGAGATTGTTCTTATGCAAATAAAATGCAAGTTCCTCCCGATCAGTTGATTTAACATGGGCATGATGGGTAAAAAGTAATTGACCATGTAACTTAAGGGTGTTCTCTACCCAGTTTCAAAATAAATAGCTTTCGATAACACTAGTATATATTGATAGGGCATTAATTGAGGAATCAAAAAAGCGAAAAAAATATAGAGGTCAATGTGTTTGTTAGAGATATTAACCATTGAAATTTTGGCGGGAAAAGATTCTCTCTTGATTTTTCATAGCTTTATCATTGACCAGTTCAAGTTCTCAAAAACTATAAATAAGATTTTATAAGACTTTTACGAGTAGCTTATAATTATACATGTCAAAGATTTATAAAAAGAAAAAATGGAGGTTCATGGGCAAAATTTTTCAAGTCATTCAAATGGATAAAACCAGAGGATTTCGAAGATCTGACAAAAACTTCCAAAACATGACAAGCAAACATCCTTAAAAGAGGGTTATAGATTTGTCTTTAAAAAACATTCTGATCCCAAATTTGATGACAAAAAGTTATTGTGGTCAGGCAGATAACAAAACAATTATTCTGAAATCCAGATTCCCCGAATACCTTATAGACCCTGAAGCTGTTCACTTACTGATTTTGATACTGACAGTTAACATTAAAAAGAGAGGTTAAAATAGAATCATCATAGATACCAGGTTTAAAATTTAATATCTATACCAGATGCGCGTTTCATCTGCAAAAGACTCCTCAGTGATGCTTGAATTAAAAAAATGTTTAAAAGACCAAATACAGTACAAAGTTGTAAAGCATTGAGAACCGAAAATTGTTAAACGTTTTGCCAATACGACTAAGGTAATCTATTCCTGAGCTAGAAAAGCCTTAGATTTTCAAAAATCAAAGATACCAGATGGACATTCAATCTCATATGTGACTAATAAAATAACAATACTATCATCCACGGCTGAAAAAGAATAAAGTTCCAACAGAGAAAATAGTACAAAACACAACATGGAAAACTAAAGGCTGTCATTGTAAAGTGATGTTCCAAGGTGCTCTAGAAGGGTAAGCAGATTCTGCTTCACAAGTGGAACTCAGTGTTGCTCATGTGATACATTGCTGAAATCTTCATGAAATTTTGTATACATATAACATTGAGACTATTTTTTCATTGTTTTTCTTTTGTTTTTCTTTTTTTCTTCTTTGCTGCCAATATTTAGTTTTATAAAAAAAAAATGAGACAACTAGCCACAAAAGACCAAAGTGACACAAACATTAACCACTATAGTTCACCGTACGGCCTTCAACAATGAGAAAAGCCCATGCCGCATAGTCAGCTATAAATGGCCCCGATTAGACAATGAAAAACAATTAAAACGAGAATACTTACGGCCTTATTAATGTAAAATAATGAATGAAAAACACTTATGTAACACATAAACAAACGACAACCACTGAATAACTGGCTCCTGACTTGGGACAGGCACATACATAAATAATGTGGCGGGTTTTAGTTAGGTTTGAATAGATATAGAAGGATGGGGTTTGAGTGCCAGGAGACAACTCTTGATTCAGGTAAAGTAAACCATTATTAAGATACTGCCTTCAATACGGAGCCTTGACTCACGCCGAACAGCAAGCTATAAACGGCCCGAAAAAATACAAGTGTAAAACCATTCAAAAAGGATTAAAACTAACGTTCTAATATAAATATAAACGAGAAACACATATGAATCACATAAACAGACGACAACCACTGAATTGTCATATTCCTGACATAGGAAGATTGCAACGGAATGTTGCCAAACCTTCCCCCTTTTCTCAAACAACAGTAAAACATTACAATATAGAACGAAACACTGTAAAATATCAATTGGAAGGCCTAGCTCAATAAAAAAAACCTTAGCAACACAAATTAACTCGCAATAAACGAATACATTTGATATGTGATACCATGTAAATACATTGTTATTGAAAATAAGGGACGCATGATTTGGGTAAGATATACCTTTTTTACACCTTCATAGAATTTGAGGATGTTTGACAAAAGCATGACTAAGAGACAATGTCTCAATATAAGTCATAAAATACATTTCTCATTTTCCATTCTTATTTATAGTTGCACAAAGTTTTATTGGAGGTTTGCATTTTTACAAAGTCTGAGAATCATAGCTAATGTACTTGTTCCATGTTTTTTATCTGTTTGGCTCTGATAGAATAAAAGTATCTGATATACCCGTATGTTGGAAGGAAGATGACCAGCCTAAGTTATCAATAATGTGTTTCTCCATGAACTTTGAAACCTGGAAATAACCTGTTTCTTTTAGTATTTATTTTTGGAATTCGTATAATACTGAAAATATTCTTTAGACCTTATGTTACTAACATAGCAATACTTCTACCAATAGACAACGTATGTTTGTCGACTAGCTTACGGCTTGTGTATTTTCTACCGATTTTATCAAACAATAACATTTAGAATGGAAATGGGGAATGTGTCAAAGAGACAACAACCCGGCCATAGAAAAAACAACAGCAGAAGGTGCAAACATGTCACATCAATTCACATTAAAATTGTGGCAATCATAATGACTGCTAATATCTTCTACTTATATGTCAATGCCAGGCGAAACCCAAAGTGTTGGACCGCACTTGATATAATATAAAAAAGAAGATGTGGTATGATTGCCAATGAGAAAACTACCCACAAAAAGACCAAAATGACACAAACATTAACAACTATAGATGACCGTACGGCCTTCAACAATGAGCAAAGCCCATATTGCATAGTCAGCTATAAAAGGCCAAGACAATGTAAAACAATTCAAACGAGAAAAGTAACGGCCTTATTTATGTAAAATGAACGAAAAACAAATATGTAACACATAATCAAACGACAACCACTGAATTACAGGCTCCTGACTTGGGACAGGCAAATACATAAATACTGTGGCGGGGTTAAACATGTTAGTGGGATCCCAACCCTCCCCAAAGCTGGGACAGTGGCATAACAGTATAACATAAGAACAAACTATAAAAATCAGTTGAAAAAGGCTAAACTCATCAGATGGACAAAAAATACAAGTGGACTTGGCCGGGTACTTATACATCCCGACACAAAAAGACACAATGAACAGATATCAGAGTACTCGCAGTTATCTGACAGCTAGTTCAAAGCCATTAACAACTAATAAGAAAAACCATGCCTCTAAGATAAGAATATTAAAAAATATTATAGAAAAAAATTATATGCAAAAAATCTGCTATCAGTCAAAAGACTGCGGCTAAATGAAATGAAAATAATCTTAAGAAAAAAATGAGTCTGAATAAACAAAATCCGATTACGTTTGCATAGCGATACCACCTACAATAACAAAAAAGTATGAACTTTTATACTAATTTGAACATACTTATATATTTTACAAAATATTAAAAAAAAAAGTTTCTTAACGTTCATGTCACTCAAGTAAGGCAGGGCTACTTTCAAAATTAAAAATATACCTTATTGTCAACATCAGTCAATTGCTTACCTTTCCACAGCACCCGAGAGCATTCACAGTTTTTGGTGGGGTTCGTTTTGCTAAGTCTTTAGGTTTCCATATTGTATCTCCTGTACTATTATTTGTCCGTTTTTCCTTTTAGTTTTACAATGACGTTGTCAGTTTAATTTCAATATTTCAATCTATGAGTTTGACTTTCCCTCTGGTACCTTTCGTCCCTCTTTTCAAATCAACTGTGTTTAACAATAGACAAATGTCTTATACTGAAATTGTAATGCTATAAAACCAGGTTCAATCCACCATTTTCTACATTTGAAAATGCCTGTACAAAGTCAGGAGTATGACAGTTGCTGCATGTCACTACGTTAGATGTGTTTTATTTTTGAAATGTCATCGGAGTTCAGTTTTTTTGTGATTTTACTTTTTTCTCATCACTGCGTCAGTTGTCCGTCGTCGTCTGTAAACTATTACAAAAATCTTCTACTCTGAAACTACTATCATCATTTGGGTATCTAATTTAAAAAATGTGTCCAGTGACCCGGCCAACCAACCAAGATGGCCGCCTTGGCTAAAAATAGAACATAGGGGTGAACATGCAGTTTTTGGCCTGTAACTCAAAAAGCCAAAGCATTTTATAGAGCAAATCTGACATGGGGTAAAATTGTTTATCAGGTCAAGATCTATCTGCCGCTGAAATTTTTCAGATATATCGGACAACCCGTTGTTTGGTTGCAGTCCCTGAATTGGTATTTTTAAGGAAATTTTGTCGTTTTTTGTTATTATTTTGAATATTTATGTAGATAGAGATAAACTGTAAACATCAATAATGTTCAGCAAATAAACTCATCATACATACCAGGACTAAATTTAGTATACGCCAGACGCGCGTTTCGTCTACAAAAGACTCATCAGTGACGCTTGAATCCAAAAAAGTTAAAAAGGCCAAATAAAGTACGAAGTTGAAGAGCATTGAGGACCAAAATACGTAAAGTTTTTCCAAATACAGCTAAGATAATCTATGCCTGAGGTAAAGTAAGACATGAAAATAAGTCAACATGATAAAAAAGGTCAATTGACCCCGTAAGAAGTTATTGTCCTTTATAGTCAATTTTTAACAATTTTAATAAAATTTGTATATTTAACATTTTTCATTGAAACTTCTGGGCCAAGTTTATTATAGAAAGAGATAATTGTAGGCAGCAATAATTTTCAGTAAAGTAAGATGTACAAACACATCACCATCACCAAAACACAATGTTGTCATGAATCCATCTGCGTCCTTTGTTTAATATTCACATAGACCAAGGTGAGCAACACCGGCTCTTTAGAGCCTCTAGTTTTGTATGTTGTTACTTCATAAACTTCTTATCATAATAATCGGAGCAAATATAAAATTCAAGGGAACCCTTATAAGATGTCCGAACAATAATAGTAAAAATATATTAAGATGAACAAAATCTGCAGTGTGTTTTTGCAAACATTTAGAAGAGAGATTTGTATAATAAAGTCAACAGTAGTATACCGCTGTAGAAATTCATAAATCGATTGTAAAAAAAAACAAATCCGGGTTACAAACTAAAACTTAAGTCATACATCAAATAGCAATTTCCCTGACTTGTGTACAAGACATTTAAAACATATTGGGATGAACCTGGTTATGTCGCAGCCGAACCTCCCGCTTTTATGGCAATGTTAAATATTACAATTAAATGACAACACTACCTGACAAAACTACAATTCAAACAAATAAAAGAAAACACATGACAGACAAATACACAAATGATCAAAACACTAGAACATTACAACGAGCTGATAGTAATAATAATGTACAGGCAATGGTAACTTGTTTTGCAGTCAAGGTTTTAAAAATGTATGCAGCAGTGGGAAGCAACTAATTAAAATGTTAGGGTAGGTACGTTTTTTATGGGTTTTTGTCTGTACGTTGCGTCTCTGAGAGCAATATTCTGACTTTAACAGTGCTTAAGGAAAAATGACAAAAACATCATCAGGGTAAAATTGAGAATGGAAATGGGGAGTGTGCCAAAGCAACAACCGAAGGCGAGAAATATACTGTTATTAAGACTAAAAAGTAGGATAAGAAGGGTAACTGGAACTACACATATATTTTTATTACTGACAATAAACTATAAAGAATTAAAACCAATTTAACAAAATTTAATGTAAAATATCTGCATTGTTGTTGCATCCTTCAGATTTGCAACACCCAGCTCGTGCATGTGGTCCTGCCACCCAACATGTCTGTAATAATAATAAATATATATAAAAGCTTTTATTTAAATAAAGATGATCAATGTTGATGAATGATTGTGTGAAACTCTTACATTCAAAGTGTTTTCTCATTGTGTGAGACTCGTACATTCAAATTGTTTTCTCATTGTGTGAGACTCGTACATTCAAAGTGTTTTCTCATTGTGTGAGACTCGTACATTCAAAGTGTTTTCTCATTGTGTGAAACTCGTACATCCAAAGTGTTTTCTCAGCCCTCATATTTAAGATAAAAATATTGTACTTGTTAACCCATAAAAAACGTACCTACCCTAACATTTTAATTAGTTGCTTCCCACTGCTGCATACACTTTTGTTTCAGGTTAGGGTGAAGGTTGGTATAAAAAAGAAGATGTGGTATGATTGACAATGAGACAGCTATCCACAAAAGACCAAAATGAGACCTGTTCACCCAAATGATGCCTGTTCATTATAACTTGAGACACATTAAAAAAGTTAAGTTCTCGTTCTGAATCTATTCATATCAATTTAAATCAAGTTAAATTTTAGTGTACTTTCATTCGCTGGATTGTCCGGTTTTGTTTGGTCCATTTTTTTTTGCAGATCTATTGACTGCACAATAATACAAAATCAACAGCAGAGTAAGACTATGGCCTGTACGTTACCTTTTCGTTAGCACATTTCATGCGATATGCCACCAAATTATTAGAACCTGTAAATTCCTTTAGCTGACAAGTCTGCAAGGAAGATAAAACATCATTATATTTTAATTTTGGAGGCAATGCGTCTTCTGATTGGCTGATTTGCTTAGTTTATCAGCCCATAGACATAATTAAGTCATGTGATCGTGACGTCATTAATTTTTTTCATGGTTTTTGCCGGTTTAAATGGAATTTAGAATTAAATTATAAGAAATAACTATAATATCTTTTCTGTCTATGAAGAAATAACACAAAAAATGGGGCACACAGAATAACACGCGTAATCCTAATAAATAATCATTAAAATATAAAATTAAGCTGACCAACGAGGTTTTGATTTTGACTTCTATATATCTGGCACACATTTTTTTTAACGTTTGGTTTTTCAATGACTGTTTTTATTTGAGCTCCGCTTGTTAATTTATGTAGACTTACCGAAGAGCGTCTGGTAAAAAAAAGTCGTATTTGGCTTTCAAATTTTTGTGTCTGGGTGTCACTGGTAAGTCTTGTGTGTACACAACGCACTTCTGGTATTAAATTATAAACCTGTTTCCTTTTGTTAGCTATGTTAATGTTATATATAACATGACCATAAAAGAGAGAGGATTGGCACAAAACCAGGTTCAACCCACCATTTTTTCTTTAAAAAATGTCCTGTACCTAGTCAGGAATATGGTCATTGTTATATTATAATTCGTGTCTGTGTGTGCTACATTTTAACGTTGTGTTTCTTTTGTGTCGTTTGTTTCTTCTTACATTTTGAGTGTGAATTCACATTATTATAAAACGTGTCACTGTACTCTTCTATCCCAAATTCATGTATTTAGTTTTGATGTTATATTTGTTATTCTCATCGGATTTTGTCCAATGCTAAGTTAGTTTATGCTTGTGTTGTCACGGAATAGAAGTTCCTTCATATTTCCAAATGGAAAAACTATTCTCGAATATTATTTCCACAGGAGTAAAGATTACAGCAGATGTTCCTAACGGAATAAATTGTATAGAATATTTGTTCCGACAGGTACATGTATTATGACATTGTTTATAATAAAGTTTCCACTGAAACTTCTGTTAGGTGGAACACATATACGTTGACAGTGTCGTCATTTTCTTGTATTTAATGCGTTTCCCTCGGTTTTGGTTTATGACCCGGATTTTTTTTTCTATCGATTTATGAGTTTTGAACATCTGTATACTACTGTCGCCTATATTTATTGAACAAATTTGCGAAATTCTAGTTCTTTGTTGGTGTTTTTATTCTAAACTGATTATGTAATAAATATGACTTTTCTAGCGGCGACAAACAGCTATTCCAAAACCTTTATAACTTATAATCTGCCGTCTTGTATTAATGATAAGTCAAATAAAATGTTTATATTTTTTAAATTAAGCTGTCCGATTCTAATTTTCGTTTTTTTTTTATCTACTGCTTTTCATAGTTCACGAATGTGTCAATAGTACACGTATGCCCCACTCGCACTATCAATATATATTTTTAGTGGACCATGACATTGAAGTAAAAACTCTTATATGTAGCATTACTATCAGAAAGATAATATCATAGGGAACATGTATACTAAGTTTTAAGATGATTGGACTTCAACTTCATCAAAAACTAACTTGACCAAAAACTTTAACCTGAAACTTGATTGCACTATCATTTTCTATATTCAGTGAACCGTAAAATTCAGGTCAAAACTCTAATTTGGCATTAAAATTAAAAAGGTCATCTCATAGGACACCAAAAACTTTAACCTAAAGCAGGACGAACGGACAAACAGACGAACGAACGAACCGACAGACAGACAGACGAACGCATGGACGCACTGACCAGAAAACATAATGCCCTCTACTACTGTAGGTGGGGCATAAAAAAAATAGCGCTATTTAATTATAATCCTGGTATCTTTAATAAGCTGTGAACGGACGTAGCCTTGTTTGACTAACCTCTTCAAATGGTTTTCATTTGGGCGTTCTGTTCCCGTATCCCGCTTACACTTTGTACGCAAGCAGTTTTTCTCATTTCTTTTGGTAATTTATCGTGTCCCCCTAGATTTCATTTCCCGTTTTCACGGCACAATAGTTTGACTTTTGCGTGTCACGCTTACAAAAAATCGGCAATCCCGGGTCACGATTAAGCCCTAATGAGACACACCTCTAAGCTACATATTTGTCCCCACACAGTTGCTAGAAACTTAACCTTGGGTTAACTCAACAGCAAAGTTCTTCTTTAACTTCTCTACTTTTGTTACTAACCACTAAAACTCTTTCATATTAACTACTTACCTCCCCTGAATTGCAGTTAACCAAATTTTGACACTCACTCAATCGAATAACAAATTCGCAGGAATAACATCTTACTAAAATAAAGGAAGCACTTCTCGTGATATTTTGTCTAATTTCTTTTTATGTGTCTGCTATTTAAAAAAAAACAACATCAACCAATATTAAAATGTCGCAATAAACTTTCGTTATTAGATAAACATTCATACAGTATAGCAGAGAAAATAGCTTAAAACTTTTTTAATTGATAAATCGTTTTGAGAGTAAATTCCCCGTGCCACCATAATGTATGTCAACTTGTGAAACTGTCTTTTAAACCAATAAACTCATCTTTCTAGAGCTAAAAGAGACAAACGTTTTACGATCACAATCCTGAATTCGCTAATCAATAAAATGTTTCGCGGTCAAATATCGATTGATACCGGGATAGATGTTAAATGTTTATAATTCTGTTCTATGGTTGTAACACTTTTAGTCAATGTGTCTTTCTATGTTGTGATGTTACACTTATGTTTCAGATAAGGGAGAAGGTCTGGTACCATTAAAACTAAACTTTAAAATTTTCTGCACCTGTCCTAAGTCAAAAATCTCATATTCAGTAGTAACTGTTGTGGTTTGTTTAATAGTATGCAGTTCATAAAAGTTTCTAGTTTTTCGTTTTTTATATAGATTATACCGTTGATTTCCCCTTTTTGCGGCCTTTTATTGCTTGCTGTTCGTTGTAATCCATGGTTCCGTGTTGAAGACTGTTCTTTGACCGATACTGGTTTATAAATTGTGACTTGGATGGATAGTTGTCTTATTGGCACTCATACCACATCTTCCTCTATTCATTTTACTTACCAGAAGAACGCACTTGTGTTGTTGTCTGTGCTAGAAGTGGTGCTTGCGTCGTGATAGTCGGATTAGTAAATAACTGATTACTGCGATGTTGGTTAAATATTTGACAATTTGTATTGCAGTATGCTCCTATGCAACAACCGCTACATTGTGCTGAAGGTATACTGCTACACATCTTTGTTAACGTAAAATAATAACATTGTATATATGTTTCATTAGAATACTTAAATTTGATTTGCTGACGTCAAACTATTTAATTCTGTATCAAATACAAAAGCTATAATTGCACGTGCTATCCATACGTATGTAAAAATTCAATGCATCGAAAAACAAACGAAAATCTATTAAATACTCTCAATGTAATGAAGCATACACATAAGAACGTCATGCTTCTTTTTATTATTCTATTGGGTTGTAAAAGCGTTGATCGTGGGTGTATTCTTTATATGAAGTACATTTTTATATTTCTAACACTGTACTAGTATTGCTACTGCGAGAAACATGCTTTTAAGTGATCTTATTTAAGGATGTTTGCTCCTCTAGTTTTTGAGTTTTGCCAGATTTTCGGAATCCTCTGGTTTTATCCATGTATTGCCATTAAGAAATTTTGACCACTAACCCCTTCTTTTCTGTTTCTAATTTTTTTACATAAAGTGTAAAAAGACATATTTCAAAGTCTAATAAAGTCCTTGTTATTTTTTCATAGTTTTTGAAGCAAAAAAGTTGCCAATGTTAAATATATGAAAAATGGAGAGAGAATAATTTCCCGCCAAATTTTCAATGGCTGATATCTCGAAAACAAGCACACTTTTTTGATTATCAGTGCACTACTGATTCTTCTAAAAAAATCGACAAGACGCGTTATATTTTAGAACTGACGTTGTGAGTAGCAACCGAACATTACAATACAGAGAAGATAACACACCACACGACACTCGAGGATCAACAAACGATGAACATTTATTACTTTACATATTTTCTATTTGAACACGGTATTGACTTAACTAACGCTATTTACAAAAACCTTCAAAATGGTATGTACGTTAAAAGTAAAAACACAAAAATAATGAACTCCGAGGAAAAATCAAAAAGGAAAGTCCAAATTCAAAAGGCAAAAATCAAAAGTCCAAACACATAAAACGAATGGATAACAACTGTCATATTCCTGACTTAGTACAGGCATTTTCTAATGTAGAAAATTGTGGATTTAACCTGGTTTTATAGCTAGCTAAACCTCTCACTTGTACGACAGTCGCATCAAATTCCATTTCATTGTCAACGATGCATGAACAAAACAAACATTCAAAGAGTAAACATGTCATAAATAGAGGTTCCAATCTACAGTGGGGAGTATTATGCTCAGAATGGAATATGAAGTTTTGTTCAATGACATGCTGAATAGTCTCAACCAATCAAATATTTGATTAGCTATCAACATGTATAAATAGTGGAATAACATTTATTAACTTACATCTTTTCTGACACATCCCATATTCAGTGTTATTTGACCATTCAAATCGTGACTTTGTTTTATCATGCATATCTACGAAAACATATTGTAATGAACTAGACAGTGAATTCAATTCCTTTTTTTGGAAGCTAAATAAAAGAAATTTGTAAAGATATACTTATTGGAAAAACATTTAAGTAGATTGTATGCATAAATTCAAAATAATTATTAGATCTAAAACAGTTTAGAAACCTAAAAAAAACCTCACCAATGATACTATGTTTATGCTATTGTACATCAGACGTCATTTTCAAAAACTATTAAAAGATCAAAACATGTACAAATTTGACACGCATTAAGCGAAACACTTCAAACTTATAAAGGACATTCTCGGGATACATGAATAATTTTGATACACTTTAAAGTAATTTTAGTCATATAGGTCAGTGCAACCTTTATATACTGAACTGTACGGTACTTAAGGATTTTTTTCTGTTTTTGGTAGATGTATGTTTTAATCACATTCACAACGCATTACATTTAATATGACTGGACTAACACTTAGAATATAGTGAAATAGTATTCAATAATAAAACCAATGCATTTTAGTACCTGGTCAGCTGTACATCTTGATACTTTCTTACAGTCTTCTGGTCTTTTAACTCCCTGGCATGTTGCGCAAAAATGAGATTCGTCAGATAAAGAAACTAAAAAAAAAAAAATATTATGAGAGAAAAAAGTATGAGGCATTGATATACACGGGGACATGAAATTGATAATGAAAATGGGGAATGTGCCAGAGAGACAACAACCCGACCATAGACCAGACAACAGCCGAAGGCCACGAAAGGGTTTTCAATGCAGCGAGAACCTCACGCACCCGTACGAGTCCTTCAGCTGGGACCTACATAAAATTTGTATACTAGTTCAGTGTTAATGAACGTCATACTAAACTCCGAATTATACACAAAAAACAAAAATTAAAAATCATATACGACTATCAAAGACTAGAGGCTCCTGACTTGGGACAGGCGCAAAAATGTGGGCGAGTTAAACATGTTTTTTGATATCGTAACCTCCCCGTAAACTTCTAGCCAATACAGCCGAAGTCATAATAGGTAACAAAAGAAACTAAACAAAATGACTAGTTTACCTATGAATGCGTTAAGTTTTTATAGTTTTCACAAATATATCAAGTTTAATGCAAAAGGATAGATTCAATCAATAAAGGATAGTTTTTTCGGCAAATTAATCTTATATTGGTACCATTAAAACGTTTAGTATCCTACTGCAAATGTTTGCACCTGCCTTTAGTCACGAATCTGATATACAGTAGTTGTCGTCTGTTTATGTGGTTCATACGTGTTTCTCGTTTCTCGTTTCTATATAGATTAGACCGTTGGTTGTCCCGTTTGAACTTTTTTACATTAGTAATTTTGGGTTTTGGGGTCCTTTATAGCTTGTTGTTTGGTGTAAGCCAAGGCTCCGTGTTGAAGATCGTATCTTGAACTATAATGGTTTACTCTTATAAATTGTGACTTGGATGGAGAGTTGTCTCATTGGCACTCACACCACATCTCCCTATATCATCATGGTTTCATTCATATATAGGATGCATCCATATCTTATTTGAGTCTGGTAAGTTTTACTTTGCTGTATACGCTGAGGCCTAACTACAGAATAAACATCCTGCAGCCAAATGAATACGAGCAATATCAAGTTCGTATCGATTGATATACCGATATAAATATTACATAATATCAGATATAGTTTCATATAGATAAAGACAACAGTAGTATAGCGTTGTTCAAAAGACATCAATCGATTGAGAGAAAATAAAAGTTTACAGACTAAAATCAAATAAAACACATTAACTATAAGGGGGAAAACAACGAAACAACAGAAACACAAAAGTGCAACGAAATACCAAACGACAATGTAATACACACAGAAATGAACTATAAGATGTTAGATTTTAATAATTATGCATTATTCGCTAGTATTCTTGATAATGAAACCTAAAACAATTGTTCGAAATGATAATGCGTTTATGTAAAATATTATGTCTATATCTTCTTTCTTTTCCCGATGATAAATTTACCTTTAAAACTTTTAAAGATGGCAAATATTGCAAGGACTGTGACTATACAGGTGGTACAGCAAAATATACGGCAACACAAATATCACCTCTTTGAGATTAAGTAAACAGTAAAATCACAAAAATACCGAATTTGTTTTTGGGAAGATTTAAAACGAAGAGTCCCGAAATGACAAAATCAATAACGCAAACACATCAAAAGAATGGGTAACAAATGTCATACTCCTGACTTTGTACAGCAATTTCTTATGTAGAAAAGTGCGGATTGATCCTGGTTTCAAGCTAGCTTAACCTCTCACTTATATGACAACTGCATAAAATTTCGTAACACTGAAAATTATTTGTGAACAAAACAAACTGAACTAGGTAAAAATATCAAAATTGGGGGACAACAGGAAACGTTGCGTTATTAACTTAATCACTTTAAAGGAAAGCAAATATCTAACAAACAAAAAAACACAAAACACATCTAGACAAAGCTAATCTTTCTAGTTACACGAAAAATTTGTGATTGCCTGTAAAGGTCTGAAACAATAAATATTCAAACTAAGAATTTGTAAGATTTTTTTTATTATTTTTGAAACAATTTTTATTTTTTCTCGAATCTGAAACTCTTATTTCTTTCAAAAATGATCAAAGTGCATACTGCAAAGTCAGCTAATTGATTAAATTTTATTACCTGTATGGCCGCATCCATTCACATTACAAAAATTAGTTTTACAGCATTCATGGCAAATGACTGTGTTCAGTTGATTGGCATTAGAAGAGTAGCACGACTGTAACATATAATTGAAAAATTGATGGATTTTCTTTCTTATTATCGACTTTTGATTCCGGGGTTTATTTTTTTTTGCAGGTTACTTTTTATATGCAAACTAAAGAAGTAATTCAAGCTTGCAATCTAGGGGTGAATTTACTGTTTTATGTTTTCTTTACACGACAAAATCATCGGAAAACAGTAAACCTTTCCGCCAAATTACAACATTTATATGAATAAGTTACTTTCTTTTGGTAGCTCTTACTTGAGCGAATTCTAAAATTTTCTACCACAGATTAAGTTACCTGTCGAAAAATAATATAGTCCGGAGTTAAAAGTCGGTAATATGAAAAATGTCTATTGTCTGATGCAATATTCTGCAAAGACACACAAAACAATAATGACATATTTTATATACAGTCATTCTATCACCCACATTTTTTGGTGAGGTTCGTATGTATAGTTAGTCTTTTGTTTTCTTTGCTGTGTTTTGTGAATATTTGTTCATCTGTTGTTGTTCTATTTTGGCGTTATCAGTTTATTTTTGACTTATAAGTGTGCATTTCCCTTTTGCTATCTTTTGTCTCTATTTCACCCTTTCTTTTGTTCGTGCATATTAAAAGTATCTTCAGCTTATAATCAAAAACAAACAAATGCCTGCTATCATGTTAAAACCCGTCACATTTTGTTGTATGTGTCTGTCCCAAGACAGGAGCCTTTAATTTATTGCTGACTATACGGTATCGTATATGCTCATCGTTGAAGGCGTACGGTGATCTATATTCTGCTTTATTTGATCTTTTAGAAAGAATTATATCATTAGCAATTATGTCACATCTTCTTTTTATATATTGAATCAAATAGCATGATATTTTTCTCAATATAAGGAATAACCTTCTGAGATAAGGATGGTGGTACCCAACACTCTCACTAAGATTAATTTAGCTCGTTTAATTTTCATAAAATTTTGACAAAGTATTTACTTTGGCCCTTTAACAAAAATATAAAATTTCAAAAATTTCAGTAAAATTACACTGGTTATATAGTAGTTTGACAAACACCAATGTTGATCATTGAGAAGGTTACTATTCCATTTACAACATAACGTAATTAAAACGTTTAGCTGATTTTACAGAGTTATCTCCCTGTAGTGTTAGATACCACCTTAAAATAATTTACTTACTGTTTTCGGTGAACAATCACCAGAGAAAATAACATTACCATCAGATGTTACTGACTTCTGGGTGTAGCATTGCTGAAATAAACAAAAGGTACTTCCCTTTGGATCATTGGGAAAAAAATAACGCTAATTGTAAGGACAAAACAACTTCAATTGACCTCAATTAAAAAACACGTTAGAGGTCCGATAGTAAAGCAAAACACCAGTTCAAGACAGATAATACCACTTACGAAAAGACAAAATCAGTCTGAAAAACACATTTTTGAAAACTTGAGACTGTGTAGAATGATGCATTTCCAGATCTGAAATGATATACTTATCTTGCATCATAGCAAGCAACTATTTTTCGAATTTAAATAAAATTCGACGTGATTTTCACTACGGCAAGTGGATCATGTTCATTGTCATCTGTGACACAAAACATTTATACCATTCAACCATCTGATAGTTTTAGTTCAACCTTTCCAAGGGATATCTTCAACTTAACAACCTAAAACCAGTTGTTTTCTTGTAATAAGCTTTTTGTTAAAGAATCATGATAGAAGGTGAGCACGTAGGCATATGCACTTTATTAAAAGTAAATTGAGAATGGAAAGGGGGAATATATCAAAGAGACAACAACCAAACTAAACAACAGATAACAGCCACAGGCCAAAAATGTGTCTTCAACGTAGCTAGAAATTCCCGCAGCCATAGTTTGGCCTCGGCTGGACCTTTAATAAAAATGTGTACTATAGTTTGGTTAAATGTACGTCATACTATACTCCAAAACATATAACTGATATTACTACATAAACAATAATTCAAAAATTAGATTTTTTTTTAAGGAATGTGAACGTTAGAATAAAAAAACCAGAGGTACACTTGAGCTCATTAGTCACTAATAAACCAATAATACCATGGCAAAAAACAAAATACGATACTTATATGACTAAGACAAAACAACTCACATAAAACAAAACATGTGAAAACTCAAATAAGTCTTGGGAAACGTATGCCTGCTACAAATTTGCTGTGAGTGATTGATTGATTGGTATATAAAGCCACTTTAAACGCCTTTGCGCTATTTCGTGGCGGTTAAATTTTTATTGGTGGCGGCAGCAGGAGTGAGTTACGAGATGCAAAAAAACTTGGGTTGGAAAACTGACAATTCTGGTCATTTAAGATTAAATTCAAATGCACCTGTCCTATGCGGGGTTCGTAATCTGTGTTTATTATAAAAAAACGTTTTTCATGACAGCTAAAATAAATTTGTATCTGATTGCTTTGGTGAGGTTTTGGAACTTGTGTCTGATGTTCGGACTCCTTGGTGTATTTCCATTCGATATAGTAAAAACAGTTTGTCTCATAACACCCATTTATGTTTTCATTTTAAAATTAATAGCTCATAAAAGGTCCAAAATTAAGTGGATTCTCTATAATATTTTTCTTTTGATTTCAAACCCAAATAACATCAATGCAAATATAAGATACAAGTCTGAGTCAGCCTTTTCCCGCTATATGTTAGAAACCAAATATCATGTAAAGGAGCTCCATGAACTATTAATAATTTAAGCTTATTTAGATCCTTTAGAGACCGGTCAATATTGTTAGGGGGTTGGGACCGGTGCAATTCATATTTCTTCCTTAAAAAGATCTATGTCCTACCCTTTGAATAAACCGAAAAAGTATCTGCCCTATATGATATACTCTACAAAAGTTAATGAACAACAGCAGAAGGTCCCCAACAGGTCTTCAATGTAGCGATAAATTCCCGCACCCGGAGGCGTCCTTCAGCTGGCCCCTAAACAAATATATACTAGTTTAGTGATAATGAACGCCATTCTAATTTCCAAATTGTACACAAGAAACCAAAATTGAAATAATTCAAGACTAACAAAGGCCAGAGGCTCCTGACTTGGAACAGGCGCAAAAATTCGGCGGGGTTCAACATGTTTGTAAGATCTAAACCATCCCCTATACATCTAGCCAATGTAGAAAAGTAAACGCATAACAATACGTACATTTAAAATTCAATTCAAGAGAATTCCGAGTCTGATGTCAAAAGATGTACCCAAAGAAAATAAACAAGATGACAATTATACATAAATAACAACAGACTACTCTCAGTTAACTGACATACCAGCTCCAGACTTCAATTAAACTGACTACAAGATTTTGGTTACATCCTGGTTCAACCCCCATCTTTCTTAAAATGTCCTGTAGTTACGAATATGACAACTGGTATGAAACAGTTCGTACACAAAACGAGTGTCTGGCGTTAATACAAAATTTTAATACTGGTATCTATGATCATGATTTATGAGTTTTGAACATCGGTATACTACTGTTGCCGTTGTTCTATAACGAGTTTATTTATGTTTCTATGTTTGTTTCCGTATGATTTTGTTGCACTACAGTGTTCCTGTTGTTCCTGAGTTTTTTCCCTTATAGGTGATGTGTTTCCCTCGGCTTTAATTTGTAACCCGGGTTTGTTTTCTCTCAATCGATTTATGACCTTTGATCATAGATATACCACTGTTGTGTTTATTATACAGTGAAACCTGATAAAACCGAATCCTGCTAAAACCGAAAACTAGTATCAACCAAACATGTTCTTAAACACCGTCATATCAAATTGTATGGATTGTGAGCATCGGCCAAAAGCAAACAAAATCTTAAGTCCCGAAGAGGTTCGGTTTAGCTAGGGTTTACTGTACTTACCTCGTGGACACCACAGTGTGTAAATTCTGTGCAGTCAGCTGGAGATGAAATATCCTTGCACGAGAAACAGGATGTTATATTTTTACCTGAAAATTATAATCAATAATAAATGGTATGTACTTCAAATATTGTATTGCAAACCTTGGTGCCATTTCAGGAATAAACTTAATTAAAGTTTATAGTGTCTGATGCTCGGTCCGTTTCTGTGTTTGTTACATTTTAGTGTTATGTCGTTGTTCTCCTCTTATATTTTATGCGTTTCCCTTGGTTTTAGTTTTTTATCCCGATTTTCTTTTTTGTCTATGAATTTGTGAGTTTTGAATAGCGGTATACTACTGTTGCCTTTATTTGTTTCGTGAAGAAACAGGGAACAAATGCATTCTAAGACTAATAACATGTCCCTTGTTATTTATAAAACGGTCTTAAGACATTGAAACTTTCAAATTCAAAACGCAAGTGTTGCCGAGCGTTTTGAATATATTTGAAATTAAACGATCGACAGTGGAATAATACCGTATCGAACGATAATTGGTGGTGAAATCTGTTTCCCTAATGATTTTTTGATGATATACGGACAATAATTGTCCTTTTTTACAATGATCTATAAAATGAAGTGGTCTTGCTTTGTGGCGTCATCTTTCATGGTCACCTTTCTTTACCATAACGTCACAATATGAATTTCAGATAAAAACAAGAAAATTTGATGTCGCCATCGAATATTGACTAATGGCAAACTGATATAAAACGAACCATACGTCTATGAAACAAAAATAATCAGAAAATCAGCAAAAAGATAAATTGGTTAAGAATTCGAGAAGCCTAAATTACGTACTATACGCCGGTTGTAAGTATGTAGGAGTTGTTTTCGGCATGACTGGTACCACATTCCATCCCTGTGTTGTACTCGGTGTTTGTAGTGAGCCAATATTAGAACTTCCTGATGAACATTTATAGTTACAGAAGGGACCAGTACAGCACTTGTTACAAATATTAGGGTTTTGTATAGATGCGCATTCCTAAAAGATACAAACAAAAAAAGAGCGGGAATTTCAAATGACATAATTATATAATAATGAAATTAAACAATAGTTAATTGAAATCTTTTGATGGTAAATCTTAAAACTACTTATTTTTGCAGATACTTCATTTCTCATTGAGCATTATCGACTGCAGCTATTTTTTACAGGATTTCTCTAGTTACCGCCGTAACAAAACTAATTCTTCGTCATTACTGAATTTCATTCCATACTTGCAGGCTACATTCAATAGAAAACAAATGTCATCTGTCTTTTTCAGTGTATTCCACCTGATTTAAATGTTATAAATGCAACGTTGCTGTCATCAACAAAATAACATTTCAAAAGTAAGACTTAAAATGTGTCTGTACAGTTTTCTCCAAACTTTATGAAAACAAAAATAAAGAAATACACCCTTTTAAACACAACAATATTGGTGTCGGTAATACCTGTCAATTTTTAATACAAATTACATCATGCAGTTAAATCGTGTAGTCCCCAAACGGTGACTGAGGATATAAATAAGGTAACTTGGTCTTCTTTCAACCGCAGTAAAAAGCTTGCCAAAGTAGGGGCGTCTGTTTGGCTAAGTTTGCAGCCACGTACGGTCAGAATGGAGACGTTTAAATTCGATGCCTCGTATAAAACGAGTGCAACGCTCATTGCACATTAAAATAGTTATCAAAGGTACCAGGATTATAATTTAGTATACCAGACGCGCGTTTCGTCTTCATAAGACTCAGCAGTGACGCTCATATCAAAGTATTTATAAAGCCAAAAAGTTGAAGAGCATTGAGGATCCAAAAATCCAAAAAAGTTTTGCCAAATATGACTAAGGTAATCTTTAAAAATAATTGCAACAACTCTTTGATGGTGCGTCCGTAGCTTGTTGCAAGGCAAACTCAAATCCCTGTTCATATCATCATTTTTCAGTGGCAGTCTAAATTTCCCCGACCGTCATCCGGGATGGCCTCTATTTAAAGACCTACAAATTGTTTTTATTGGTAACGTGTTCTCGTTCTGAACATGCATGAAATATTTTCCACAAAACCTCACAACCAACAATCAATGAATATATCGCCAAGTAACACCTACAGATTTCTAATATTCTAAATTCAAAAAACACAAAACACAAAACTACTCACTGAATCAGATTTACATCCAAATTGGAACAATTGTTTTCCGTTAAAATCTCTTTTTTCTACTACACTACATTTCTGTGAAAATAAGAACATCATAATGCTATTAATAGTCATTCACGTAATGTTTACAAGAAAAAATAGTTCTGAATGAATTGATGTTTTTTTAAAATAAATTACACGCCAAGTAAAAAATCAGCATAAGATAACATTCAATTGTCATTTTTGCCCTGCATTACTAATTAAGAAACTTATTTTTAATTCAAAAGAACTATTTGGTTTACATGGTTATAACAAACAGGTTATTCATTTCTAAAGCTAAATGATAAACTAGATAAATACGTTGTTCGTCATTATGCTTGGAATAATCATAGGTCAGCACAGCCTTATTTTTGCATTTTGCAGTTTTAAAAAAAAGCTGTTAATACGTTTGTATTACAGACATACTTGTATCGATCAGTGTGAGTTCTTACCGTAGCCGAAATATGACATTTAATTTTTTACTCTTACTTTTGGGACTTACATTCATATTTTAACTATGCTTACAAATCGTAGAATGATGATGATATCCTAAACATTTCATCAACTCCTAAATTGATCTTTGGTGTCATTTATTGTCCCATTTGACCCAAAAGTAAACTTTTTCAACATGTAGTTAACACCTCTGTCCACAAGAAAAAAAACATAACTATAAATCGGTCGTTTCCTTAACCATTGGATTATAAATCCCCGAGGGAATGGTCAGCTCAATAGTCAGCAATAACATGATTTATAACAAACCTTTCTAAAACTGTCCGTTTATCAATTTTGAAATTATAGAGAAACTCATGTTTGAAATCTCTTAGACAATGTTCACCTTAGATTGATTCGGCGATATTTCAGCTTCTTTGTTGTTATAACTCAACTTTAGCGGTTCTTACACATCATTGGCTTTCTAGCATTCAACTTTGAGTATTCCTGATGAAGGCAAACTAGAAAAGTGCATCGGACGCATAAAATTTAAAACAGATTTTCTTTTTATTTTAACTGTTTGAGGGATTTATCTAACATGTACTGACACATGCCAGCTGTGATATTTACATGTCCTACTGCACATAAGCCAACTTTATGACACAAATTATCAGCGGTAAACTTGCTGTTCCCACAACTTAAACATAGATGATTATAGTGGTCAGCGTTTATTCCTGCAATAAAAAAGTTTTATCAAGATTCAAGATTCAAGGTTTTATACATAACCTCAGACATATACAGGTGAATAAGAGGACAATAGAATTACAAACATAAGATATCAAATAACTAATACTTATCAGAGGTACCAGATTTATAATAGAATACGCCAGACTACTAAATATTGTGTCAAATATACGGCTAAGGTAATCTATGCTTGTAAGAAAATTCTTAGTTTTAGACAGGAAATTGATACAAATGACCTTATAATTGATACTCATGGCAACACCGAAGTGCTAAAGGCGTACAATATAATTACAAACATAAGATAATAAATACCTAATATTCATCAAGTGCACAAGGCTTATAATTTAATACGCAAACGCGCGTTTCTTCTACATAAGACTCATCAGTGACACTTCAAAATAGTCAAATAGAAATCCAAACAAGCACAAAAATGTATAAAGATAAACAGTATTCAGGACCCAAAATTCCAACGCGTTTTCCAAATACTGCTTATCTTATCTATGTCTGGGGTAAGAAAATCCTTAGTTTTTCGAAAAATTCATACGTTTGAAACAATCATTTTATGAAAATGACTATACAATTGATACTCATGTCAACACCGAAGTGCTGACTACTAGGCTGCGGTGATAACAGTAGTGGCATCGATCCAGTGGTGTGCGTTCCTATTCCTTGTTTATTCTCAAGTAGAGATCGCACACATGTATTCCATGATAGAGGACAGTATTATTCTTCAATTCTTAGTATGTTTTTGCTTACCTTGTTCATAACAAAAGTCGGAATCGTAAAATTGGTCATATAGTACGGTTCACAACATTATTACTTGATATATTTCACTTGTTAACTGGGCGGTGTTCAACTGGTTTTATTATCATTTACTATACCATCTAAAATAGGTGTTTTGGGGGTAAACTCATCAATGAAGTGTCCAGTGATTTTATCGTAAATTCGTTTGATGACACTGATAGGTGATTAGAAATCAAGTATGACTATAACATTTATAACGACTCTCATTTGTATCATGCACATCTTCAGATAAATTGTTTTTTTACATAAATAAGGCCGTTCGTTTTCTCGTTTGAATTGTTTTACATTGTCTTATCGGGGCCTTTTATAGCTGACTATGCGGTATGGGCTTTGCTCATTGTTGAAGGCCGTACGGTGACCTATAGTTGTTAATGTCTGTGTCATTTCGGTCTTTTGTAGATAGTTGTCTCATTGGCAATCTTACCACATCTTCTTTTTTTATATCTATTCAAATCAAAATGTAAGATCGATCAGTTAATATAACGTGACAGTTTAGTCAGCTTGAACTTACCCTGTTCTTTACAACCTTTAGAATAACAGAAGTGTTAATCTCAACATTGATTACACATTACGGGTAACAGTATAACACTTACATTTAAGTCAGTTTTTACGTACCCTGTTCATTTCAACCTTTGTAATTTTACTTACCCTGTTCATTACAACCTCTATAATTACAAAAGTCTGAATCACAACATTGATTACACGCTACAGTATCACTTCTTCTACCCAGTGGTGTTGTTTGACATATCTGTGTCAATTAGAATTTCCGACATTAATTGAATATTCTAATGCACCATCGGTTGTAACGTTCATTTTGATTGGATAATGTCATCAATTTTTACGCATCGCTAAAAACGTAATTTGTGACCATCAAATAACAAATTGATGCATTTTGAGCCTTAAATACGATACAGTTATCTCCTAATTAACACATCCCACTATTGTGGTATTGTGCTATGATCATTTATCAATTATTGTGTTTCTGAAGTTTTGCTAATTATGTACTTTGTCTATAAAGTTTTTGCCATTTTGTTTTTCTATGTTTAGATAGCTGTTTGTTTACATAGTGATTATATCAAAATGTTGACTGTTGTATCCCTCTGTTAAAAATTTTTACCGATGTGTTTGATTTGTTGATTTTGATATTTAAGAAATTGATCTCCGTTTTTTTTAACTGCAAGACCTCCTATGGAAATGAAACCATATGTGCGGACAGAGAACGCGTTTCTTGCTTCAAACCAACGATAAAAAATTTCTTATCGAGTAATAAACTTAAAAAGTATAACCTTAGGACAAAAAAAATCTAAAAAAATCTTCTCTTCATTTTTTGAAACTTGTACTATCACATATACCAATATATTGTGTCCCAATTTGAAACAAAGTAAATTTTTCATAATTTATTGAAAGTGCCACTCTAACAAAGACTAATAGGGGAAACAATGGTGGTTTTACTTTTACTAATTAGAACAGACTTATTTTCGCAATTTTCACATCAGTTAATTACAGTTGCCACTCGATTGTCATATATGATAAAAAAAAAAAATCAAATACTACTGATCGAGTCTATCCATCTTGTATAACACATCGTTAAGGATGTTCGCTACTCTATAAAAGAATTTGTTATTTATTGATGTATGTAAATAAAAGGAGATAAAGAAGCGAGAGAGAAAGTGAATCCATTTGCTTGTTTTCGAGATATATAGGCCATTGAAAATTTGGCGGGAAATAATTCACTCTTTTCATATATTTGATATTGGTACCTTTTTTCATAAGGATATGGTAAGATTTCAAATAAGGCTTCTTAAACATAAAAAAAAATACGAAAAGAGATGTAGTGTTGTTTACGTCACCATGGTCACTACATAGATAAAACTAGAGAATTCAGAATATCTTGCAAAAATCAATAGATCTAAAATCCTTAAGATACGAAACCTGTCTGTCTCTACATCCTTGGTTAAAGTATGGAACTCCGTCATCAGCTATAATTTTCTCTATATAGCACTCCTAAAAAAAGACAAATCAGCCTAATTATCTAATATTCTCTCTATATGCGTTATTTATCTAAGATAATGCATGTCATTGGTTGAATTTTCTTTGTTTAAGAATGATTTTAACCAGTCAAAATGTTTTGGTTTCCGCTTATTCAAATACAAAATGTTGCTTCATTCTAAAATAACAAATTGGTAGTGACAGTATACCTACAATGAATATAATTCAATTCTAAATTGCCATATTTATTAAGAAGTAATTCATGAAAAAACGTTTCTGAAAATTGAAAATTATGTCTATGAACTGATAGATTAACACTTTCTGTTAATCAGAAGTCATAGTCATATGACACTTTGAAAATTATGTCTATGAGCTGATAGATTAACACTTTCTGTTTATCAGAAGACGTGTAACATCTAACATTAAACTTGACAGGACTCGGGATTTGACCTTGTTGCTAAGTCTTAAGTCTTCTATGTTTTGTTTTATACATTGTTGTGTTTATTTTGCTGGTTTTTTTCTATGGTGCTGTCAGTTTCATCGACTTGTGAGTTTGAATAATCCTTTGGTTACTGTCGCCTCTATTTAATAAAAGTGGTAGGTTATACACCAATAGATATCAGTCATTTTCTATGTTATATTGAATATAGGGGTCTGGATGGGGTCCTTCAATATCGTTTTTAATTTTCGTGCTGTTTTTCTCTATTCTTTATATGTTTTGCCCATTTTAGTTCACCGGGAAGGGCCCATGTGAGCTGATGCCATCACTTGACGTCCGTCGTCGTTCGTCGTCTTTTGTCGTCGTCTGTCATTTGTCGTCTATAGTCGTCTGTAGTTGTCTGTCGTCGTAAATAAAGGCACCAACAGTATACCGCTGTTCGAAATTCATATATCGATTGAGAAAAACAAACAAATCTGGGTTACAAACCATAACCAAGGGAAACATCAAATAAAAGAGGTTGCCCACGACACATCAGAAACACAACGCTAGAATGTTACACACTCAGAAATAAACTATAATATAACAATGGCTTGGTACAGGGCATTTTTAGAAAAAAAAGATAGGTTCAAACTGTTTTTTGGGCTAGCCAAACCTCACGCTTTTAAAGCAATGTTAAATATAACATTAAAATGACAACATTATATGACAGGACTACAATACAAATAAATGGAAGAACATATAGGACAGAGAAACACATTAATACTAGCTATCAAAAGGTACTAGGTTTATAACCTAATTATACGCCAGACGCGAGTTTCATCTTCACAAGTCTAACCGATGACGCTCAGATTTTAAAAGTTCGAAAGCCAAAACAAGTTCAAAGTTGAAGAGCATTGTTGACAAAAAGTTACAAAAAAAATGTGCCTAATACGGCTAAGGTTTTTTGCCTTGGAATAAGAACATTCTTATTATATAGAATATTTTATACTTTTGCAAACAGTTAATTTGTAAAAAAAAAAAAAAAAAAAGGACTATGTAAAAGATATGAATGATATCACCGAAGTGGTGATTAACTTACAACAGAAAAAAAGAATAAATAAAACAACATAAACCAGCACATAAAAGTCACAGCCGAGTTAGCCGAAGAGATCGACAACGCTGAAAATTACAATACTAGTTAATATAAATTGTGGTAGTTATTAGATAATTAATTGTATTATCTAGACATGTTGGTGTTTCGTCTAAATTAAATCCTAAACCAAACATATAGTATAAATTTAGTTGACCCAAACGTTAATCTAATAAATGAACTGGGTGATTAATTATATTTACCATAAACCACGAATACAAGATTTACAACTACAACCGATAAGACATTTGACAAAAATCGATGAGAATAACAAAAATAACATCCAAACTACATACATGAATTTTGGATAGAAAAGTACCGTGACACGTCTTATAGCAATGCGAAATCAAACTCAGCAAAACAGTCTAAATCGGGAGTAATTTCACGTTAGAATAAAAAGATCAGACGACGTACTGACAAACCACAGTCTAACACATTGTAAAAATGTCCTTAGTTAGTCTGGACAAAAACACATCGTATGGATAGACCAATTCGTGATGGTGTCCGTAAAGTTTACGGTTTGTCATTTTTAATCTGTCGTCCTCATAACTTTGTTGGAGCAGTTTCTGTGTTAGGATCACACTCCTGTATATGAAGTCCGTGTAGTGTGAACATGCACGAGCATAACGTATCAACTGGGATATGTAAACACCATACGAAGGGGCAGAGGGTGTGTTACTGCAGAGAAAGGGGAAATTAATAATTGGGGAAATAAAATTGTCCCGTTTATCACAGATATTCTAGTAAGGTCGTCCATCTGTGTCAATATTGAGGAAAAGATCAAGGTATGAAGTAGTCCTCCTAGTATCAGTAGTATCCATAATTTCAAGTTCACTAGGATATATAAGATGCAAGTATTGGTTGAAATATGGGTTATGTTCAGTAATAGGACATCATCAATATATCGGAAAAGAATTTCGAAAGGTGCTTTTTCTGTTTGTCTTTTAGAAGGGTTTGAATGAATTCATTCTGCTTCATACGAGTACAAAAACAAATCGGCTAGTAAGGGTGCACAATAAGTACCCATTTAAATACCGATTGTCTGTAGTATCAGTATAAACGATTCCAAATATGTTCTCCTCTGAAACTCCTGGGTCAAATGCCTTCAAACTTGAACTAAATGTTCCTTAGGGTATTTAGCTTAATCATAAATTGAATCCGCAGTTTTGATTCATTGACAAACATGGTTGCCATGGCTAATAATAGAACATATGGGTTAAATGCAGTTTTTCGCTTATATCTAAAAAAAAACACTTAATCTTTTAGAGAAAATCTGACATGGAGTTAGTTTGTTTAATTGATCAAGATCTATCAACCCTGAAACTTTCAGACGAATGGAACAACCCAGTGTTGGGTTGCTGCCACTAAATTGCCGGGTACTTTTAAGGGAATTTTGCGTAAATGATTTCAAAATTCTTCTCCACTGAAACTACTTGGCCAAAAAAACTACAAACTAAACTTAATGTCCCTTAGGGTATCTAGTTTATAAATGTATCCGAAGTTCTGATCCATCGACAGATATGACTGTCATGGCTAAAAAGAGAAAATAGGGGTCAAATACAGGTTTTGTCTTAAATCTAAAAAACTATAGCTTTTATGGCAAATCTGGAGTAAAATTTTCAATTTGTCAAAATCTATCAGCCTTGAATTTTCAGACAAATCGAACAACCCATTTTTGGGTTGCTGCCACTAAATTTGTTGTTTTAAAGAAATTTCGCAATGTTTTGATATCATCTTGATTACCATTATAGATATATATAAACTATAAACAGCAGTAATGTTCAGCATAGTATATAAGATCTACACACACTTTAATATGACCAAAATGTATCCATTAAAAGGATTTATTGCCCTTTAAGGACAATTTTACACAAGTTGTTTATGTTTTCTTTTCAAATGAATCTAGTATAAATGTTGTATTTCATTTCCTTTTACGCCAAGAAACATAGACACTATGGTTAAAATGGAACATATGGGTAAAATGCACTTATTTGATTTTGAAGAATATATGACAGATACGATAAACAATTATATGGAATTTTTTTAGCCCCTCATTAGTATATATTGAAAAGCAAAAATAACCAAGATGTGAGATTTCAAGATGTAAGCAAAAATTGCCTTTATTCTGAACTTTTCCCCATTACTCCATATTCTTCAAACCCCAACCAGACCTTCTTTTATTGCGTGTACCTACCTCGTGTGTACCACAAGTTATCACCCTGGTACATGAAGCTAAATTGGAGTTGTCCTGGCAACTAAAACAATATCTGTCTTGAAAAAAGAAAGTGAGTCTAGTTTTACGTATTATAACATGAAGTTCACCTTAATAGTTACATATAAGAAGAAGGTATCGGTTGTATATAGGGATTTGATGGGTGAGATAAGCCTTCTAATGTTATAGTGTGTCTCTCTATGATGGGATGTTATGCAATTGTTTCCGAAAAGGGAGAAGGTTTAATGCCATTTTAAAAAAAGTTTAATCCCGCTACAAATGTTTGCACCTGTCCATAGTCAGGTACTTTAACCTATAATGATTTACTTTTATAAATTGTGACTTGGATGGAGAGTTGTCTCATTGACACCCATACCTCATCCTCCATTTATTAATATTGTACCATAATCAAGTTAAGTACTATAAATCAGTGTTTTACATTCGGCATTTAAGCCGGGTGTGCCGACCACCTTCTTTTCAAAGCCGACCACCTTTCCATTTTAGGAGGTGGTCGGCTTTTTTTTCAAATTCCGGATTTTTTTTTGTTTCCACACCGTAAAAAAAAAAATACTAATCGCGCCTCGCAGTTCAAAGTGGCCCGAGACCACCTCTGTTATTTCTTTATAACGTTTTGTCGCATTAAAAAAAAATTGCCTATTCTTTTTGTCTAATTTTTGTCTTAACCATGGTATATATAGTCATTATATACACCATAGTTATTACGAGTTAACATATTTAAACAAACGAATCCGAATATGTTAATGAGTAAGACACATGGTATATAAAATTTGTAATATAAATAAAATGATTGACCATATCCAACTATAGCAGTCATCACGTGACTTTTGTGACGTCACACATCACCCGTATCAAGCCCAAGTAAATTGTATAGAAATGCATAGGGGCTTTCTGGAATCGATGAAATACATTACTTTAAGTTCATAATACTAAAAGTGTGGGTCTTTGTAGTAATTCCTCATATATTTAGAAATATAAATATTCCTTTTGGAATAGTTTAAATTTTGATCTTCTCCCTTCCAAATGCTTTTGAAAATTTGTCTTGTTGCCTCGATAGTTCACACTGTTAAATCATACAACTACGATAAATATTGGATTTTCTGTCGTCTTTAACCTTAAATTGCGATTTAAACAAAACAGATGGAATAATTGTGGGTCTTCGTGCTTATTAATATATTCATAAATATTTGAAATATCGTATATAGAATAGTTTAATTTTCTATTATGTCCCTTCCAAATTGATTTGAAAATAAGCTATTTTCAGAAAATCTGCTATTATTTTTCAAGATGGCGACCAGATTGACAGCGTGGGGCGACATGGTAAAAATATTATTTGTACGATTTTTACTATGAAAGTTAAATAACTGTTGGATGCTCGCGTTTTCATTCATTGTCTTACCTTAATGCAGCATGTAATCGAACATTGGTTCCTTTTTGTCAAGCTTAAACATGCTGTTGTTATTTTTATAAAATTTTGAAAAATGGCGAACAAATAATTTTCAAACGTAGAGGATGATCGACACTTATTTTGTTAATGCACATAATTCAATTTATTTTCTCTGTTTATATTGCAATTAAATATGACACGTTATTGTAACTATAAGAATAGCCATAGCAAGATTAAGGAGATATTAATTAAGTCATAACATCAACGTGATCAAAGAAAACAAACATGACACCTAATCACGATGTAAGTTTTGACAATACCCATGCATGTAGATGCATGTTTTGACAATACCTATGCCGATTAATGTGTCCGATTATCAATGAAATTCTTTGCAATATTATTTCATATTCATAAAAGAAGACATCGAATGGATAAACACCGAGGTGAACTAAATATATTTTTCAAGTTTCTTTAAATAATTCATCAGGTAACCAGTATAAAAATCCTAATTGAACCAGTCACATGCAGAGTTATCGAACGTGATTATGACTGTAATAGTTGCATATGAGCTTCAAGACCTTCAACTGATATTGGAAATTGATCACGTTACAGTTTTATCCAATGAAATGGAAGCTCGCGCAAGTCACTTTTACGCCTCGTGAATGATATTATGTGTATTTCATGTTATAGAACCCCTGAATTTGCAAAAAGGAAAGAAAATGTCAGATTTTCCCGATTTTTATTTAGTTTTGCGCCCCGTGTATGTCGTTTGTTTGCGCAAGTAACTTCATAATGTCATCAGACTGAGGTAAACAAAAATATCGGATTCCAGCATCGGACAAGGATTAAATAATTATTCTAATGACGGTAAGAATTGTTTTTTTTTTGTTTTTAAGTATCATACAAATTAATCATATTTTACAGAATTTTCATCTCATTGAAAAATGCATATTTATACATTTCTAGTTTTCGTATAAACTGCTTTCTTCCGTTATTTTATTAATTCGAATATAAGCTAGATTATTTATTCAAACACAATTTTAATGATAAAACACTGTACTTTTCACAACTTAAAGAAGAAACATTTAGTAATTGTTTCCAAAATTAGGGGAATTCGTAACAATCCTATATAGTTTGAAAAAGGTTTCTTAAGATTTGGGTACACATAATTTATTGCTTTTTGTTAAGAAATGAAAACAAATGAAGATCTTGTCCTTTTAGTACGTTTAACAGTTTCCTAAATATTTAAGAGGCGGGTACATTTAAAAAAAAAAAAGGTGGAGCTTCAGCCATGGAATAACATGAACATGAATATGTTATACTATGGCTGAAGCTCCGCCTTTTCCCTTTGAATTCTAGTTGGGTTGCATATTTAATTAGCAAAGTATGGTACAACATTAATTTGCATATAATATACCATGGTTTTGCCTCACCACACATTTTAAGCAAATTATTTCATAAATCATCAAAGGAAAAAACCTAATTTATGTTACAATAATATTTATCTTGATTTCGGAGGAATATCTCACCTGAATATGCATACGAAAAGAAAACAATGTTGATAAATAAAATCCGTGAGACTTCAATATACTTCCTGCAAAAGATTAAATTTGATTTGATTTTTTTTTAAAGAAATGAGTATTGATTACCATTAAGTTTGTGTAAATAAAGTTCCTTGGTTTAAACTTTGTGGTGCTGTTTCATTTAAGTAATTACTATAAAAGAAAATTGTCGATGCATCACATAAATAATGCAGTGTATACTGAATAACCTGCACAGCGATAACCCTTACGTGTCTCTTGTTCGACTTATAGTGTATACTGAATAACCTGCACAGCGATAACCCTTACGTGTCTCTTGTTCGACTTATAGTGTATACTGAATAACCTACACAGCGACAACCCTTGTTTGTCTTCTTAAACGACTTGTATGCATGTGTCATTTCATTTTGGTGAATAATTGTATGCAAAAATATATCAAATGAGTTTTGCGACTTGATGTTACCGGTTTCAGAAAAGTATATGTAGACTTGTAGTCTGTTGTTATTTATGTATTATTGTCATTTTGTTTATTTTCTTATGTAACATCCTCTGACATCGGACTCGGACTCCTCTTCAACTGAATTTTCATGTGCGTATTGTTATGCGTTTACTATTCTACATTGATAAGAGGGTTGAGATCTAAAAAAAACATGTTTAAATCGTTGATTTTCCAATGTGAATGGTTTTGCACTATGAATTTTGACCTATAATGTTTTACATTTATAAATTATTATTTGGATGGAGAGTTGTCTCATTGGTACACTCATACCACATCTTCCTATATCTACCAACCCCGCCGCATTTTTGCGCCTGTCCCAAGTCAGGAGCCTCTGGCCTTTGTTAATTAGTCTTGAATTATTTTTAATTCTAGTTTCTTGTGTATAATTTGGAGTTTAGTATGACATCCAATATCCTGAACTAGTATATATATTTGTTTAGGGGACAGCTGAAGGACTCCGGGCGGGAATTTCTTGATGCATTGAAGATCTATTAGTGACCTTCTGCTGTTGTCTGTTCTATGGTCGGGTTGTTGTCTCTTTGACACGTTCCCCATTTTAATTCTCAATTTGATTGACATACAGATTATGTCAAAGCTTTCATTTAAGGCGTACAGAGTGCCCGCCTCCCTTTTTTATAGGAAAAAAATGGTTGATCATATAGGCAATCACTGAGACATGCCCTTCAGGCAGTCAGTGTGCCCCCTTGTGAAAATTTCTGAATCCGCCTTTGTTTTTCACAAGGCAAAGCGTGAGCAGATGTTCATAAGTTAATAAAGTTAATAAATTTGACCGCCGAGTGCCGGTTTAATTTTTGTGTTATGACATCGGAGGATCCAGGGGAAGGGTTCCGTTGGTTGGAATCCCCCTCCCCACACACACACAAATTCTTAGAATCCACCTCTTTTTGTCCTGTGTTGGGAACCCTCTTTTTTAAATAATGGCTAGACCCGCCCCTATATGGGTTGCTGTCTTATTGACGAGTATCAAAATCACCCGTTTCATTTGTGCAGAGACATATGTATATACGTCTCTGGACATATGTATATACGTCTCTGATATTTGTTATTGAAAAAAATAAGTAGTGTCTGTAGAAATTCGTAGGACTCGCAATAAATAAAATAAATAATGAACAAGGAATAACATTTAAAATGCACTGTTTACCCTCTGTTGAATCAATGATAACCGTACGAATTTTAGTATTCATGCATATATCCAATTCGTCGAAATGCAGTATATGTGAAGGGTTGGGATCTCATAAACATGTTTAACCCCGCCGCGTTTTTGCGCCTGTCCCAAGTCAGGAGCCTTTGGCCTTTGTTAGACTTGTATTATTTTAGTTCTAGTTTCTTGTGTACAATTTGGAGTTTAGTATGGCGTTCATTATCACTGAACTAGTATATATTTGTTAAGTGCCAGTTGAAGGACGCCTTCGGTTGCGGGAATTTCTCGCTACATTAAAGACCTGTTGGTGACCTTCTGCTGTTGTTTTTTCTATGGTCGTATTGTTGTTTCTTTGACACATTCCCCATTTCCATTCTCAATTCTATTCTAAATAATTTGTCTAAAAAATTAAACATGCGCAATATGAAACACGCTTAGTATAAAACAATGTAACATGTAAGAAGTAAACAATGTTTGTTAAGGAAAAAATATTTATATATATATATAAGTAAATAAGTAAAATATATTACTTATTATTATTATTATTATTAATGTAAGACCTACCACATTATGTACGTCTATTATGTATTTCAAGTTGATAAGAAAGGGTCATTTAGAACATTAGGTCATAAGCCACTATAGGAAATAAAAGTACAATTTTATGAGGGTCTGAATGGTATAGATTACTTTTACTGTAAGTCGCAGGAAAAATCATTTAAAATGTTAATTCCTATAAATACTCACTTTTGATGTGGGGAGGCAGGACCTTTTTCGGAACGTCGGGAACAGGTGTTTTTTAAGCTCGGGATTTCGGGATTGACCCTTTCGGGATCCGGGATTTTTTTTTAATAGCGGGAAGTTGGGATTTATTTATTTTTTAAATTCGGGACCTCGGGGTTTCATGTTTTTAAGCCCGGGACTTCGGGATCAGGACCCCTCCAACACCCCTTCTTTTGATGGTAAGAAGCTTCTGTCAAAGTTGGTAAAAATCCCGGATGGTTTATGAACCTAATAAATCACAGTTCTAAAATCTTGAATTAAAAAATAACTGCAGACTGTATGTCATGATAACTGGAAGAAAACTAATTATAAAAAAAAGATGTGGTATGCTTGCCAATGAGACAACCCTCCACAAGAGACCAAAATGACAAAGAAATAATTAACAACTATAGGTCACCGTACGGCCTTCAACAATTAGCAAAGCCCATACCGCATAGTCATCTATAAAAGGCCCCAAAAAGACAATGTAAAACAATTCAAACGAGAAAACTAACGGCCTTATTTAAATTTTAAAAAATGAACGAAAAACAAATATGTAATACATAAACAAAAGACAACCACCGAATTACAGGTCCATTTATAAGTAATATACAGACAGGAAATAATTTTTTACTTGTAGATACCAGCTTTTAATCATATCAAGCAAGCTTCTGTCTAAGTATGGTACAAATTTAGGATACGGTTAAACAAAGTTATATAAATTTTAAAACCACACGGATTGAATATTATGTTAGCTGACAGTAAAATTAAGTTCATTTTAAAAGTAAAATATGGAGGTAAACAGGATTTTTTAAACTAACTTCTGCATACTAGCTTTTGATCATAAACAAGTTTTTGTCCAGTTTGGTAGAAATCCAGAGGGGCTGAAGACAGTTATTAAAAACTTGAAAAACTTTAACCACAGAGTAAATATTTGTGAACGCCGCCGACGAGATGTAGGATCGTTATGTCTCGATTTTGCGACAAAAGTCGCAGGCTCGACAAAAATGTAGTAAAAGGAAATTGATAACCAAAACTAAGTTATTTTATTTGCTCTCTTTCTGGTACAAATTAATATTGATAATCGACGTATAATTTGACAAAAACATAATTTCTAAACCGAAACTTTATTAAAACTTCCATCGTGGCAGAACAAAACTAAAATAAATTTGCATTTACTGATTTGTCACCAATCGAAACCATGCTGCATGCTGATCCATAATCACTGAGCATTAACACCGAAATGGACTCGGGGGGGGGGGGGGGGGGGGGTAGGGGTCGTTTGTATGTGTTTCACATTTGTTTTCCGTTCATTTTTTGAAAATTGTGCCTTTAGTTTTCTCTTTTGAATTGTGTTATATTGTCATTTCAGGACCTTTAATAGCTGACTATGCGATATTGACTTTGCTCATTGCCAAGTTGAAGACTGTACGGTGACCTATACAGTTATTAGGCACTAGTTATTAATGTATGTGTCATTTTTTCTATTGTGGAGAGTTGTCTCATTGGCAATCATACCACATCTTCATTTTTAAATCTTCTTTTGTTACAGAAAACCATCAACGTATAGACTATATAGATTCTATTACTCGTCTAAACATCAGCCAAACAATGTAAGATATGCATTTTTTTGTTCTTCCCTCGCCGGGATTCGAACTCATATGCTACTGATCGAAATATCGTGACGCTATATATATATATATACTTTTATGATAAGCAGGGGCGGATCACGCCATCTTAAAAAAGGGGGGTTCCCAACCCAGAGTAAAGAGGGAGGGGCTCCAACTATATGCTCCCATTCAAAATCATTGATCGGCCAAAAAAAGGGGACCCCCCTGGATGATCCCATCCGCCACTGATAAGTCCTGATAAGTATTCACATTCTGTCTGTATCTGTATCTGTATGGGTACGTCGTAGCTACCAATTCTGGCTTTTATACAACAGGAGTGAAGGCGCCGTCGATTTATTGACGTTTCGCGAGAGCAGATTTAAAGCTCTCTACACTAGTTGCGCGTACAATAGTGTCTTCTAGATGGTTCCAATTAAATTTATTTACTATTGTGGACACAAAGAATGAATTTGAATGTTGCGGTGTTTTACTAGTAGGAATGTCAAAACACCTGGTATTGTTCCTCACTTGTTTTTCAACAATGTTTGTGGCTTGATAGTTGTCAAACTTTTTAGCTGTGATGTTTCGTCTTGGTCTCGCTGATTTGAGGAAGTCGTCTGGATCAATAGCAGGTACCAGCCCCTCAACCACCTTGTACATAAATATAAGCTTTTGGCTCGTGCGTCTCAATTGTAGTTCCTGTAGTTTTAATTTTGTAAGCATGTTTGTTATGCAGCCATCTTCTCTAGTTCTATAATCGCCTGTTATAAAGCGTGCTGCTTGTCTTTGTACTCTTTCCAGCTTGTTTGAGTCTGCAATACTGTAGGGGTCCCATACTGTTGCTGCATATTCCATTGTAGATCTTACTAAGGAAATGTAAGCAGTTTTCTTACATTCCTGTGGGCAGTATCGTAAATTTCTTCTGAGGAAGCCTAGTGTTGAGTTAGCTTGGCAACGTTTGTTATATGCGTGCTCCATTTCAGGTCTTCTGATATCTGCACTCCTAGGTATGGGTTGCTCTGAACTTGTTGGAGTATGTGGCCGTTGAGTGTATAGAATCTCTGGCTTTTGTTCTTTATGCTTAGTATGTAGCATTTCTTTGCGTTAAATCGCATACCCCATTTATTTGCCCAATCTTCTAGGCTAGCTAGGTCTTCTTGTAGCAGTTTGTGATCTTTCTCTGTTTTGATGGTTCTGTATAACAGACAGTCATCGGCGAACAGCCGTACTGATGATTTGACAGTGTCCGGGAGGTCATTTATATGACATAGGAAAAGTAATGGTCCTAGAACTGTTCCCTGTGGAACACCTGAGTCCATTTTGACTTCTTCTGACTGTTCTCCCTCTACTACTACTTTCATCTTTCTCTGTGTCAGAAACATATTTAGCCAGTTGTTTAGTTGTCCTCGAATTCCGTATTCTCCCATTTTTGATAATAATTTGTTGTGTGGTACTGTATCAAAGGCTTTTGAAAAGTCCAGGATTGCGATATCAGTTTGTAGTCCGGCGTCAAATGCTTTCATGAAGTCATGTAAGGTGACTTATAGTTGTGTTTCACATGAGTAGCCAGATCGGAATCCATGGGTGAGTGCTTTTCTAGATGTTTGAGGATGTGCTTGCATATGATATGTTCTAATAGTTTGCAAGGTACCGATGTTAATGAGACTGGTCTATAGTTTTCTGCTGCGTGTTTGTCTCCTTTTTTGAATACACACGAGATGTTTGCGTTTAACCAGTCTTCGGGTAGTATGCCAGTGTCTATTGATGTTTGGAAGATGGCAGTAAGTCCTGGTGCTATTTCTGTAGCACATTCTTTAAGTATTTTGTTTGGTATACCATCTGGTCCAGATGCTTTCGATGGGTTTACATCTTTGAGTAGTTTTTCTAGTCCTTTTGTGGTAATTAGTAGATTCGGTATTGTTTCTAGTATGTATTTTGTTGTTTTTGGAATTGATGTTGATTTGTCAATTGTGAATACGGATCTAAATTGTTGGATTAAAATTTCTGCCTTTCCTATGCTGTCGCTGACTAATTTCCCCTTGTCTTTTAAAGGTGATACACCAATGTTGTCTGTTTTCCTGGATTTGATATACTTCCAGAATGGCTTTGTATTGTTTGTTTCTAGGCCTTTGATGATAGTATCATTGATGCATGTGTATTCTGCTTTCCTGACTTGTTGCTTTACTTCTTTTTGGAACTGTCTATAGTTTGACCACTTTTTAGTTTTCTTAGCTTGTTGTTGGTGTTTGAATTTGCTATCATTTGTAAAGATTTTTCTAGTTCATCTAGGCATTTCATGTTCCTGTGTGGCATATAGAATGACCCAATAAGCAGTTCTTTTTTGCCTTCAAGGTGTATTTTTACCCATTCTATCTCACAATTGGTGACTAGACTAGACTGTTCAACTGATATGATATCTTTATGGACCAAAATAAAGACTCCCCCTCCAAGTGTTCCCCTGTCGTTCCTGTAGGCATTGTAGTCATCTGGGAATACTTCGCTTGATTTGATAGCGTCTTTTGTGCTGGTTTTCCCGGGTTTTTCTCCTTTGAGCCAGGATTCTGTACCACAGATGATGTCAGGTTTTATGTAATTAATGGCTGCTTTAAATTCTGAAGTCTTGTCTTTTATACTTCGGCAATTGACGGTTAGAATTCTCAAGTTCCTTTTCTCGTTCAAGTTAAATACATTACTGCTTTGTGTTCTACTTTTGTTACTGCAATTTTTGGTATTATTTGTTGTTGAGGATTGAGCTTTTAGTCTTGGGCTGCTGGTTTTTAGCGGACTAAATATGCTTGATGACACAGATTCGAATGATATATCATGTGTGAGTGGTTCATAGTAGTTTGATGTGTTCAGTTCATAGCTGTGAAATGTAAAAGATGACACATTTATACTTTCGCATTTACAACAGTGCCATTGTACGTTTGATCTTTGTAGAAGTTCATAGTCAACTGTACAGAGTTCAATACATGATCTATGGTGCCATATGTCACAATCATCGCAACAAACCCCATCGCACTTCCATGTTACTGGGTGGTCGCATAGTCCACATGGGTATATGCTCTGTTGTTTTCCTCTTGGCCCAGGGTTTAGTTCTATGTCGCCTCCTAATATGAGTAATAATAGTGTGAGGTGTTGTTTCACGGTTGGTGTTGTTGGTAGTGTGATTGGTCTTCTGCCTGTTGTTGACATGTTCTTATTTAGTACACAGGTAAGTAGTTGTTGATATTCCCATGTTTTACTGGTTGTTAAGTTTGTTCCGATATTGTACAGGAAGCTTATGAGTATTATGATGTTGATTATATGCGTTGTGATGTTGTACTCTTCTGGTATTGATAGTAGAGATGTTTGTGTTTTCTGTCCTGGTATAGCGCGGATGAGCCCGTGCTGACCAGAATTTAGAACACTTTCTTTATATCAATCGTTGTTGTTTGCTGGTGAGTAAGATCAGTATTCAATATTGTGTGTTATTTTTCTGCTTGGTGTGTTAAAGTTGTTTTGTGTATTCAGTCCTGGTTTAGCTCGGAAAAGCCCGTGCTGACCAGTGCGTGAAGAACACGTGTTACCAACAGTCTATCTGTGCCTGAGTTGCTATTTTCTTTAGCCAAGTTCGTGCTAGTAGGTTTGTTGGGTGTATTCCGTCGGCGTATAGTTGGAAATTGTAGTAACTTCTGTTTGTTTCAGTTCGATGTGCTCCTTTTTTATATTTTGATCTCACTTGTAAGTCGTTCGAGAATTTTGGAGTGTGGCTGTTTAAAGTGCTGTTTATTTCTTTGATTTTGTTGTTTAGTTGGACAACTTGTTCTGCTAGTTCTTTGTCTTGTGTAATAAAGTTGTCTGGGGTTTTATGATGTTTCCCCTTATTCCAATGGTATATGGAGTAGACTGGTGTTTCCAGTATGGTTACCCTACAGTTGTCAAATGTTTGTATTAATTCAATGCATTTATGATAGTATTGAATGGTGTTGTCTATTGCATCGGTTCCATGTGCAGTTATTGCTATGTAGCCTTTGTTGTATGTGGTAAGATCACAAGTGCCGAACCATATGTATAACCAGATTGGTCCTAGGTCATTTATTTTTTGGCGTATGTTATTTTCAAGCCACCTGAATCTGTCTTTACCATTTGCTCCACTTTTGCTCCACCATTTAATTGTATGTCCAACTTGGTTTGTTGGGTTGACTTTTTGTTTTAGCCAGTTCCCTTTACTGTCCGTAAGTATGACAGGTGTATACTTTTTAGGTGTTGTTGGCGGACTGGTGGTCTTGTTGATAAATTTAACAAGTTTCGCGTTGGACATGGATTGTTTTCTATTTGCTGACGTTGCTTAATCTTTATTGTACAAGATGATATATCGGGACTGATATCCTGCTAACTTTTTAGCAACACATCATCATAGGTTGGTATTGTATTTATGATAAATAGTAAATATGGATGGATGACAAAAACAAAGATGGCGGGTCTCGGGCCGTTTGTTTTGCTTTGGTATTTTACAATGTCAAAAGTCCCAAATTTCACTATTAATGTTTGTTTTTGTGACTATATGGGTTCACAGTGTTTGTATGTATGCTAGTTCCTGCTTTTTACTCACTCGATGTTGTAGATAAGTAAACTTTTTCTGGTTCTTTCGCTCCGATTTGAAAAACGTGCCTTAATTCTTGCGCATGCGCCTTCACTTCCATTGTTAACTTCAATCAGGGACTTTCTATACTATATACGATCATATACGGGATTTAGTATAGAAAGTCGATCCGGCTTCAATTTTATATCTTGAGTAGATTGCACTGTTTGATCATGCCAATTAGAATTCTAGACCATTATCAGATGACAGGATTAAACTGACCTTAAGATTGAAGCTGACCAATCGTTCTATAAACCGCGCCGTCCCGGCATTACTGAAACTTTTTTTGGAAATAAAAGATGACATAACAAAAACAAAATTCCTTTTAATAAATTAAAGACCAGTCAGTTAAAATCATGATTTTCAGTCGAAAACGATTCTTCCATTCAAAATTGTTATCGTCATGTCAAGCTGAAATGTGAGCGGGTTTTGATGACATTCTTTTAGCAATACCTAAATGTTTCGCGGGAAATTGTTTCCCGCCAATACTGGTTCCTTGTAATATCTCTGGTGCCTTAGCTGATTGTATTTTAAAAAAGGTACCAGTAAGTACTGTCGTCTGCTGCTGCTGAAGAAGATGGTTGAAATGTTTTGATCTGATCACTGCCAGTTTGCGTAGAAAATAACAGTTGAATATTAATGTATGACATCCGTGTATAAAAGCCTTAATAGGATTCTACACGTACCACTACAGATACAGATCCGCAAAATCACGTTTTCTGTATCTAACAGGTTACAAGGGGAAAATAGATATAGATATAGATAGATGAAAAATCCATCTCGGCAACTGCACATCGCAAATTATTATCTTTTTTGTGACTTATTAGCTTTGCACAATTTGTTTTGTAGGGCCTTGGATCGGTTATTGTTGATGACTTAAGTATATTCTGATTATTTAGAACATCATTGAATCATGACTAGCTACCACCTAGACAGTTATTGAAATTTCTACAAAACAATCAACATTAATTATCTAAAGCAAATCCGGGTCCATTCACGTTCGCACACACTCATGTTCGCCCCTTTCACTTTCGCACCCTACACAGTCGGAAAGCAAGCCCTTAGAAACGACCGTTGTTGCTACTTTCTTAAGACAACAATGGGACTGATATCAAAACCCGGGGTCAGCTTTCCGACTGTACATGTCGACCCAAAGTCCGTTCGCACCCTACATGTTTGCACCCAAAATTTATTGGTTTTGTGTTTAATGTAACCTTTGTAATCAAGTTTTGGCAAGTGTATTCCTATAAGTATATTTGTTGTCATTGTCTCATTATAAAGTGAGACAGCATTTTTTTGTGTTGAATAAATCTTATTTAAGTTTTGGATAGTGTATTGTCGGAGCGTCTTTTTACCACAGAACACCACAGAATACCACAGAACACTAAAAATATACCACAGAACACATATAATATACCACAGAATACTCAAAATATACCACAGAACATAATAACAAACAACAAAACAACTAAAATATGCAACATAACATTAAAATAACTTAAAAAATCCATGAACTAATATTAATTAGGCGGGAAATCTAAATTTCATCACCGATCGCAAACCGCATATCGCTAAACAGCGCAATTTTTTTTTAACTTTTTTTTTGTTTTATTGTATTAATTGTGACTTTAATATATTATTTCAGTTATTAATGCAACAAATCATATTGAATTAAAGTTTAAATATCAGATATATCTACATTGAACACGCCAAACAGGAAAGGAATGTCTATAACATGACAACTCTGCAAACCACCAAATATATATATATATTTTATTCATTTCTTTTCTTTCTTCTTCTTATATAAAATAGTTTTACTAAAAATAAGACAAGAGACAAATATCAAAATCTAACCGACGGAAAGAGATCGAGGACTTTGACTGATTACTTTAATATTATGAATATATTTAACTTTTTGTTTTTTTAACAATGTCTCAAGAGAAGTCATTTCACATTTTTGTTCTGTTAGCGACGTCTCAAATCTTGTGTTAGACAATGGAAACGTGAAACCATAAAGTACTGGAATCACAATTTCTTCCTGTAAATGTTATTGGATCATATTAAAATTTTCAATTTAATTTTATATCTCTTTATTATTATTGTCGAATTTGAAATTTGACCACAGACAAGACTTATCTAAACTAGAATTTTTTCACTTGAAATTTGAGGAAGACACACACACACACACAAACATAAATCAGTCTTCGACCTTCAATTTTCAACAATTAAATACAAATACATGTAAACTTTAATTTATAGGTATTTAAAAAATTATATTGGTACAATTCTATGTGGTTTTCTCGATAATTGGTCTTACATTAATTTTTAGTCTGGTCCCAATTAAAGGCCAAGTCGATTGGGGTCGACACTAGATTGAAATTTTTAATTTGTTTGACTAATAAAGTCATATTATAGACATAATTAGCAATAACAACAACTGCAATGTCTGAATTGTTACTATTTAGGAGTTCTGTGGCATATTATATGTGTTCTGTGGTATATTTTTAGTGTTCTGTGGTATTCTGTGGTGTTCTGTGGTAAAAAGACGCTCCCGTGTATTGTTAAAAAAAAACCCAAACTTTTCTAAATAAAGTTGGATTCTGTCAACGTTTTATTTTGTGTTGAATAACTCTTAATTATGTTTTGGTTCAAGTGTATGGGCCACTATAGTCCAAATAATTATGACGTCTGGCAAGGCTATTTTAATTTTTTTTCTGGGATGCCTTCCTACAACGTCATAACGCCGAAGCCATTTTTTACGTCTGGAGTTTGAGAGCAAATTTTGGGGGGAACTTTGAAACCTAATTTTGACAAGAAAATTTTAATGCCGGTTAGAAATTTTTACGTAGTTACAAAGTCCTACCTTTTTTGTGCTTATTGATGTAAAATATTTCCAGAAATATCCAAAAGAAAGGATAAAACAAGATAAGATTCCATTTGAAGTGGGGGAATATTTATTTTGTTTGGCAAGATTACCCACAATTACCAAACGGCACGTGACTTCCGGTGAATATAAAATTTAAAATCCGTTAAAATTTGACAGAGCCGAATTTCCGGATAATGTAAATCGAACGTTCCGGAAATTCCGAGCTATTTAAACTGACCAGATTTTAAATTTTATATTCACCGGAAGTCACGTGCCGTTGGTAATTGTGGGAAATCTTTGCCAAACAAAATAAATATTCCCCCACTTCATATGGAATCTTATCTTGTTTTATCCTTTCTTTTGGATATTTCTGGAAATATTTTACATCAATAAGCACAAAAAAGGTAGGTCTTTGTAACTACGTAAAAATTTCTAACCGGCATTAAAAATTTCTTGTCAAAATTAGGTTTCAAAGTTCCCCCCAAAATTTGCTCTCAAACTCCAGACGTAAAAAATGGCTGTGGCGTTATGACGTCGTAGGAAGGCGTCCCAGAAAAAAAATACAATAGCCGTCCCAGACGTCATAATTATTTGGACTAGGGCCGCTATAACTTTGTTTCAATCATTGACTTGTTTCAAAATAAAGTGAGATTCTGACTACATTTTTTAGCTCACCTGGCCCGAAGGGCCAAGTGAGCTTATCCCATCACTTGGCGTCTGTCGTTCGTCGTAAACTATTTCAAGAATCTTCTCTGAAACTACTGGGCCAAATACTTTCAAACTTTAACTGAATGTTCCTTAGGGTATCTAGTTTATAAATTGTATCCGAGGTTTTGATCTATCAACAAACATGGTCGCCATTGCTAAAAATAGAACATAGGGGTCAAATGCAGTTTTTGGCTTATAACTCAAAAACCAAAGCATTTAGAGCAAATCTGACAGGGTTTATATTGTTTATCAGGTCAAGATCTATCTGCCCTGAAATTTTCAGATGAATCAGACAACCCGTTGTTGGGTTGCTGCCCCTGAATTGGTAATTTTAAGGAAATTTTGCTGTTTTTGGTTATTATCTTGAATATTATTATAGATAGAGATAAACTGTAAATAGCAATAATGTTCAGCAAAGTAAGATTTACAAATAAGTCAATATGACCGAAATGGTTAGTTGACCCCTTTAGGAGTTCTTGCCCTTTATAGTAAATTTTTAACCATTTTTCGTAAATCTTAGTTATCTTTTACAAAAATCTTCTCCTCTGAAACTACTGGGCCAAATACTTCCAAACTTTAACTGAATGTTCCTTAGGGTATCTAGTTTATAAATTGTATCCAAAGTTTTGATCTATCAACAAACATGGTCGTCATTACTAAAAATAGAACATAGGGGTCAAATGCAGTTTTTGGCTTATAACTCAAAAACCAAAGCATTTAGAGCAAATCTGACATGGGGTTATATTGGTAATCAGGTCAACATCTATCTGCCCGGAAATTTTCAGATGAATCAGACAACCTGTTGTTGGGTTGCTGCCCCTGAATTGATAATTTTAAGAAAATTTTGCTGTTTTTGGATATTATCTTGAATATTATTATAGAAAGAGATAAACTGTAAATAGCAATAATGTTCAGCAAAGTCAGATTTACAAATAAGTCAACATGACCGAAATGGTCAGTTGACCCCTTTAGGAGTAATTGCCCTTTATAGTAAATTTTTAACCATTTTTCCTAAATCTTAGTAATCTTTTACAAAAATCTTCTCCTCTGAAACTACTGGGCAAAATACTTCCAAACTTAAACTGAATGTTCCTTAAGGTATCTAGTTTATAAATTGTATCCGAAGTTTTGATCTATCAACAAACATGGTCGCCATTACTAAAAATAGAACATAGGGGTCAAATGCAGTTTTTGGCTTATAACTCAAAAACCAAAGCATTTAGAGCAAATCTGACATGGGGTTATATTGGTAATCAGGTCAACATCTGCCCTGAAATTTTCAGATGAATCAGACAATCTGTTGTTGGGTTGCTGCCCCTGAATTGATAATTTTAAGGAAATTTTGCTGTTTTTGGATATTATCTTGAATATTATTATAGATAGAGATAAACTGTAAATAGCAATAATGTTCAGCAAAGTAAGATTTACAAATAAGTCAACATTACTGAAATGGTCAGTTGGCCCCTTTAGGAGTTATTGCCCTTTAGGCCGTTTTTATTTAATTAGTTGGTTTACGGACATCAGCCCAAAAAACTTAGGGTAGGAGGAGGGAAAAAAAATAAATTTAAACTAGATCTTTCCAGTTTTTTTTTTTAATTGGTTTACGGATATCTGTAGGGCTCACACTTCTTCAGAATTATAGGGAGAAGTGACTTCTCTTTTTGAAACTGATAGGGAGAAGTGGTGAGATTTGAAAGAGAAGTGCTCATTCGTGTGGTGCCCTACAATGTTTGGATTTTACTATAGTATAAAGGGTCATATGTAAATAATGTTCTTTTTATATTGTTCAATTCATATCTGAGTATACAATTAAAGTAACATTTCAAATTAAAAGTTTACTTAGGTTCTTGTGAGAAACTTCCAACTAAATATTTAATATCTAGCACTAAATTGTTTTTTTTTATTTTGAAAAATGTAAAGAAATCTAATTATAATATATCAATTACAATTTAATTCAAAACTATCCTAAGTATGAAATTCAGTGTTTCTCATCAAAAAATATATAAGTTATTAACCTGGTCCATAATATATTGATATTAGCTAGTGTGATAGTCTCAGAGTTAAGCAACTTTAATCAAGTTTGAAACAAATTCAATCCATAAAAAAATATAGGGAATTATAGACACCAATCAATTAGATGTAACTAAAAGTCTCTTAATGCATGTGACATACATAATTTTTCCCTTTGTGGTCAATATTCGTCTGTCAGCTGTTTCGTCCGTGCGTCCATAATAATTATTGTAAAAGTACGGATTTCGGTCTTAGCTGGTCCGGTTCAGATCCGTAGTTTAGAAATCGGTAAATGGCGGACGAATGCAAGAAAATTTACAAAAATAAACGATGTTTAACAAGTTATTTGGAAAGGAACATGACGTTTTTAATGCAATAAATGGATTAAACATTTACTAGAGGCAACTTTTATCACGTTTAAATGAAGTAACAAACTTATTTTGCCGTCGAAATTTAGGTTGATGTACGTTTTCGAGTGCCAAGCACCGGAACTTGCAAAAATGTTCGAGGTGACGAGTTGTATTTTTTATCAAATAAACTGCTACACACTGCAAATACAATGCTTCAGCCTCTTTTCTTAAGATAATGAACCGTTTATGTCTTAATTTCTTAAATTATCAATAAAAAAATGATGTTTCATCAACTTGTTAAAAATTGAAAATGTCCGATGACGGATGCGACTGGTATCGTCAAGAACAAGGCGACTTGTTTTCGATTTTGGGTGTCAGGGAAAGCTAACCAGTCACATTTCCGGTGCACTGGTTTACGATTTTTTAGTGCAGTAATAGGAAACAGAATACGAAACGTAAACACAAAAATTCCGTTTAAATTTTCTGAGTAAATCGATAAATATGAGGTCGGCGGAAATAATTTTTAAGGACAAATATGCGTTTATTTTTATTTGAAATAGCGAAAATTCGGGTCGGCGGATCCGTAAACCAACTTATTTAATAAAAACGGCCTTATAGTCAATTGTTAACCATTTTACTTAATCTTAGTAATCTTTTACAAAAATCTTCTCCTCTGAAACTACTGGGCAAAATACTTCCAAACTTTAACTGAATGTTCCTTAGGGTATCTAGTTTATAAATTGTATCCGAAGTTTTGATCTAACAACAAACATGGTCGCAAATCTGACATGGGGTAATATTGTTTATCAAGTCCTGAATTGATAATTTTAAGGAAATTTTGCTGTTTTTGGTTATTATCTTGAATATTATTATAGATAGAGATAAACTGTAAAGTGAGCAATAATGTTCAGCAAAGTAAGATCTACAAATAAGTCTATCTGACCAACATTGTCAATTGACCCCTTAAGGAGTTATTGCCCTTTAAAGACTTTTTTCACAATTTGTTCATCATGTTGACTTCCTTTAAAAGATCTTCTCCTTTGAAACTGCTGTATCAATTTCAGCCAAACTTAGGCTAAATGAGTTTCATAGTATCTAGTATAAATTTTATATTTTATTTCCTTGCATGTCAAGAGACATAGCTTCTATGGCTAAAATAGAACATAGGAGAAAATGATTTTTTTTTTGCTTTTGAAGAAAATAGGACGATCCTAAAAACATTTAAATAAATTGAAAATCCAAAATAATCATTGATGAGAGATTTAACCAAAAGAATTAAGGCTCTGGAGAGCCTCTTGTTTTTTTGTGTGTTGAATAAATTTTATCATGTTTTGGTTTTCAAAGTGAATTGCCATATGTTTTAATTCAAAATTTCACACAAATACAATAACTTACACCTTTTACCTGTTAATTACCTGAAAATGCAGGTAGCTTGATGAAAATTTTACTAAAATGATTACATAACATTTCAGTTCATGCATTTTTCATGCACTTACTTTGTCTGTATCTCTAAATGATGGAAAAGATACAGCAGTCTGAAAAGGAATATATACTGTTCCAGTGAATGAACACTAAAAAAAATGCAGCAACAGCAGCCATTTTTATATTCTGCATTATTCATGGTATTTTTTTTGTTTTCTGGTCTGTTCCTCTGTTTGTTCGTTTGTTTGTCTGTCTGTCTCGGGTCAGGTTTTTGTTCATGCTAGTAACTAGTTTTTGATAAACATGATAAAGTTAAAATTCCAATCAACTTAAAAATTAGTACACAAGTTCCCTATGATATGATCTTTTATTTTTAATGCCAAATTAGAGATTTTACCCCAATTTCACAGTCCCCTGAACATAGAAAATGATAATGTGGATGGGGCATCAGTGTACCATGGACACATTCTTGTTTTGTGTATGACTGAAAGGGGTAATGTAAAGGCGTACTTTACAATGTCTTAGTTATCTGTTCCATTTCACATATTATCTTTCTTTTTCTTCTGTAGGATAGCAAGTGGTTCAACAATGTTAAAATAAAATCACAAATTTAAAATTGCTGGCAATTATAACATTTTCATGTAAGGCCCCTTTTCATTGGAAAACCTAATTTTTTAGACACCGGCTCATATTTATAAATTTAACTTTGGAATAATTGTGATAAATCTGATACATGAGTATTCTATTGCTTTAAATACATGATATATTAAATACTACATGTACTAGGACATTGAAGAAGTACAAAAATGTAATGCTTTGCAATATTTTATTTTTCAATGTTGATAGTTGAAAATTTTCAATTTTAATATCAAAACTTAACATGCAAATTTGACTATTTATGCAAATTATGGTATGTTGTTAAAACTATATTCTTTATATTTTGTCTTTATTTCATATCAAAGATTTATTGAGGAAAGAGGAGAGAACTGTGAATTATGAAGAAAAACTTTGTAAGTACCAGTATTTAACATGAAATATGTAAATTTGCAATCAATTTATAAACAAACATGAAAATACGGATTTTTTGTGTTATTAAAATTTACTGTTACAAAATATTATAAATTATTATAAATTAAGGAATGTATCTCCCTCATGCAAAGCTCTGATTCCTTTCACGGATTTGGCTAAACTTTTTGGACCTTTTGGATTATAGCTCTTCATCTTTTATATAAGCTTTGGATTTCAAATATTTTGGCCATGAGCATCACTGAAGAGACATGTATTGTCGAAATGCGCATCTGGTGCAAGAAAATTGGTACCGTTAATTTTATTACATCTTCATGCTTTTAGACATGTTAGATATGTTTGAGTAGCCAGACCATAATCATTTAAGTATCCATACTTTGATCAACTGTGCATGAGGTTAGAAAATTAACTATCATGACTAGCATGTAGCGTCCATGCAGTTTATAGGTAAACTACAGACTGAAGTACATGTAGTTATGGGAAAAAAATGATACCTATTAATACATGTATAATAATTTTAAAATCTCATATCTCCTTATCATAAAAATTATTAATCAACATAAGTTTTAAAAAAAAAACACATGCCAATTTATATGAATTAATCTGGCAAGTCAACTAGACAGAAAACTTAATTTTTTTGTGCTCAATCCAGTATGTTAATTGGTTGATTTCTGAGTGAGTACAACATGTTCTTTTAAATATTATGACCTTAGGCTTGGAAGTTTGAGTAACATACAATAGCCTTAACTATAGTTTGAAGTTTAAGTTTCTATTTTGTACTTCATTTAGGAGATACCAAAACTTGCCAATATGGAGCAAAGCGATTTTAGGAAATTTGAAGAGGATGCAAGATCAGGGGATATTGAGCAATACTTTACCAAGACCCAGATGGCCAGTTTATCTGATTATGAGAAGTTGAGATACAGAAATATGAAAAAGAATTATGAAATGATGGTTAAAATGGGTATGCTTGATTATAACTCAAACTATAGTGTATTTATTATTACTCAAAAGAATTCTTTGGGGATCAAAAATGGGGGATTAGCATTAAAAAGGGGGATATACTGCATTGATCAATATGATCAATCATTTTGCTGGGCTATTAAAATAGGGCCATTTCAGTTAATTTCTGACAGGTGGGACGGATGGGGAGATTTTTTGTTAAATGTATCAGAAAAAAAACATTACAAAATCTACCTATGAAATTACAAAAATGTAACACCTATTAGATGTAGAGTTTCTGTGCATATTGGGTGGATAGGCTTTTATGGGAAAAAGTTACCTATCTATTTACTGCTGCAAGACCCTCAAAAGTGTTTTGTGTATAATAATTGTACATGTCGGATGAAGAAAAAAAAACACATCCTAAGATGTATGAAATGACCATCCGTCCCCTTTTAGCAGACATTAACTGGAATGGCCCATTTTACAACCCTTAGGTACATTATAAAAGAAAAAAAGATATGACATAAAATCAGGACATGCACAAACAAACAACAAAAACAATATGTTGTTTTTTGGATTTTTGGATTTTTTTTTAGCTTATAATTTTTATGCCCCACCTTAGATAGTAGAGGGGCATTATGTTTTCTGGTCTGTGGCTCCGTTCGTTCGTCTGTACGTCCGTTCAGGTTTAAGTTTTTGGTCAAGGTAGTTTTTGATGAAGCTGAAGTCCAATCAACTTGAAACTTGGTACACATCCCTATAGTATGATCTTTCTAATTTTAATGCCAAATTAGATTATTACCCAATTTCATGGTCCATGGAACATGGAAAAGGATAGTGCAAGTGGGGCATCTGTGTACTTTGGACACATTCTTGTTAATAGATGATAAAGAATTATAATAGACACACATTTTGATCCACATAGTTTCTATCCCACATATCAACTTTTAGTCTGCACTCTTAGCATGCAGTAGGTCAATGCCTCAGTTAGGAAAACTATGTTCCAAGTAGTCATGCTAGTAAGTTTCTGCCAAATTTTGTTTGGACACAAGAAAATTTTGTCCAAAATTCTAATGGACAAAACTGGCTCATGGTTGCTTTGTTTAAGGTGGTACCTAACACTACAGGGAGATAACTCTGTAAAATCAACAGAATGTTTTAATGACGTTGTGTTCTGAAGGGAATATTAAGCTTCTCAATGATCAAAATAAGTGTTTGTCAAACTGCTATATAACCATTGTAATTTTTCTGATTAAACGGTTGGTTCAAATCTTTTGAAATTTTCAAATTTTTGTCAAAGGGTCAAAGTAAATACTTTGTTTAAATTTTAAGAAAATTTAATGAGCCAAATTAATTTTAGTTTAAGTGTTAGGTACCACCTTAAGTTAAATTCATGTTTTTTTTTTCTTTGCATACATGCATGGTGATATGAACTTTTCAATCCGTCTATCCCATCTGTACTTTTTGTTGCATCCTTCTCAGAAACAACAATAACAAGGATTTCTGAAATTTGGTGTAAGGGTTTACCTAAAAAAGAAGATGTGGTATGATTGCCAATGAGACAACTATCCACAAAAGACCAAAATGACAGACATTAACAACTATAGGTCAATGTACAAGCTTCAACAATGAGCATAGCCCATACTGCATAGTCAGCTATAAAAGGCCCCGATAAGACAATGTAAAACAATTCAAACGAGAAAACTAACAGCCTTATTTAAGTAAAAAAAAAAAATGAACGAAAAACTAATATGTAACACATAAACAAACGACAACCACTGAATTACAGGCTCCTTACTTGGGACAGGCACATACATAAATAATGTGGCGGGGTTTAACATGTTAACAGGATCCCAACCCTCCCCCTAACCTGGGACAGTGGTATAACAGTAAAACATAAGAACGAACTATAAAAAATCAGTTGAAAAAGGCTTAACTGTAATAAGTCAGCTTTACTGTGTGATGCGTTTTCCAATTCATCACTCAACTACTTCCTGTTTAATAAAGATTTGCATTACTTTACATATGACATTCAAGTTGGTATTTTTTTTCGTTTTATTTGTCTCAGGAACTACATTACAAGGATTTTTGAAATTTGGTTTCAGCATTCATACATGTCAGCTATACCTGTGTAATACCTTTTCAGATTCATCACTCAACAACCTAACTTCAAGTTTTTTGTGTGGGGATATACTTGTTAAACCATGAATAAAGTTTCTAATTTGCTAGACTAGCAGTTTATTCAACAGGACTTGTAAAATTTTGCTTCCAATAAGTCCTGGACTAGAGAACGTGTACAATCTTGAATAATAACCCGAGTTCACATAAATTTTAATGCTCGAAAGTATGAAATAATTAAGCCTATTCTTAGTTGTTTAGCTTTGAACGAAATGTTCTAGATTGTCAATAATTCTAAAATGGATCTTTTCTGTTTATCAGTTTCAGTTTTAATTGCCATAGATTATCTTTGTCGCAAAAATCTTTTGTTATTAAGGGCTGTTCCAGAAAATACAATGTCCCCCCCAGGGACAGAACTTTTTTTTTAACCCCCACCACCCACAGAAATAAAATTTAATTAGAACAGCACTCCCTTTGCATTTTGGTATTTCAAATACAACCACCCACATAATTTTAAAAAAATTGCCTTCCCTGCGGGGGGGGGGAGGGGGACATAGTATTTTCTGGAACAGCCCTAATAAGATTTACAAGAGAATTCTTTTCATTTTAGATATTTTATTTATATGTTTGATAGGTCTGCCTGCACAGAAGCCAGAGTTTATGAAGAAACAAATTAAAAACCCATCAACCAAACAAACTGATTTTGCTTCCAAAGACGAATGGAAACCAAGCTCTTCCAAAAAGAATATAGGTTTGTCTAAAATTGTAAATAACTACATTGGTTTTAACCATCAAAGTTGTGGTTAATTTTGAGTACTTTGTGACACTACTGTTATGTCAATAATCAAAACTCATTTTAAAACATTTAAAAAAATATATGAATCATATGAACTAACCCTTTCACTGATTGCTGCCCAGACAGAAGCTACTCTGAGACAATGGCTTCCCTGGCTACTAATACTCAAGTGGGAGATCTTCATAATAAATGTAAATAAAAATTTGTCTGTAGTTATTCGTGTCTTTATCTCATCATGTTCATTCACTAACACCATGTTCACAGTTTTGTTCATGTTTTGATAATTTTTTCTTCATTGAATATTCAAATTTTCAGCATTATTGTTCATAGTTTTGTTCATGTTTTGATAATTTTTTCCTCATTGAATATTCAAATTTTCAGCATTATCTAGGTGAATTTCTCAAAATTCTGCTCTTTGACCCAAAATCAGAAAAATTTAATGAGACTTCAAATTCCTTACACTAAACAATGTCCATTCCAAGTGCTTTGTACACAAATTAATATTTTATGTCAAAAAAGTATATTAGTTTGGCTTCAATTCTGCCAAATCTTTCCAAAAAAATGTTCCCTCATTTCAAATTCGTGTAAATTCCGTAAATTTACTCGGATTTTGACACGGATTTCAACAAAAGGAAGTGCCATGTTAAAGCCTTCATCTGGGTGAACAAGAGAGAAAGATAACTGGTGTTTGCACTGTTTTGAGCGGGAAATATAAAAGAGGTTTTCCTATCCCGGTAAAATGGGACTCCAGCGTGAATCCCAGTAAACCAGGACTCATCAGCGAAAGGGTTAAACAGGATTTTTTTCAATTTGGTATAAATTAAAATCACATTTTTGTCTAAAATGACAAAATTCCATTAATAAATGCACTCAATAGTTTCTGAATTTACAGTACTATACTGTGTTGAGAAAGGAAATTATTAGTTAAAAATTTCAAAAAGAAATATTGGAAAAAAAGCAATATTCAGTCTTATTATATATGAATTATATTGTAGCCCAGAAACCAACATTTATGCAGAGGTCAAAGAAGAAAAGGAGAGTCAAACATACAGATGATTCAGATTCAGATGAAGAATGGAGACCAAGTTCAGAAAAAGCAAAGAAATCGGGTTTGTTTAGTAGACTGAGTTCAGAAAAAGAAAAGAAATGGGGCTTGTTTAGTAGACTGATTTCAGAAAAAGCAAAGAAATGGGGCTTGTTTAGTAGACTGAGTTCAGAAAAAGCAAAGAAATCGGGCTTGTTTAGTAGACTCAGTTCAGAAAAAGCAAAGAAATCGGGCTTGTTTAGTTGACTGAATAAAGACCTGTTTTCCAACCAACTTAGACTGAATATCATGTCTTTCAACAATCAAAAATAAGTCCCTGTTTGTTATCATGAAACCATTATCATAAATATTAAATGTTTACAACCTCCCTTTCAAGGGATAAAATTTCATCTACAAAATATATTTTTTCAATATACACTTCAAATAACATTGGATAACCTTTTAATGAGACAAAACTGCAAATTATATTTATCCTTTTTGGCTGTATGAAGATAAAATATCATAAGGAAATTTCTCCTGCGTATTATTTCATAGAAGGGGATAAGATTTCATGAAACAAAGTCATGAAATATTGTCTTGTATTTTCTTATTGACAAGATTCAGATGTATATTTTGAAGTGATTTTTTTCTTCTTCAGCAAATCCACCAGTATTTAAATTATTGAAGAAAACCAGGAAAGCAAAGTCTGAAAAGATGGAACAGACATGTGCAGTAGGTATTATTGATTGCTGTGACCATCCTTGCACATATTATATTACCAAAAATAGGTTTGCCTTAACCCTTTCCTCCATTGAAATTTTTTTTTTGCACACTTGATTCACATAGGATTTTTTTGATAAAATGCTGAACATATGCTTTAAAGTATTAAGACATTGCAAAAAACAACAATTTTATTAAATAGATGTAAGTCAGATATTCCTATGGTATTCCTTTTCATATTGGATACAAATTTTATTAAGTCAACTGCAGACACTTTGCAGTCAAAGTGTTTCAACTGAAGTACTACACAGGCGTTAAAAGGCGTCATTATGGAGTAAGGGGTGTGGCGTCAAAAGGTGTCATTATGGAGGAAAGGGTTAATTTTATAATACAAATAGGTTATATATATATTTTTGATCTTACCACAGGTTTTATATGTGCTTTGTAATTTTAAATAGACTATATATTACCTAGATACTGTGGATTCATTATAAATATTTGTTGGATACCGACAAACCACAAATTTAAATAATCGATGAAATTCAAATTTTCTATAGGATTGCATGCAGTCTTTGCTAAGGGCTGTTCCAGAAAATACTATGTCCCCCCCAGGGAAGGCAATTTTTTTTAAATATTATGTGGGTGGTTGTATTTGAAATACCAAAATGCAAAGATAGTGCTGTTCTAATTAAATTTTATTTCTGTGGGTGGTGGGGGTTAAAAAAAAGTGCCGTCCCTGGGGGGGGACATAGTATTTTCTGGAACAGCCTTAAAAATAGACTATAAAAAGCGCATATATATTAACAACAACAAAGTTAAATATCCACAAAAGACAAGTTTTCCTGAAACCACATAAATTAATACCAACAAAAATAAATAAATAAACATTGTTGAATAAAATTAACTCAATTTTCTACAATTTGACATTCTTGTCCCACCTGCAGTAAAAATCACAGAATATGTTCATTGTCCTTGACCTCATTTTCATTGTTCAGAAAATATTGGGAAAAACTTATAGATTGTTTTGTGGTGAAATACTCCATATAAGTAATGACAAATTTGCCTGGAGTACATGCATGTATGTCTGACTGTTTTTGTTCTTCTTTGACCTAATTTTTTATGGTTCATCTGTCAATTATAAGTTTTCAGCTAATCTACAGATGTTATAAGCAATAGGTCAAATTAATCTATTTATGGAAGAATTTCATTATGAACATTGTGTCTAGTGGGTTCATAAGATTTAAACCTTATTGTTATGATTCATTGGTTAAAGTTAAGCTTAGGTAAATAGATTTAGTTGTTTTGAGATGCCTTTTAAAAGCAGGCAGCTATCATAAAATCAGTTATCCGCGTAGAATGAGAAAACTTCAAATTTTTGTGGATATTAGATTTTGTGGTTTTGCCAAAGACCACATACAGGGCTGAAAAAAGTGTATTTCTTGAGCTTTTAAATCCATGGTTAACCTATACTCATCAAAACCACTAAAATTGGCTTAGGCCTAAAAAAAAGAATCTGTGTTTCCGGTAACATCATTTTGAAAAATAGGGTCGGTAGGCCGATTTCTTGCCGTCTGTCGTCGTCCGTCGTCTGTCGTCGTTAATTTTACAAAAATCTTCTCCTCTGAAACTACTGGGCCAAATTTAACTAAACTTGGCCACAATCATCATTGTGGTATCTAGTTTAAAAAATGTGTCCGACGACCCGGCCAACCATCCAAAATGGCCGCCATGGCTAAAAATAGAACATAGGGGTAAAATGCAGTTTTTGGCTCATAACTCAAAAACCAAAGCATTTAGAGCAAATCTGGCATTGGTAAAAAAGTTGTTCAGGTCAAGATCTATCTGCCCTGACATTTTCAGATGAATCTGACAACCCGTTGTTAGGTTGCTGCCCCTGAATTGGTAATTTTAAGGAAATTTTGCTGTTTTTGGTTAATTATCTAGAATATTATTATAGATAGAGATAAACTGAAAACATCAATAATGTTCGGCAATGAAAGATTTACAAATAAGTCAACTTGACCGAAATGGTCAGTTGACCCCTTTAGGAGTTATTGCCCTTTATAGTCAATTTTTTACCATTTTTCGTAGATCGTAGTAATCTTTTAGAAAAATCTTCTCCTCTGAAACTTCTGGGCCAAATTTAACCAAACTTGGCCACAATCATCATTTGGGTATCTTGTTTGAAAAATGTGTCCGATGACCAGGCCACATGGCTAAAAATAGAACATATGGGGTAAAGTGAAGTTTTGGCTTATAACTCAAAAACCAAAGCATTTAGAGCAAATCTGACAAGAGGTAAAATTGTTATTCAGGTCAAGATCTATTTGCTCTAAATTTTTCAGATGAATCAGACAACCCGTTGTTAGGTTGCTGCCCTTGAATTGGTATCTTTTAAGGAAATTTTGCTGTTTTTTGTTAATATCTTGAATACTATTATAGATAGAGATAAACTTTAAACAGCAATATTGTTCAGCTGAGTAAGATTTACAAATAAGTCAATATGACCAAAGTGGTCAATTGACCTCTTAAGGAGTTATTGCCCTTTATAGTCAAATTTTCACCATCATTTTCCACTGAAACTAACCTGACCAAGTTTATTATAGATACAGATAATTATAAGCAGCAAGAATGTTTAGTAAAGTAAGATCTACAAACACATCACTATCACCAAAACACAATTTTGTCATGAATCCATCTGTGTGACTGTCCGTTGTTTTTTTTTCTCTGCCTTATTACTGTGATGGGCCAAGTTTGCTTTGTAACATTTGGTCAATAGCTGTCCGAGTTGTTAGGCTGTTTTTTTCATAAACTCAGTTTGTTTTTCTTAAGTCCTATATTATTGAGGACCGTGTCAAAAGGATGGATAACGAAGCACATATAGATATAGGAAGATGTGGTATGAGTGCTAATGAGACAACACTCCATCCATACAATTTGCATTCATTAAGCATGGAGAGCCAATGGTTGGTTGTATCCAGAAGACAGAAAAAGTATGTCTGCTCATTTAGAATTATAGATTCTCTAAACCACTAAAATAAGTTTTCTCTATTAGGAAGAAAAATCCAGGAAATCAGATGAAGAAAACGAAGAAGTACACCGATATCCACAGAGACAGCTACCTAGAACTAACTACATGTATCTAGAAGTACCTGATGATGATGAATTCATTTGTAAGTAAACTTCAATGGGTCAATTTTTCGAGGACCTCTTTGGCCCAAATGTCTAAGTAGTAAAAAAACAACATACTATTGAATGTGTGTTTAACAAGTGCTTTCTGGTGACTTTATGCATCTCTTGTGTAGATTTTAACCCTTTTTAGTGTAGTGTAGAAAAGTTAGCTTGTACTTCTTGGTTCAAAGATAGGTGCTTTAGTTCCATTCCATTCCAAACCAGAAAGAGAATCTTCCCAATTATTCTTTCAACTGATGTTATTCAAATAGACCTTCTTCAAAGTTACTGTCATCTTCGCTAGCCAAGGGTTACGATCCACTCCCGCTCTCTTCACCCTTGGCAGATTGAGATAACATTTCGGAGACACAAGGTAAGAATTTTTATTGGTTGCAGTCAAAACTCACTGCATCCAATCAAAATGCGCCTATAACATGATCACATGTAAATGTAGAAAGTGTTTGTAAACAATTGCCACGTGTTTTTTGTGCAACAAGCCTTTACATCCCTAAACATACGACTATATTTAGTGAAAACTTGAATGTTTTTAATCAACAAATAGAAGTTCCTGTGTATGTTTCATGCACAAATGCATGAATGTTGACGTATGCTTCTATTTCCGGCTTTACCAAGTGTGTAGAATCTAGACGCTACCGTGTTTTTACCTCCAAATTGAAGAGTTCAAGTGCTACCATTGGTCAAGACTAATGTATTCAGAATTGGCGTGATTTTAATCTTCCGATAGATGGCGCAACATTGTTATCACAAATGTTGGCTCAATCCGCCAAGGGTGAAGAGAGCCGGAGTGGATCGTAACCCTTGGCTAGCGAAGATGAGTTACTGTAAAACTTGATCTATATATTACATTCAGAAGGAAATTTGAAGAAAAAAAAACTTAAGTTTTACAACAGATGGTTATATTTAGGGAAGAAAATGTTGAAGACCTTACTTTGACCTATAATGGTTTACTTTTATAAATTGTGACTTGGATAGAGAGTTGTCTCATTGGCACTCATACCAAGATAGTAAACTTCTGATCTAATGTTCCAACTGCCGGACAAAATTGCCCACATGTATGGAAACCACACATAATATGAAATTTTATTCTTTCTTAATGCTAAGGCAAATGAAACCACACACAATAAATTAAATTGATTGCCTCCAATGATCCAATCCCATCAATTTGGGACCAACCATAGTACACTTACACAGCGAAGTAATTTCAATACTCTATTACTATGATATCAATTCTTGTTGCAGATTGTGAAGATTGTGAAAGAGAATATGAAGGAGACTGTCCTGTTCACCCATGTATTCATATATATGATTCTAAGGTGGTATAAAATGTTTAAGATTTTCAAACTGATGTTTTTTTGGGTTGTAAATTTGCTATTTTGGGTCTAAAAGTTGAATTTTAAGAATTTCATCTAGTTTGATGTTTAAAATTAGCAAATCAGATACAAGTTTTGAATATGAAGATCTTCCACTTATGTCATAATAGCTAGTACGCCATCCCCTCAAGAGTATATTCTGTCAGGGTGGCTATTGATGAAAGTCTTCATGAATTTAAATAATTTTTCTAAATACAAAAATATTTTTTCTTTGTCTTATGTAGGTAAAATGTTTGAAACAATTTTAACAGTGAAACGCATAACCATTCTTAAATAATATAACTCAAAGCTCTTGACAAATTGTTTCATGTTTCAAGCAAGACTTAACCCTTTCAATGCTATACACAGCATATGCCGCGATGACGTACGCCGTTCGCCACTGCTATTCGCGGCATTTCAATAGGACTCTTAAACCATTAGGTTTTCATTCGGGTTCTCTCTAATTTTTCCTCTTTGGAATCTAGGATATGCAAGGTCTCATTTGCGCTTGAAATCCCGACAATTTTTATAGTAAAATCATGCAATAGAAGGAAAATAAAAACAAATATTTTGACAAATGCAAATGGCGGAAATCGGAAACGAAGCTGTAAATATGGAAAAATTTCAGCATTTCCTTGGCGAAACTAACAAGGAGGATTAGTTTAAAGGTTTCTTGTTATCTCAATGTGTTTATTACATTAAATTCGTGTGGGAAATATGATTTGATCGATCATTACGAGACGTAGAAAAAGGGGGGAAAACGGAGGTTGACTGAAATTTTTTAGGACGAAGCTAATTTGTGCCACGATTACATAAAACGTTATGTGTGGTACAATACGCTACGGAATCGGGCAACTGGTGTCTTCTTTACAATATGGCAGATAAAACAACAAAATAAATGAAGACTAAAAGTAGTTTTTGGGATACGATTGCTGTCAAGCAATCTGTAGACTTTTACCATTGACCCTATGACACACTCCCTCACGTCATTCGTTTTATTCTAAACATTCGGCAACATCTCAGATTCTTATGATTGTCTTGCTTTAAAAGGTAAAAACAAGCAAAACAATTGAACATAAACAACTTTCCTGTAATGTTTTACTCATAATCTTCATGTATGATATTTTCCTTGACTTATATGCGTGTTTTTAACAATACGGAAAATCAGAATTAAACAGTATTTATATTTAGTGTTTTTATAAATTTAGAAACACGTCAGAGGGAATTCCCAAATTTTGATAACTTGCGAGAGTTCTCTGAAAGCCGATCGATAATTCTATTTCTGTCACAAGAACTGAAGTGGAGTATTTCTATATTTTACCGTTATAAAACTGATATTTGATACTGTACTCTCATAAAGAAATGGAGAACCATTCATCATATCATTTAATAAACGTTCTTGTTCCAAATCGCAAGTCGCGGTTTGTTTATGTATTAATGTCCATGCGTGGTCTCACTAATTAGAGACAAAAAGCGTCAAGAAGCGACAAGAAGAATAATATTAGCAACAAGAAACTATTTAGCGACAAGAAAACATTTTTTTATTTATATTACTTATTCGAAATAAATAATAAAAAAATATGAAAAAGAAAACAATTTCAACGACAGGAAAGTTAATTTTGATAGGGGGGGAAATGAAACTTGTAAATCTAATTCAGTTGCTACATTTATTTACATGATATTTTATAGGGTATCACAGGAAGTATAGTTTGTTTTTTTATTTGTTTTTAAAACCATTTTTGTACAATATATAATTAACTTGCAAAATGCATTATTTGTGCATAATTGTCCAGAAAATTCATACACAAATTGTGAAATACAAATTAAGAACTGAAATCAAACAAGAGGAAAACATAATTAAAATGTGAATATTTTTCATCATTTTATTTAGTGTATTGTCTCATTTAACGATATTTATCATGTTTATGCATATAGATTGAAGATTAAAGGAAACTGATGACAATCTTGAGTTTTCAACAGGTGTTCACTATTCGGTACAATAATTTTATATTCTGGTGCGTGTAATTGATGAAGGTGTTAATGGATGTTATTGTTGCAATAAAACAAAGGACACGCACCTAGTTAATCTCATTTGTTGCTCTTAATTGTGTATTACCTTAGAGTGAAGCCACAGCTAATGTTGGTCCTATCAGGAAAAATTAATTGTACAGTTAGGAAGGAAATAATATTTCATGTTTTTGTTTTATTAAATCCTTCAAAAGGAAGGTGACAAATCTTTGTTTTTATTTTCATTTTATAGCGTTTACATTTCCTTTGCTCTTACACATGTTTAATTTCTACATCTATCAATATGATAATAAAAAGTACACAATCTCTTCATCGAATTTTTTTTATTTCTTCATCTTTCAATATAATCCTAAAAAATATTTTAATGTATGTGATAACAAAATGTATTCTTGTCGCTAAATAGCTTCTTGTTGCTTTTTGACACTTATTATTTTTCTTCTTGTCGCTTCTTGACGCTTTTTGTCGCTAATTAGTGAGACCCCACATGCGTGTAGTTTTCCTGATTTCAAGGGGTATCAGATTGAGTGATTCCCCGCTTCATTGATTAATTTGAAACTCATGGGATTCTTTCTATGTCTGTCTGCATATGGAGGGCTATTGTTGTTGCATAATTTTAAATCACATGCATAATTTAAATTAAAATAAATGTTTCATCGTAAAAATTACCTATTACACCCCTTCAACAGATATGGAATCTTCCATGTTATCCGTTTCGAGTTGTCTCCCTTTTCGAAGTATTCGTCAAGAAGAATTAACTCGTTAATGCCGGTAAACGTCGTATTATATTAAGAACGATCTCAATGTAAACAGAGGAGTGTGTACGGAAAGGAGTCATGGCCTCTGACCCAAAGGAACTTCAATAATCAAAGAGTAAGAAATGGGGTTCCTTCTAAACTGGTCCGCCGTTCTGTATATAGCTTCGCACCGAAGGTCAGTGTAGCGATAAGTGAACACAATATGATAGGAGTCCAGTTTAGGGTTCCTCCTAGAATTACGGTGAAAAGATACGGAAGCAAGTTAACTCGTACCACGGCATTGGAACAAAAAAAGTTAACTTGTACTACTGGGAAGTCGTAACATTCAGAAAAATATATAAAAAATATGATGTTTTATGGGTTTCTGTTTGTAAACTTAATAGAAATAAAGTTGAATTACTTGAATTTTACACAGGAGTTAAATGAAAACTTAGACAAAAATAAAGAATGTTTTAAAGCATTAATGTTTTAACTGATCTTTCAAACTAGAACAAAGGCGGATCCAGCCCCTCCCCCCTTTTTTTGTGGAAAAAATTTGGTTGATAATAAAGGGAATCATTGAAGCATGACTGGAGCGGGCCCTCTCTTAGGTCAGTCAGTGGGCTCCCCCTAAGGAAAAGTTCTGGATCCGCCACTGTAGAACTTAATCCAGAGGAAAGTTAAAACATTGCTTTAACTGTACCTTATTAAAATTGAACATGTTGAATATGTATATATCCAATTTAAGTTAATTAAAGCTGTAATCCATGATCACAAATTGAATGCTGTATGTTTACAATTGTTGAAAGCCATGTGCTTTTTTTGCGGGGAAAATGCGGACCCCCTTAACAGGAATCAGTTCAATTTCATTGTTACATTTATTTATAGACAGTAAAAATAATTTTGGCAATCATTTTGACTAACTGCGAAGATTTTATTATTCATGAAAAATTTTCTTCGGGTGAAACTGTATATACCTTAATTATCTACATCTGCCACAATATTTTCTATCCAATATACAAGGAACATAAGCTACAAATTGGTCATTGTACTTTCAAATTATATACATTTTACAGACTTAAGAGGTATTGGGTGAAAGTAACGTATATCATGAATATTCATCATTTAACACCATTTGAATGCATTTAAATAAGTTGGTACGAGTTAGCAATGGTATGAGTTTTTTTTTTTTTTTTAATGGTACGAGTTTACAATGGTACAGGATAACTATAATTCGATAAAACACAATAAGTACATGGCTCATACACTTGTAACGGGGATTGGCTATTCTTTAAGTTGAGTGACTATTCAGATTGTTACATTTTGCATGTGCAGTTGAATTAGTTTAGAGAATTTATACTATCCAGCTGTACCAGGGTTACCGGCCAAAAATGCTTGAGACTCGCGCATGTTCATGCTTTTTTTGCAACAGTATTCTTGGATCTATTTCTTTCCTCTTTGATCTTTTGAATTTTGGCCAAATCTCATGCATTTGTTTAATGAAAAATTGGCAGAACTGCTATACATGTGTCAATGAAAACTATGGCAATCGTATCCCTCAGAGCATTCTGCTCTTTGATTATTCAAAATTCAACACAAATGTAATAAATTACACCTTTTACCTGTTAATTACCTGAAAACGCAGGTAACCTGATAAAAATTTCAGTAAAATAATTGCCTAACATTACAGTTCATGCTCTCCTGAGCATTTTTCATGCAATAACTTTCTCTGTATCTTATATAATAAAAAAGATACAGCAGTCTGAAAAGGAAAATACTGTTCTAATGAATGAACTAAAAAAAAATGCAGCAGCATTTTTTTATTTTTTTGTGTAGCTTTGAAAGGGTTAAAAGAGCAAGAAAAAAATTCCAGAATAATTTTTAATGACAAAATTTTCTCCGCTTAATTAAGAGCACAACTAAAAGTGAAGAAAGGGCAATGGAAACAATACCAGAGGGACTGTCCGTCAGAGAATCTAGAATACCCAACGCTGGACTTGGTGTGTTTGCAGAAAAAACTTTTCAACAGAGAAGTAGATTTGGACCATACCAAGGAGAAGTAACTACTGATCCAGATAAGGCCCACTCCACAGGTTATGCTTGGCAGGTTTGTTATGTTTTTGGATAGAGATTGTGTTACCCCTAACCATGCAGGGGTCATAATATTAAGGCTGTACCCAGACCACCATTACTTGGAATACATTTGGAGGTCATCGTAATGTTATTTAATTCGAAGTGTATGCAATCTTCCTCAAGTGTATCCTCAATCTTACACTATTTATTGTCATGGTTCTCATTTTTAGCTCACCTAGCCCTGAGGTCCTTCGTCGTCGTTAATTTTTTAAATTTTGAACTACTTAAAGAGAACCACTGAAGGGAATGAAACCAAACATAGCATGAATGTTCCTTATAAGGTGCTGACCAAGTGTTGTTAATTTGTAGCCGATCCATCATCCAAGATGGCTGCCAGCGGGGGACTTAGTTTAACTTAGGACCCTATGGGAAATGCATACAAATGACTTCTTTTAGAGAACCACTAAATGGAATGAAACCAAACATATCATGAATGTTCCTTATGAGGTGCTGACCAAGTATTGTTACTTTGTAGCCGATCCATAATCCAAAACGGCCGCCAGTGGGGGACTTCGTTTTACATAGGACCCTATGGGAAATGCATACACATGACTTCTTTTAGAGAACCACTGAATGTAATGTAACCAAACATAGCATGAATGTTCCTTATGAGGTGCTGACCAAGTGTTGTTACTTTGTAGCTGATCAATCACCCAAAATGGTCGCCAGCGGGGGACTTAGTTTAACATATGAGACTATGGGAAATGCATGCAAATGACTTCTTTTAGAGAACCACTAAATGTAATGAAACAAAACATACCATGCATGTTCCTTATGAGGTGCTGACTAAGCATGCTAAGTGTTGTTACTTTGTAGCCGATCCATCATCTAAAATGGCCGCCAGTGGGGGACTTAGTTTTACATAGGACTACCCTATGGGAAATGCATACACATGAATTCTTTTAGAGAACCACTGAATGTAATGTAACCAAACATAGCATGAATGTTCCTTATGAGGTGCTGACCAAGTGTTGTTACTTTGTAGCTGATCCATCATCCAAGATGGCCGCCAGCGGGGGACATGGTTTAATTTAGGACCCTATTGGAAATGCATACACAAATGACTTCTAAAGAACCACTGAATTGAATGAAACCAAACATAGCAGTAAATGTTCCTTTCCTTAGGAGGTGTTGGCCAAGTGTTATTACTGTAAGCCACCCGAGAGCATCCTGTCCTATACTCGGTAGTTTACTTTAATAACACTTAAATACAATATTTGACTCCTGTAGCAACTCTACATTTGTATTAAACTTCCTAAATTACTTGTCAGGTATGGTCTTCAGGTTGTTTAATATGTATGTATTGAGCGATCCCTTGTATTCGAGTGTTACTGAGCTAATTTTGTTCCTAACGGCTTTCCATAGTTTTTATGTTTGAACGAGCGTCTTCCAGCATCTATTGTTTTCATCAGTGTAAATTCATGTTCTTTTTATATGTATCATAGTTCAATTAAACAAAGTTATCTTTCCAATGTTAACAGTTTTTATTTGCTCACTGTTAAAAGTATGTAACATTATAACATCGTAAAACAATATAAATAAACAGTTGCGTTCAAGTGTACTGAATCATAAATCCTTAAATACATATTGGTGGTGTCCGACTTGGTGGGAGATAGCTTACTGTACAAAAGACGGCTAATTACATATCATTAAACTTCATTATGTTATCCTTATTCTCACCTAAAGGTTATTGTTACTTTATTTGTTTTCCAAGGTTTGAACTTGCCGCCAGCAAAACTTTGGGCTATCTGCCATTGCTGAGTGCTCGCGCGTTTATATACTAAATTGTAATTGTCACGTGACATACTAATCCAATGGAAACTTGTCTTTTCCGGGAAGCCGGAACTATAAAAATTTCAGATAATGAAAAACATGATATACATATCATCTTAAGTTGTCCGAACATTGTCCTTATACATAAAATATCAAAACAAAGCTATAGCATCTGAAATATCGACAAAGAAGCTTGAAATAAACAATCGGACACCACTGCGCGCGCATTGATTTAGCAGACGATCTGCGTAATTACATAATACGTAAATAACATACAACATAGTTCATTTCAACCATCTAAATATTTACAATATATTTGTGTCCGGCAGGGTATACTTATTAAAAATCTTATCTGTGGTATTAAAAATACAATATTAGATCAAATGTCCAGGGGACGAATTGGTATTTAAAGATATCAAAACACATGTTTCGGTCCCCACAAAATGGCAGACGACAAAGTCTCCGTAAATAAACAATTCGATTGAAGTATTTTCCTATGTATATCAGGCATATTAGACGTTAAAATATGAATATTTGGTTACAAGAAATGATCCTTAAATCTGGAATTACATGATATAAAGCATGTAGAAGGTAAGCCATGAGTAATTACATACATTCCCTGCCGTAACACTTGTATAACAAAATGTAAACAAATGAAAAATTCATTTCACTTCCAGTGTTTTACGCATTAAAAATTTGTTATCCTTGATAATTGTCAACATCATCTTGAACCTATATACAAACATGAACTAGAAATTCATATCATAGCTGATGAAATGCTTCCCCCCTTTATATTTGGTAAACAAAAAAAATGAAACTGGCCTGTGAAATCCATACATAAAAATAGTAAATTAATGCCATATCTTTGATTAAAAAAATGTTTTACTTGCTCGTGCCAGCCAAGTTTAATACTATGCGTAAGAACACAACCGTTATGTTTAAAAGAATAATATTTCCTTTTTCTGAATTTATAATATCATAACAAGTACTTCCAATGCCTTACATTACTTTGTATCCAAATTTTATCTTTTTTTATATGATTTCAAAAACCGAAGTTGAGTCAGGTGAGCAATACAGGCTCTCTCTAGTTAATGTTCATTCTGAGCTCAAATACATACAAAATTGTTTTGTTTTTTTGGAGGGGTTGGCTTACCTTCTAGGTCTTTAACATAGAGTTATGATGACTGAAACCTTGACAAATAGTTTAAACCTAAAGGTATATAACTACTGATCGTGTTTATTATCAAAATATGTCAAGGAAACGACTACTTGCGGTTGCAAGTCCAGTTAAGTTCAAAATCGGTTTTGGTGCGAATGACCTTCTTTAGACTGATGTACCCAAATAAGTTCACTCCAACCTAAAACTGTTGTAATAAATCTGTTCTCTGGGGTCCCTTCCCCGTCTCTTCACCCTGACTACCCCAACCCTTGATCCCCTGTCTTAGATTTAATGCAATCAATATGCATCAGCATCAGGGTACAGCTCATTTGCATATAATTTGCTTATTTTTGCAAATACTTGAAATTTCTTAAAACAATTCAGCATTGTCTTTATCAATTAGTCTATATCCTGTTAAAGTTTCAGTTAGGTGGTTTTATAGAGAAATGGTTAATGGTAGTGTTGAGTGTGCAGTCATATCAAACACATTTTACTTATGATAGATATAGGAAGATGTGGTGTGAGTGCCAATGAGACAACTCTCCATCCAAAAGTAAACCATTATAGGTCAATGTACAATCTTCAACACAGAGCCTTGGCTCACACCTAACAAAAAGAAATAAAGAGCCTGAAAATTACTAGTGTACTGTAAAACCATTCAAACAGGAAAACCAACGATCTAATCTATATAAAAAACGAGAAACACGTATAAATTTTATAAACAAAAGACAACTACTGTACATCAGATTCCTGACTTAGGACATGTGCAAACATTTGCAGCAGGATTAATCATTGGTACCAAACCTTCTCGCTTTTTCTGAAACAATAGCATAACATCACAACATAGAAAACCACACGATAAAATATCAATTGGAAGGCTTAACTCAATCAAAAAACGTAAATAAACACACTATGAACGAATAAATTTTATGCTTAAATGAACTTGTATAATTAAAATAAATGCTAAAATGGGTTTTTGAAGATTACTGGCCAAAGAGACTGAGTAATCAGAAAGAAAAATTATACCTCATGTAATTCTTTGGAAATGTTTTGATAGACCACAAACAAAAAGAATGAATTGTGTTTTATGTCCTTTAGTAATGGTGGCCATTTAAATTTATATATTTATTTCAGATCTATACTGATGGAACCACCAGTCATTATATAGATGCTAATAACAAGACCAAGTCTAACTGGATGAGATATGTTAACTGTGCCAGAAACGAAGATGAACAAAATCTAATAGCATACCAATACAAAGGACAAATATTTTACAGAAGTTTTAAAGATATAGCAAAAGGGACAGAATTACTGGTATGGTATGGTCAAGACTATGGGAAGGATCTTGGCATTGATAGAGTGGATATAAAATCCTTACTGAAGCCAAGATACATCAATGGAGAAGGTAAGGCATTGTACTTTGAGTAGTAGAGTTATGATATAGCTTAACTGGTCAGGACTATATAGGAGGAACCTTTGCAATTTGACAGAGTTCATGTGCAATCAGAGCTATTCCATTAAAATGTATGTGGAAGGGAAGTTTAATTATTAAATGTTGGACTTGGCTCTTTTTTCAGTTATGCAACTTATTACCATTATGTGCAAAATTATCTTTAAAAAAGGTTCTTATGGTTGTGGGGATATTTTGAACGTGCCTTCCTACCCTTCCAAGCACATATATAAATTTTTATTAGGTAGCCTTGACGTTTTTCTTCCAGTTATCATTACATACAACCTAACCGGCCTGCAATTAAAAGTTTTTAAAACATTTATTTGATTCATAAACCATCATGCATTTTTAGCTCACCTGGCCCAAAGGGCCAAGTTAGCTTTTCCCATCACTTGGCGTCCGTCGTCGTTAGCTTTTACAAAAATCTTCTCTGAAACTACTGGGCCAAATTAAACCAAACTTGGGCCCAATCATCATTGGGGTATCTAGTTTAAAAAATGTGTGGCGTGACCCGGTCAATCAACCAAGATGGCTGCCACAGCTAAAAATAGAACATAGGGGTAAAATGCAGTTTTTGGCTTATAACTCAAAAACCAAAGCATTTAGAGCAAATCTGACATGGGGGTATAATTGTTTATTAGGTCAAGATCTATCTGCCCTGAAATTTTCAGATGAATCGGACAACCAGTTGTTGGGTTGCTGCCCTTGAATTGGTAATTTTAAGGAAATGTTTCTGTTTTTGGTTATTATCTTGAATATTATTATAGATAGAGATAAACTGTAAACAGCATTAATGTTCAGCAAAGTAAGATTAACAAATAAGTCAACACGACTGAAATGGTCAATTGACCCCCTAAGGAGTTATTGTCCTTTATAGTCAATTTTTAACAATTTTCATAAAATTTGTGAACTTTTATTAACATTTCCACTGATACTACTGGGACAAGTTCATTATAGATAGAAATAATTGTAAGCAGCAAGACTGTTTAGTAAAGTAAGATTTAAAAACACATCACCATCAACAAAACACAATTTTGTCATTAATCCATCTGCTTCCTTTGTTTAATATTCACATATACCAAGGTGAGCGACACAGGCTCTTTAGAGCCTCTAGTTACCAAACTTGGATAGAAGCTTCTTACAAACAAAAGATAGTAGAGGCTGGGAAATTTTCAATGTTTTTTTTTAAATTTTGGTTGCAACTAAGCAAGACACTGGGTTCCACAGAACCCTTTCAAATTTTTTAATGTATACGTTCTCAAACTTAAGCTTTCCTCAACCAAATTTTATGAAACTTCTACACTTATGCTTATTATCTTAGGAATCCTGCATCTGTGGGCCAACATTTTCCACTTATTTATGCTGTGAACATTTTCATTTTTAACCGGAGATTTGTGACAAAAATGTGGGTTATTGATTTGGGGATGCTCGGCATGCAGTCGGGCGGGTGGCAATCAAATGTTGTCTGTGCATTAACTCATGAACCGTTCAACCAAAGCTTATAAAATTTTAATATGTTGTTACTGACAACTAAATGAAGGTCAAGTTTAATAATGGCAATTATGACTTTTACCCTTAAGAAGTTATGGTTCTTGAAAGATTGAAAAATTGGTGTTTCCAATTGTGTCTACCAAAGCTTCCCAAATTTTAATATGTTGTTACTGGTGACAAAATAAAGACGATTTTGACTTTTACGGTTCATGAGTTATGGTTCTTGAAAGACTGAAAAATAATGTTTCAAGTCGTGTCCATGCATTTTCTCATGAACCATTTGACCAAAGCTTTTCAAATTCTAACATGTTGATACTGATGACAAAATAGAGGTCAAGTTCATTAATGATGATTTTGACTTTTACCATTCAGTAGTTATGGTTCTTGAAAGATTTGTAAAATGGCGTTTCCAGTCGTTTCCGTGCTTTTTCTCCTGAACCACTCAACCAAAGCTTTTCAAATTTTAATAGTTGTTACTGATTACAAAATAGAGGTCATGTTAATTAATGATGATTTTGACTTTTACTGTTCAGGAGTTATGGTTCTTGAAAGATCGTAAAATGGTGTTTCCATTCACGTTGTTGCATTTACTCACGACCCATTCAACCTAAGCTTTTCAAATTTTAATATGATGATACTGATAACAAAATAGAAGTCAAATTTGATATTGACGATTTTCACTTTCACCAATCATCAGTAATGGTTCTTTGATATTGCCAGGACACAAGTAAATGCTAATAAATCCGGTTTGCTGTCATTGTGACAGCTTCTTGTTCTTTCTAAAGTCAGTATATTTCTGAGAGCAATGAATTTATAAGAAATGCATTGTATATTTGCCTCTAAATGCTATAAAAAAAATCTATTTTTTTTCTTTTTAGTTATATATGGATGTCCTCTGTGTAAGATGTGCTTCAATAGTGGTCGTTTTATGTCAAACCATCTGAAATATCGTCATAGTACCAAATTGGAATGGATGCTAAATGATGAATTGAAGGGAGAAAAGTCTAGATTACATCATACAATTTCACATAGAAAAGAGGAAAATATTAGAAAAACATTCATATCTTCTAAAAAACTTGACACATTGTTAAAAGAAGAACTCCCAAATCTCACAGGAGATCCATTGTATAGTTGTTATAAATGCAGTAAAGGCTGTTCATCTAGGCAAGACTTAGAGATACATATGAAATGTCACACACAAACTTTTACATGTAAATTGTGTTCACAACAGTGCAGTAGTGATATACAACTAGATATACACATGAAAACACACACTGGAGATAAACCTTATAAATGTGATGTATGTGGTAATGGGTTTAATGTGAATTGTAACTTACAGATACACATGAGAACTCACACTGGAGATAAACCTTATAAATGTGATGTATGTGGGAAAGGGTTTAGTGCGAATTGTAACTTACAGATACACATGAGAACACACACTGGAGATAAACCTTATAAATGTGATATATGTGGTAAAGGGTTTAATGTGAGTCATCATTTACAGGGACACATGAGAACACACACTGGAGATAAACCTTATAAATGCGATGTATGTGGTAAAGGGTTTAGTGTGAGTAGTAGCTTACAGAGACACATGAGAACACACACAGGAGATAAACCTTATAAATGTGATGTATGTGATAAAGGGTTTAGTGACACGGGTAACTTACAGAAACACATGAGAACACACACTGGAGATAAACCTTATAAATGTGATGTATGTGGTAAAGGGTTTAGTGTGAGTAGTAGCTTACAGACACACATGAGAACACACACAGGAGATAAACCTTATAAATGTGATGTATGTGGTAAAGGGTTTAGTGATTTTGGTAACTCACAGGTACACATGAGAAAACACACTGGAGATAAACCTTATAAATGTGATATATGTGGTAAAGGGTTCAGTCAGAATGGTGACTTACAGAAACATATGAGAACACACACTGGAGATAAACCTTATAAATGTGATGTATGCGGTAAAGCATTTAGTGACAGCATTGCCTATAGAAGACACAAAAGAACACATGTACACACTGGAGATAAACCTTGTATATAAATGTGATGTATGTGGTAAAGGGTTTAGCCAGATCAGTAGTAGCATAAAGGCAGAGCTCCAGATAAGAATTCACAAATTAGGGTTTTTACCCACCATTTTCTTATGTAATTGGGTGATTAAGTTTTTTAATTGCATTATTAATTCCAATTCACCCCTCAAGTTAATATCAAATTGGGTTTTTCACCACCAAGCTCCTTAATGTATTGGGTTTTTTCATCAACACAATATTGAATATTTAGGCAATATCAACCCCAGATGTTTTTCCATCTTAAATATGTTTCTTTCTTTGTATACGTGCTAGCTATTTTATTTGGTTTATTCACTGAAGAGCATTTGTAGGTTTAATTTGTGTCTAGTTTCAAACCTTCTGCTAGTTTTGTATTTTCTCACAATTTTTTCATGTATACCTTTATATAAAATATTCTGAGACGAGTACCTGTGTGTGTATTTACTCATTAACCGTAAAATGAAAAAAAAATAGTACATAAACTCTAACTATACTTGAATGTTCTTGTTTTATTCAATTTACATAAATCTGGGTTAAGTGATCCCTTATTAGAACTTTTGGTTTCCGATGCTTTCCCACTACATATTCAACTACATATCATGATTTGGGCTTTCACTTTTTCCAACTGAGTTTGTTTTTGACGAAACCCGGTGTTTATTAGCAATGTTATCGTTAAGTTACGCAAACACGCCCGTGCGTTAGATGGACGCTTCCTTAAATCACTGGCTGAGTCTTGTCATCATCTTAACTTTCCCTCAGCTATTCAAAAGAAGCTGAAGACATGCTTCTATTCAATATTTTTACCGGACATTCACTTTCGTTTTAATTCAATGTATGTTATGATTTATCCCGAGCAATTCGAAAAAAATATGTCAACTTGACACACACTAATTGGATAAACACCGAGAAGATCGAAATGTTTTCAAAAACATGTGTACCTTCGTCAACGGAAAATTCCAGCAGGGACCCATTTCAGCTACTTGATGCAGGGATTTATTTTTAGAACGAAAGGACATATCCAATTATAAATATTATACAAAAAGATTTACGCGACGACTGTAAACAGATAAGGGTAAATAACGCAAACGGTAGCCAATAAAAGGGTTGAGAACTCATGGTTTTGGCATATAATTGGGTTTTCCTTTGAACTAATTGGATTATTGGACCCTGCAATAGGCAATTGCATTGGGTTTTTTATCATTTGTATTGCGTGATTACGCAAATACGCAGCTTATCTGGAGCTCTGATAAAGGGACACATACTGGTGATCAACCTAATAAATAAACATTGTATAACATGTATAATTTGAAGGGTTTTCAATCAGCTTGTAGATATATACTGTAAATTCAGAAAATATTGCGTGCATTTATTATTGCGATTTAGTCATTTTACACTTGAATGCGATTTCAATTTTTACGATTTTGAGAAAAGTCATGCTTAATTCAGTTAAAACATTACAAAATGTGAGTTTTAATTATTGCGCTTACAACTCAGTCGCATTGTTCGCAATAATAAAAACCTCGCAATAATTTCTGAATTTACAGTACATGAAACCTGACTTTGCTAAGTAACCTTGAAGAATGTGATGTTGTTGAAGATAATTGATGATATTTTTATATTTATTTATATATTAAGAATATTAGATGAGGTATTCTGTGATAATTAATATGACAATATATTTTATTTATTCATTTTGTTATCATTTATACAATATTTTACAAATTAAGACATCACTTTATTTTGAATGCATGCTATTATCATAAAAATCTAAATATCAGCATTTTAATTTATTTCAAAATATTTGTTCATGGTTAAGATAAAACCAAAAGTGACATTCCATGAACTAGGTGTTTTAGCAAGAAAATTGTTTCAATAACATAATTTCCTTTCTTTGTTTGTATTGAAATCAAAATTTTTTAACTGTTATGAACTTTTATAAAATGCAAAAGTCCTTCCTTTTTACTTTAATATCATTTGTCTGTTAATAAGAAAAAATTCTATGAAATTAGACTGAATGAATATGAATTTTGTCACAATTTGTTACTTTGTCATTATGAAAAAAAATATGTCAAGAAATAAGGGTATTTTAACTGACTAGGAATCTTAAATAAGTCTTATGTAATTGTCTTGTGAAATTTCCTGAATTCTAGCCAGATCGGTTTAAATTTAGATAAAAAATTTGAGTCGGCAATGTCCAAAGCGTTTACCTCTTAGAAATATAAATCAAATTCAATATCATAATAGAAGATGTACATCAGCAATGTTGCAGATATATTCAAAAGTCCGTGCCCACCAACTTTTTTCTCTTAAGGGTAAAAGGATAACTATATTTTTTATGTGGGTTTCCACAAGGTCCTTGTGCCTCTCAGACAGATCACTTGAACTTGATCTCATTTAATTGGTGATCAAATCCATATCTCAAATACTAAAGTAATAAGTCTACTTTATTTGGTGGATGACATGTTTAACTGACAGTTGTCATCTGACCTTTACCTCATTTTCATGGTTCAGTGGTACAAATGTAATTGTTAAGTTTTGTGATTTGGTCTTTTAAGGTGACTGGGGCGTCTTAATTAAAACTGACAGAATTTTTTGATAACTTGTCAAGATAAAGCTTTTATCATGCTTTTTTCAAAACTGTATTAAAAAGTATGGGTCACCGGACTTTTTTTCACGCTACAGGTTGCGCAAAATTGTCAGATTTTGTATATATTATTCATGGAAAATTAAATTTTGTGTGATAAAACGAAAACATACTATAAGAACTTTAAGATAAAATGTGAGAATATTGCTCTTATAACATGCTTTCAAATAAACAAGAAAAAATGGGGTCACCGAACTTGTTTTCTTGCTAAATATCAAAATAGGTAAATTCATAACACTTTCTATTGTAAAATTTACTTTATCGGAGTTATCTCCCCTTATTTGGCAAAGTTTGAAAAAATCTAATCAAACACAAACAAGGCGTTTTTACAAAATTACAACTGAAGTTATGTTAAAACACACAATTTTCTATATTTATATCAAAAGTCTTTTACATAATTTACATACAACTCTCAAAATTTGCACATTTCATCAAATATATAGACCAAAGATATCTGCTTATTTAAAATCCAAGATGGAGGAAGACACCTGAGCCACCTTAAGTCAAACTAAATATTCAAGTCTTTTATCAAAAATTTATCAGAAATATTATGCTAAAATATCTTCTTTTTTCCAAACATGTGCTGATACATGTAAGCACTAAGGTCAACTATATTTGGAATACTGTAAATTAAGAAATTATTGTGTGCACTTATTATTGCGATTTTGTTATTTTATACTCAAATGCGATTTATTTAGAAAAAATCCTTTTTTATTCATATGAAATATTTCAATAATTTCTGAATTTACAGTATGGAAACATTTTATGATGTCAGTCTAAAAGTTTTATTTGACCTTGACCTCTTTTTTTTCGAAGTTATTGCTCAGTGTTGGAGTTCTGTTTTTAGCTTTTCTCATCACTTGGCGTCCAGCGTCGTCCGCCGTCGTTAACTTTTACAAAAATCTTCTCTGAAACTACTGGGCCAAATAAAATCAGACTTGGCCACAATCATCATTTGGGTATCTAGTTTAAAAATTGTGTCCGGTGACCCGACCATCCAACCAAGATGGCCGCCATGGTTAAAAATAGAACATAGGGGTAAAACACAGTTTTTGGCTTATAACTCAAAAACCATAGCATTAAGAGCAAATCTGACAAGGGGTTAAATTGTTCATCAGTTCAAGATCTATCTGCCCTGAAATTTTCAGATGAATTGGACAACTGGTTGTTAGGTTGCTGCCCCTGAATTTGTAATTTTAAGGAAATTTTGCTGTTTTGGGTTATTACCTTGAATATTATTATAGATAGAGATAAACTGTAAACTGCAAAAATGTTCAGCAAAGTAAGATTTACAAATAAGTCAACAGGACCAAAATGGTCAGTTGACCCTTTTAGGAGTTATTTCCCTTTAGAATCAATTTTTAACCATTTTTCTTAAATCTTAAGTTATCTTTCACAAAAATTTTCTCCTCTAAAACTACTGGGACAAATTAAACCAAACTTGGCCACAATCCTCATTGGGGTATTTAAATTAAAAATTGTGTTTGGTGACCCGGCCAACTGACCAAGATGGCCACCATGGCTAAAAATAGAACATAGGGGTAAAATGCAGTTTTTGGCTTATAACTCATAAACCAAAGCATTTAGAGCAAATCTGATAGGTGTTGTTATTGTTTATCAGGTCAAGATCTATCTGCTCTAAAGTTTTCAGATGAAGTGGGCAACTGGTTGTTAGGTTGCTGCCCCTGAATTAGTAATTTTAAGGAAATTTTGCTGTTTTTAGCTCACCTGGCCCAAAGGTGAGCAAATCTGACATGGAGTAAAATTGTTTATCAGGTTAAGATCTATCTGCCCTGAAATTTTCAGATGAATCTGACATTCTGTTGTTAGGTTGCTGCCCCTGCAGGGATGATTCCATTATATAGTTTAGGGCTGCTAAGCGGCCCTAAAATCTGCCAGCGGCCCCAAAAATTCTTTTGTGAATATGAATTCCCAATTCTTGAAAATAAAATAAAAATAGAAGTTTCCGTCACCGATTTAGACAACTAAGTTTTCATAGTTTGTCGTCAAAACGTTTTAAAATCCAGTTAAGAATGCTGACAAAATTTTGATATAACATTGATAATGAATTTTAATGGGTGCTGATCTCGTGAAAGCAGATCGCCTAGCAGAGCCGGTTATATAATTTGATAAAAGCTTGTTTTGTCAAAGAAATTATTTTATTTTTTGCTCTATTTCCTCAAAAGACAAAAGTTTGAGCGTTTTTGATATGATAATGTTGATGATAGACCATTCATGAAATACGATGTCATCATTATGGAACTGTTTGATTTAAATAATTTTAAAGTTCTTTGGTTCAATTGCTTTAAATATCTTATCAATTAAAATTTAAGTATATAAACTTTTGTAATTGCTTTTTTGAATTCAACAATTTGAAATCCATTTGAATCAAGGTAAATTTATAAAGATGACCTGTTGAAAATATACCCGATGGATGATTTTTTAAGTGGTTTATGTTAGCTGGTATATATATGTTTTTGTAATAGGTCTAGGTTACTATAGCTAAGATGATAGTGCATCCTGTGCAATGATATTCATGTAACAACTTCCCTGGTCTCAATCCAATAACTGTCAATTAATTGATCTGGTAATCATATCTTTTAGAATCATATAAATCATAATCCGGAGCACATATTATAAACTATATAAGTTATCTTCTATATTATATAAGAAGATAGCTTCTATTTCATATAAGATATCTTATTAAAAACAGATTATATTAGATATCTTTTTAAAACAGATTATATAAGATATCTTATTAAAAACAGATTATATTAGATATCTTTTTAAAACAGATTATATAAGATATCTTATATAGTTTATAAAATTTCTTATATAGTATATACGATATCTTATATAGTTTATAAGATATCTCATATAATTAATAAGACATCTTATGTAATTTTCTTAATCAGATATCTCATAAACTATATAAGTTATCTTCTATCTATAATACTAAAATTACGACGTCCAATTTGTCAGCCGTCATCACGTAAAAACGATGAATCAAAGAATTCAACTTTACATATTACTAATATAGTACTATGATGTTGATTAAAAATTACACCACTCCAGACCCTTTTGTTTTCCACATAATTGATATTGCCAATAATTAAGAAGTTCCGGGTCGAATCCTATACCGATATCAATAGTCTTTTCACCTGTTACCTATTAACTTATCTGTACGTTCCGCATCTGACCGGCGCACCACCAAACGCTGTTTTTTGCTATATACATGGTTCTTAATCACAGGGTTGACACTACTACTGTTCCTACTTGTATTATATAAGAAGATAGCTTCTATTTTATATAAGATATCTTATTAAAAACTGATTATATAAGATATCTTATTAAAACAGATTATATAAGATATCTTATTAAAATGATTAAAAAACAGATTATGTAAGATATCATATATATTATATAAAACATCTTATAAAGTTTATAAGATATCTTCTATAGTTAATCAGACATCTTATATAGTTTATAAAATTTCTGATATAATAAAAGATATCTTATATAGTATATAATAGTTATTAAAGGTACCAGGATTATAATTTAGTACGTCAGACGCGCGTTTCGTCTACATAAGACTCATCAGTGACGCTCATATCAAAATATTTATAAAGCCAAACATGAACAAAGTTGAAGAGCATTGAGGATCCAAAATTCCAAAAAGTTGTGCCAAATACGGCTAAGGAAATCTATGCCTGGGACAAGAAATTCCTTAGATTTTCGAAAAAATTCAAAGTTTTGTTAACAGGAAATTTACAAAAATGACCACAGTATTGATATTCATGTCAACACCGAAGTGTTGACTACTGGGCTGGTGATACCCTCGGGGACGAAACGTCCACCAGCAGTGGCATCGACCCAGTGGTGTTAATAGTTATTAAAGGTACCAGGATATCTTATATAGTTTATGAGATATATGATAAAGAAAATTATATAAGATATCTTATATATTATATAAGATATAAGATATATTATATAGTTTATAAGATATCTCATATAATTCAAAAGATATCTTATATAATTTTCTTTATCATATATCTCATAAACTATATCAGATATCTTCTAAACTATATTGTCTTCTAAACTTTATAAGATATCTTATATAATATAAACTATTTATAAGATATCTCATATACTTCATAAGATATCTTATAAATTTTAGAATATATCTAATCAAGTATATAAGATATCTTCTAAACTTTATGAGATATCTTTAATAATATATAAGATATAATATTTAAGATATCTTATAAAAATGAAATTGTATAAGATATCTTATATATTACATGAAATATCTTGAAACTCGAATAAATAGTAAAACGGCTTGCCATAATTTTACAAGAAAATAATATTATTGCGTCTTAGATTTTATGCATAAAATATTCCCAATTGGGATGAAAATTCCCAATTTGATGTTCAAGGGATCCATTTGAAAACACCTGGAATCATCCCTGCCCTGAATTGGTAATTTTAAGGAAATTTTGTTTTTGGTTATTATCTTGAATATTATTTTAGATAGAGATAAACTGTAAACAGCAATAATGTTCAGCAGAGTAAGATCTACAAATAAGTCAACATGACCATTTTTAACATGACCAAAATGGTCAGTTGACCACTTTAGGAGTTATTGCCCTTTATAGTCAATTTTTAACCATTTTTCGTAAATCTTAGTAATCTTTAAGAAAAATCTTCTCTAAAACTACTGGGCTGAATTAACTGAAACTTGACCACAATCATCATTGGGGTATCTAGTTTAAAAATTGTGTATGGTGACCTGGCCAATCAACCAAGATGGCTGCCACGTCTAAAAATAGAACATAGGGGTAAAATGCAGTTTTTGGCTTATAACTCAAAAACCAAAGCATTAAGAGCAAATCTGACAGGAAGTTGAATTGTTGATCAGGTCAAGATCTATCTGCCCTGGAATTTTCAGATGAATTTGATCATGGGTTGTTAGGTTGCTACCCCTGAATTGGTAATTTTGAGTTTTGTTGTTATTAAAAATGTATCTTGAATATTATTATAGATAGGAATAAACTGTAAACAGCAATAATGTACAGCAAAGTAAGAACTAAAAATAAGTCAACATGACCAAAATAGTCAATTGACCCCCTAAGGAGTTGTTGCCCTTCATAGTGAATTTTTAATAATTTTCACAAAATTTGTAGATTTTCACTAACATTTTCCACAGAAACTACTGTTATAGATAGAGATAATTGTAAGCAGCAAAAATGTTTAGTAAAGTAAGATCTACAAACACATCACCATCACCAAAACACAATTTTGTCATGAATCCATCTGTGTAAAATGTTTAATATTCACATAGACCAAGGTGAGCGACACAGGCTCTTTAGAGCCTCTAGTTTGTTATTATCTTGAATATTATTATAGATAGAGATAAACTGTAAACAGCAATAATTTACAGCCAAGTAAGACCTAAAAATAAGTCAACATGACCAAAATTGTCGATTTACCCCCTAAGGAGTTATTGCCCTTTACAGTCAATTTTTAACAATTTTCACAAAATTTGTAAATTTTTACTAACATTTTCCACTGAAACCTATTATTATAGATAGGGATAATTGTACACAGCAAGAATGTTCAGTAAAGTAAGATCTGCAAAGACATCACCATCACCAAAAACACAATTTTGTCATGAATCCAACTGTGTCCTTTGTTGAATATTCACATAGACCAAGGTGAGCGACACAGGCTCTTTAGAGCCTCTAGTTCTTAAACTTGAGCAACAGGTCAACTATTTGTTGTAAGGAAGGATTTTAAGGTTTATACATCTGTCTGGCATGTATCATCATTTTCATGGATAAAAGATATATAAGAAGATGTTGTACCAGTGCCAATGAGACAACTCAAGTACAGTCCTCAACACTGAACATTGGCTCACACTCAACAGAAAGCTATAAAATGGCCGCCCCAAAAAATTACTAGTGTAAAATCATTCAAAACAATCTAATAAAAAACAAGGAAAACGAATGAACCACATCAAGAAACAACAACGACCGAACATCAGGTTCCTGACTGAGGAAAGGTGCAAACAAATGCAGTGGGTTTAAAGGAGTAGGGCCGGTTTTGGCCTCAAATTTCAGGTTTATCTGACGAATGATTTTGGACACTTTTTAAACACTTAAATGTCTATATTAATTGATTCAAATATTTTTTGTGAAAATTTTTAACTGATTCACTCATTAAAAAACGCTCCGATTATAGCTTAAATATCAGAAATCGGTCAAATATGCCAAAACTCACTTTTCAGATGGGTTTTGTCAAAAATGAAAGTGGCCGCATCTGTGTTCATCCTCGACCTTTATATATGTTATGTATTATCATTACACACAACTTACATTTCAATATCAAGAATGAACACGAATGCGGCCACTTCTGTTCAAGACGGAAGCTGTCTAAAAAAACTAAAATGCTGAAATTTTGAAGATTTCAGTAATTTAGCATGACTTAATTATGCAAGTTCACGATATATGTGCATTGTAATGCCAAAAACAGCCCATATTTATGTAGCAGAGGCAGTTACTTTCCAAAAAACAACTAAAAGTTTAACAATTTTGTAAAACTGCTATATTTTAGGCCAAAATTGGGTCTTACTGAACCTACTCCTTTGTTTCTTATATACTAGGGGTAAATTATATCTAATAAATTAATAGATTGATTGAAAGGGATAGTCTGTCTGGCATGTTTCATCTGAACGTGACCCTATTTTCATGGTTCATTGGTAAATGTTTAGTTTTCTTGGTTGAGTCGCGCATTTCTTAGAAACTATATAAAACTATATTTGGTGTATTGATTATATTGAATGATTGTAATGTATACTCAGTTGGTTATCTGACCCTGACCTCATTTTTTGGATTTTTGTCGAGCCTGCAACTTTTGTTGCAGAAAGCTCTACATAGGGCGGCTACGGCGTGGGTGTTAGCTCACTTCTTAAAAGCTTTATATTTTAGAAGGTGGAAGACTTGGATGCTTCATACTTTGTATATATAGATGCTTCATGTTTCCGCCAGTCACATGTCCAATGTCCTTGACCTCATTTTCATGGTTCAGTGACCACTTAAAAAAAAAGTTCAGATTTTTTGTAATGTTGAATTCTCTCTTATAAGTAATAGGATAACTATATTTGATATGTGCGTACCTTGCAAGGTCCTCCTGTCTGTCAGACAGTTTTCACTTGACCTCGTTCTCATTTCATGGATCAGTGAACAAGGTTAAGTTTTGGTGGTCAAGTCCATATATTAGATACTATTAAGCAATAGGGCTTGTATATTCGGTGTATGGAAGGACTGTAAGGTGTACATGTCCAACTGGCAGGTGTCATCTAACCTTGACCTCATTTTCATGGGTCAGTGGTTATAGTTGAGTTTTTGTGTTTTGGTGTTTTTCTCATACTAAATGCAAAAGGTCTAAGTACTATATTTTGTTGTATGGAATGATTGTAAGGTGTACATGTCTAGCGGGCAGATGTCTTGTGACCTTGACCTCATTTTCATGGGTCAGTGGTCAAAGTTCAGTTTTTGAGTTTTGGTCTTTTTATCAAATACTATATGCCATAGGTCAACTATATTTGGTGTATGGAAATATTTTATGATCTTTATGTCAGTCGCGCAGGTTTTATTTGACCGTGACCTCATTTTCACGGTTCATTGCACAGTGTTAAGTTTTTGTGTTTTGGTCTATTTTTCTTCAACTATAAGTAATAGGTCAGCTATATATGTTTTATAGAAGCATTGTTAGCTGTACATGTCTGCCTGGCATGGTTCATCTGACCTTGACCTCATTTTCAAGGTTCATTGGTCTTTGTTTAGTTATCTTGATTAATGTTAAGTTTATGTGATAGTTGTAATAAAGCTTTATACTGGACTATCAACATAATATCAATGATTAGTACAGAAGGCGAGACATTTCAGCGTGTGCACTCTTGTGTTAAGTTTATGTGGTACTTGAAGTAAAGCTTTATTATTAGGACTGTTAACATACAATCAATGGTTAGTAAAGAAGGTGAGACATTTTAGCAGTGCACATGTATGCTCTTCTGATCTTTTACATGAAGGTGTGATTAACAATAGAAAATTGTCACATATCAATATGAGCATCATTTGACCGTTGACCTCGATATCAATTTGCAAGTGTTTTTGTTCTGCATGATTATATCAATTTGGTATTTGGAATATAGGTGCAGCACCTCATGATGTGTTGTGTGGTTTCTAACCTTGACTTGGATTTTTAGCTCACCGATGCCCAAAGATTACCATGTGAGCTAATGCCATTACTTGGCATCCCTCATCGTAAATATAGATAAACAAGGAACAAGAGATCTTAGATACTAAAAGCCACATAGTACTTTGCAAGATAATTATGTAACTGAACTTAAAATATACACAAATTTACAACCTGTAATTAGCTGCTTTTACAGCACTTTCTCACTTTGATTAGCTCACCGATGCTCAAATGTCTCCATGTGAGTTTATTCCATCACTTGGCGTCCGTTGTTGTCTATCATAAACTATTTCAAAAATCGTCTCCATTGAAACTACAGTACTGTTAAAATGCATTCGAACTAAATATTGTTCTGTATGGTATTCCGTTTAAATTGTTTATATAATCTGAAGTTTTGATCAATTGAGAAACTTGGCCGCCATAGCTAAAAATAGAACAAAGGGGTCAAATGCATAGGAGTAAAATTTTTCAATTGGTTCAGTTATATCAGTCCTGAAATTGTGGGGTTGCTGCCACCGAATTAGTAGTTTTAAGAAAAATTCGCAGTTTTTTGTTAATATCTTGAATACTACTATAGATAGATATAAACTGTAAACAGTAATAATGTTCAGTAAAGTAAGACCTACAAAAGAAAAGGAGTTAAGACAATTTTACACAATATGTGCATCAAGTGTTGATCCATCGACAAACATGGCTTCCATTGCTACAAATAGAACATATGGGTAAATGCAGTTTCAAACTTTGGGGGTTTTAGAGCAAATTTGACACGTCAAATTGTTCAACAGGTCAACATCTATCAGTCCTTACATTTTCAGACGAATCTAACAATCCATTGTTGGTTTGCTTCCACTGAATTGGTAGTTGTAACGAAATTGACATGTATTGTCGAAATGCACATCTGGTGCAAGAAAATTGGTACCTTTAATTTTAATTGCAGTTATTATTTTGAATACCATTATAGATAGATATATTATTTTGAATACCATTATAGATAGATATATTATTTTGAATACCATTATAGATAGATATAAAATGTAGCAGCAATAATGTTGAGCAGAGTTTGATATACAAGAAAGTTAACATGACCAAAACAGTAAATTGACCCCTTGAGGAGTTATTGCCCTTTAAAGGCAATTTTACACCATTTGTTCATAAAGTTTGCTAACATTTAAAAAAGGAGTAGGTCCAGTAAGACCGCTTTTCGGCCCCAAAATATAGCAGTTTTACAAAATTGTTAAAATGTAAACTTTTAGTTATTTATTGGATAGTAGAATGGTTCTGCTACATAAATATGGGCTGTTTTTGACAATACAATGCACATATATTGGGTACTAGCACCAATAAGTCATGCTAAATTACTGAAATCTTCACAATTCCAGCATTTTAGTTAAATTTTAGACGGTTACCGTGTAAAACGAAAGTGGCCGCATTCGTGTTCATCCAAAATATTGAAATGGAAAAAGCGAGACATAGCGATCCTACTTTCCGTCGGCGTCGTCGGCGGCGGCGTCCACAAATATTCACTCTGTGGTTAAAGTTTTTAAAATTTTAATAACTTTCTTAAACTATACTGGATTTCTACCAAACTTAGACAGAAGCTTGTTTATGATCATAAGATAGTATCCAGAAGTGAATTTTGTAAAAATAAAATTCCATTTTTTCAGTATTTTACTTATAAATGGACTTAGTTTTTCTGCCGGTAAACATTACATTCACACTATGGTTAAAGTTTTTAAAATTTGAATAACTTTCGTAAACTATCCTGGGTTTGTACCAAACTTGGACAGAAGCTTGTTTATGATCATAAGATTGTATCCAGAAGTAAATTTTTTTTAAATAAATTTCCATTTTTTTCCGTATTTTACTTATAAATGGACTTAGTTTTTCTGCCGGGAAACATTACATTCACTCTGTGGTTAAAGTTTTTGAAATTTTAATAACTTTCTTAAACTATACTTGATTTCTACCAAACTTGGACAGAAGCTTGTTTATGATCATGAGATAGTATCCAGAAGTAAATTTAAAAAAAAATAAATTTCAATTTTTTCAGTATTTTACTTTTAAATGGACTTAGATTTTCTGCCAGGAAACAACACATGCACTTTGTAGTTAAAGTTTGAATTTTTTTAATAACTTTCTTCTTTCCTATACCATTTTGGATTTGTACCAAACTTGGACAGAAGTTTTTTTATGATCAAAAGCTAGTATCGAGAAGGAAATTTTGTTAAAATTTTGTACCTGTGTATCTGTATTTTTTATTAATGGACTTAGTTTTTCTTCCAGTTAACATTACATACAGTCTGCAGTTAAAGTTTTAAAACATTTATTAGATTCATAAACTATCTTGGATTTTTACCAAACCTGGACAGAAGCTTTTTACGATCAAAAGATAGTATCAACAGGAATAATTTTATTGATTTTTTTCCTCATTTTTGTTGATCCTGTGATTAACAGCAAAAGTAGGCGAGACACTGGGTTCCGCAGAACCCTTACGAATTTTTCATATATGAGCTTGAATCGGATCGTTTTTTTTATGACCAAATAAGTTAAAATCTTTCACATAAATTAATTGAATCATATGAAATAGACACTTAAGTGTATAAAAAGTGGTTAAAATTTTCCGTCAGATGAAACTGAAATTTGAGGCCAAAATCGGTCCTTACCGGACCTACTCCTTTCTCCTCTGAAGTACAGGTGAGCGATTCAGGCTCTCTAGAGCCTCTAGTTTTTACACCACCAAAACACAATAGAGTTTGTTTTCTACATTGCAACTGATTAGTAGTCCCTATATCCTTTCATGAAGATAAATATCACAAACATTATTCGGATCCCTAATAAAATGAAAAGATGTGTCCCTGTAAGACATGCTTTGCCTTTCAAATAAATTTTCAAATATCTTTAATATCACTTGATATCCCCACCAAACTATATGCATATTTAATTGTCATGAAAAGACAAAACCCAGTACACCAAATACTCTAACTTTTCCAATCTACTTACTACTCCTAGACCACATATTTTGCACATTGAACTTGTTCAGGTCAAAGTTCAAGGTCATTCTTATACATTACACATTGTCTCATTAGCTTACATATTTAATACAATTAAAACCGTTTAAAACAAATTGGAAGGACATAAGGTTGAGAAAAGAAATGCCACTTAAAGCCGTGTGAATTTTAAATTTCAGTTAATGTTTTTCTATTCCTTGGCTTTCCTCATAATTACTGGCTGTGATATATGTTCGTTTATAAAACAATAGTACACAAATAAAACACAATAAGTACATTGCTCATACACTTGTATACAGGATTGGCTATTTTTAAAGTTGAGTGACTATTCAGATTATTACCTTTGCATGTGCAGTTGAATTAGTTTTGACTGAAATAAAACTATCCAGCTGTACCAGGACTTGCGGTCATACAACAGAAAGCTTGATTGTTTTCGAGCATGATTTTTGTGCTCCAAGCACTGAGCAAAGTTTTATGCCTTCATATGTTCATACTTTTTTGCAGCAGTATCATTGGATCTATTTTTTTCCTCTTTGATCTTTTCAATTTTGGCCAAATCTCACGAATTTGCTTAATGAATAGTTGGCAGAACTGCTATACATGTGTCAATGATAACTATATGGCAATCGTATCCCTCAGAGCATTCTGCTCTTTGATTGTCTTCAGTTCCTACATTATCTACAATGACTTTTGAAAGAATATGGTCATAGTTCACACTAAACGAGGCGGATTTAGGGGGGGGGGCCTCTTTTTGGGAAAAAAATTGGTTGCTTATATAGGGAATCACTGAAGCATGACTGGAGCAGGCCCCCTCTTAGGTCAGTCAGTGGGCCCCCACTTATGAAAATTTCTGGATCCGCCACTGACTAGCACTACCATTTTCTATGTTCAGTAGACCTATAGATAATTGGGTTCAAAACTTAACTTGGCAGAAAAATTAAAAAGATCATATTATAGGGAAGATGTGTACCATGTTTCAAGTTGATTGGACCTAAGCTTCATTAAAACCTACAGTGACCCAAAATATTTAACCTGAAATGGGACAGACAAACAAATAGATGCACAAACATATAGTTCGTTTCTGTGTGTGTTACATTTTAATGTTGTGTTTCTGTTGTGTTGTAGTTCTCTTATGTTTGATGTGTTTCCCTCAGTTTTTGTTTGTAACCAAGATATGATTTTCCCCTATCGATTTATGAATTTAGAACAGCGGTATACTACTGTTGCCTTTAAATATAACTATAACCCATATCAAAACACAAGAGTGCAGACAGTGACATTTCTCATCTGCAGTACTGATCATTAATTTTATGTTGATTGTGCTAAATATAAAGCTTTACAACAAGTATCACATCAACATAACATGATGAAAAAAAAAAAAAATACATGCACACCTTATAACTCCATACACAAAATATTAAAAGATGACCAATGGCTTATACCTCTTATGGAAATAAAAGATATCTATTCTATTCTATTCTATACTTTCTTACAATTAACTTTACCAATAAATCTTAACATTGTGAAATATTTCAATGCACCAAATATAGTTGACCTATTGCATATAATATAAGAAAAAAAAGACCAAAACATAAAAAAAAGATCTTAACCACTGAAGCATGAAAATGAGGTAAAGGGTGGATAACACTGGTCAGTTGGACATGTACATCTTTCACCAAATGTAGTAGACCTATTGTGTATAGCATCTGAGGTATGGTCTTGAACACAAAAACTTAACTTTGTTCACTGCTCCTTGAAATGAAGTTGAGATCAGATGAACTGATAGGCATGACGACCATGCAAGGTATGACATACTTAATATAGTTTACCATGTCAAGAGAGAAGTTAAAGTCATAAAAAGTATATTGAAGTAGTCAGTCACTTAACCATAATGTTGAGGTAAAAGCACAATGGACATATAACAGTCCAATGCTTCACAACACAAGAAATCCAAAAATAATGTATGAGTCATCAAAGTCTTCTACTTTCTGAAATATGCAGCTTTTAAGTTGTTAGCTGCTGCCACTGCCCCTGGAAGATCACTATCAGATAGAAGTCAAAGGCTCGAAAAAAATAGTCATCAATCGTTATTTAAGGGCAATAACTTCTTTCTTAGCCAACCAATGGCTTTGTATGGTCACATTGTTTTTATTCGATCTTGTTTTGCTTATATAAAATGTTTCTGATAAAAACATTAAACAAATGTCAGGTTTTCACTTTCAGTTTAATAATTATTTACAATTGTAAAATAACCTATAAAAAACAGATATGTATAAATATTCATCAAATATTAAGAACAATATGTATTCAAGCAGTCATAATTTTCTTGAATATTCATGAGAAGTTTTTCCTCATAATTGTTTTGAATATTCATGAGTAGTTCTCCCTCACACCTATTAAAACTATTTCACACATGATTTGGTCGTTTTACTTCTCATAGCACAGTCATACACACACACACCCACACCCTTCCATACATACCATCTTAAAAAAAAAGAATATAGGATTAATAACACAGATTTTTGAAGACATTGTCCACCCATTTTGACAAGCACTTAAGATTCATTTGACATACACTGTATGTATTATAGGAATACAGCAAGATTCCATAAAATAAGATTTAAAATTTTGCTCCAAGGGCCCAACTGACCATATGGACTATTCTATATCAAGTTAGGGCCCAACCAAATTTTCAATAGCATTGGCTAAGTAAATAGGTTCTGCTAAGCCATATTCCCTACTAAAGTTTGTAGAAAAGTAATGTTAATCATTTTTTCTTTGATTACTTTTACTTCTATAATTGAACTAATCTAATTTCAAACTATATTCAAATTGAGCCATGAAATATCTAATAGCTTCAATATGTATTAATCTTTTCAATAAAATTTAATAGTTCACACTCTTTTTAAAATGCAAACTTTCTTTTTTGGAAAGATAAAAAAAAAACCTTGACAGCTGAAACTTATTTTGTCTTAATAAAATGATATTATAATTTTCTTAAATTCCAAAAATGGTGAAATTTGCTGCTTATAATAAATAGATCTTTGGAAATAGATCAGTTATGGCAGTATTCCGCATCTTAATATAGAACAGTTTTTAGACTGGAGTTATAAAGAAATGAAACTTCTGCAAATAAGGTAATAAGAAATCTGTCCTTTTTGTATCTATTTGAGGAACTATTTTGAGATCTTTTATCTTATCTTTTGTAATAATTCAACTTTCAAGACTTCTTTAACAAACAAGATACATTTTTTTCTTCTTCACAAAAGATGAAGTATACAATAAATAAAGGTTTTATGGACAGAATGTAAACTAATTTGATAGCCGTATTCATCGTCGTTGGTCCCATGCCTCATCATCAAAAGGGTCTATTTGTCTGGCTTTGTAGGCGTCTTTAAAATCTCCTCCTAACATGTTTAAATCTCCTTCGTCTCGTATCACTCCCTACAAAGTAAAAAAATCAATTTAAATACTGTGGATTCATTTTCCTTCATTGGATACCAATTTTCATGGGTTTCGTGTAAATGAGTGAATCTTGAATTCAAATGTTAAACTAATAACAAAATGTCTGTAGGCTTTGAATGCAGGGATTGGCAAAACTACGAAATCAAATATCCAAGAAAAATGTAATTTATATTCAATCCATGAAAATTGATACCCACAAAAATTAATTAATCAACACATTTCAAGAGAAATACTGTTTTTTATTCAATTTAAAATACGCCAAGTATTTTGAATAATTTTAGCATATATATCATGACAACAAGATTTATCATTAGAGGAATCATATTTTTTTTGTCATAAATCATAATTTGTCCTTATTCGATTGATGAATTTTATTTGAAGGCACATGGCACAACAACCAATGTTTTTGTCTTTTCTTCTTGTTGTGTATGAAATTTAGTACCAGTTATTTTAATTTTTTACCTTTGGTAGATAGCCTAACAGTCTCATTGCATGTTCCTTTAACAATTTCTGTCTCTCTTCTTCAATGATCTGTCTCCTGAAGCCTTCCATTCTCTCGTCTTCACGTCTTTCTGCTACCTCTCGTTCACGATCGGCAGCAAACTGGTCCCTTCTTCTATCAATCAAGTCCTCAACTGCTCTCTTGTGTTCCAGCTGTTTCATTCTACGTTTGTTGGCATTCATTTGTTCTATGCGATCATCCTCTGCAAATTTGGCCAACATCTGAAAAATTAAAAATAAAAGTACTGACCTACTGTTGACTCAAATGATCCTGATCTTTTTTTTTTTTTTTTTTTAACTTCCAATTTACAACATAATATAAACAAATATAATAGCAATATATAAAATATAAATCTATAGATATTATCTAATCAATACATCTTTCTATAAGGAAGCAATTTTTTTTGTAGATCCTAAGATCTAATAGCTGACAAATTGAGTATTTTTTTTTTCTTTGAGTAATCTCCAGTTGCAAATATTTCATGCACGTTCAGAATGAGAACAAAATGATCAATAAAAAAAATGTAAAATTCAAGTATAAAGTTGATAATCACAGTTGGAACTTGGAATATTTTGTCTGTTACAAGAATAACCAGGTGCTCCGCATGGCGCAGCTTTATACAACCTCAGATGTCGAACCCTGAACAATTGGGGCAAGTATGGACACAACATTCAAGCTTGATACAGCTCTGAATTTGGATTGTGATTAAATTTTTGAAATATTATGGGTTTCTGACACAAAACAAATGTCAAGATCTACAAATCTATTGCGCAATATTGTGCAATTAAAGATTTCTTCTTCAAACTGTTCAAAAATTTTGATTTTTTTTTTTGAAAACTACTACCACCCCCCTTTTTTTGCAATTAGTCCAAAACCTGACAGTCCTTTATAAACAATTTCCAAGAAGTGTAATTGAGGTATATCTAAACATACACAACATTGTATGTTAAATGTTTAAGAATTATCTCCCTTACACTGCTTTTAAATTGTCTAAATTGTCCATTGACCAGAAAAACCTAGTTTTTCCCCCTTTTTTGCCCCTAATTCCAAATTTTTTGAGCCATAACTCCCCATAGTCAATACTAACCATACCTTCATGGTATGGAAACTTGTGGAATAATTTTAGAGAGATTCATATACTTAAACACAAGTTATTGTTTGAAAACTGCAAAAATGCTCATTTTGGGCCCCCTTTTTGGCCGCTTATTACTTAACTATTGGGGCCATAACCCCCAAAATCAATCCCAAGTTTCCATTAGTGGTATTGAACCTTCTGGTACAAATTTATAGAGATTCATTCACTAAAACTAAAGTTATTGTCCGGAAACTAAATGTGTTTTCGGACGACGACGATGACACAGACGACGACATGATAGCATTATACGACGAGAATTTTTTTGGCAGTCGTGTAAAAAGAGGATATGTAAGATAGTGACTGAATTTCTTCCATGCAAGAGGACACATATGGAGCCCTAATAGAAATAATTGCACAATATTATTTTCTGTTAAAATCAATCAACTAACGTAGAACTGAATATTGTTTTCTAAAGAATTTATTTATAATAATTAGGGTTTGATAAATAAATAACAGAATTAATTGAATAACCATTAAAATTCTGTTTTGAATAGACTCACACAGTTGTTGAAAAACTTTGTTAATTTGGACTGATTTACGTTGAAATCGAGGTTTGAGGAAGTGTGATTTTTTTTAAGTTCATGAAAATAAGAATCTTCAATAAAAATTGTCAATCTTTCGTATCACTCATAGGAAAATGATTTAATATTTTCTACTGAAAACAAAAAATTATGCTTAATTCTTATATAAAAGAAAGCTTTCATTTTTAATTAAAACATTGAACAAATAGAATTAACGGACTGACATCAGTGAAACCTAAGTTGGTAAGGATTGAATGATGTTTAAAGCACTATTGCGCTATTTCATGTTTGTAAGTTTTTATTTTTATTGGTGGAACAAGCTGTTGTGCAAATCGATTCCTTAATAAGTTTGTTATCGTTGAAACCATAGCAACACTTACCTGTCTTCTAAATTCTTCTTCTTCATCGTCCTCTGCCTTCCTCCGTAGATTTAAACCATAGCAACACTTACCTGTCTTCTAAATTCTTCTTCTTCATCGTCCTCTGCCTTCCTCCGTAGATTTAAACCATAGCAACACTTACCTGTCTTCTAAATTCTTCTTCTTCATCGTCCTCTGCCTTCCTCCGTAGATTTAAACCACAGCAACACTCACCTGTCTTCTAAATTCTTCTTCTTCATCGTCCTCTGCCTTCCTCCGTAGATTTAAACCATAGCGACACTTACCTGTCTTCTAAATTCTTCTTCTTCATCGTCCTCTGCCTTCCTCCGTAGATTTAAACCATAGCAACACTTACCTGTCTTCTAAATTCTTCTTCTTCATCGTCCTCTGCCTTCCTCCGTAGATTTAAACCATAGCAACACTTACCTGTCTTCTAAATTCTTCTTCTTCATCGTCCTCTGCCTTCCTCCGTAGATATAAACCATAGCAACACTTACCTGTCTTCTAAATTCTTCTTCTTCATCGTCCTCTGCCTTCCTCCGTAGATTTTTGAAGTGCATCTGTTGAGCATGTGTTTCTTGTAACTCCAACTTTTGCCTAATACGCTTCTCCATGTCTTCCTTTTAAAAGAATTTTAGAACATTCAATATATATAAAAGTATTTCAGAACATTTAATATATATATATATATATAAGTACGTCTGAGTGAGTGACAACTCTACAAAAGATTTATCCATCCGATCACCAGCAATGATGGTGATACATGCCTTATATATCATGTACTGTAGTACGCCGCTAGATTAAAACTGATGAGGAAAGGTAACACACGGCCACCGAAAGCTTTATTATTGTGAAGCCCAGGTAGTCGTGTGGTCTAGCGGGACGGCTGCAGTGCAGGCAATTTGGTGTCACAATATCTCAGTAGCATGGGTTCGAATCCTGGCGAGGAAAGAACAAAAAATTTGTGAAAGCAAATTTACAGATCTTACATTGTTGGGTTGATGTTTAGATGAGTTGTATAAAATCAAAATGTGTAAAAATGCCGATATTGAATATTCCTAATCACATAAGGGCTATTACATTAAAATGTATGTGGGAGGATAGGAAAATATCCCTACAACTAAGAAATAAGAATCTAGATAATTTTGCATAACGGTAATTGACGCATGCTGAATATATTAGAACATATATCAAATAATTTCTTCATACAGGAACTAAACATTTTGTAACGAAAAATTGTCAAGAATACCACAAGACAAGGAAAAAAATCATTAAATTCAAACTTGTAAAATGTGAACCAGTATGAATGCTATAAACAAAAATTGGTAAGGGTTCCGCGGAACCCAGTGTCTCGCCTACTTTTGCTGTAAATCACAGGCTAAACAAAAATGAGGAAAAAAATCAATAAAAATATTCCTCTTGATACTATCTTATGATTGTAAAAAGCTTCTGTCCAAGTTTGGTAAAAATCTAGAATAATTAATGAATCTAATAAATGTTTTGAAAACTTCAACTGCAGACTGTATGTAATGTTCACTGGAAGAAAATCTAAGTCCATTTAAAAGTAAAATACAGAAAAAATGGAGTTGTCTTTTTACAAAATTTACTTCTGGATACTATCTAATGATCATAAATAAGCTTTTGTCCAAGTTTAGTACAAACCCAGGATAGTTTAAGAAAGTTACTAAAATTTTAAAAACTTTTACCACAGAGTGAATGTTATGTTTCCCGCAGAAAAACTAAGTCCATTTAAAAGTAAAATACAGAAAAAATGGATTTATTTGTTTACAAAATTTACTTCTGGATACTATCTTATGATCATAAACAAGTTTCTGTCCAAGTTTGGAACAAACCAAGGATAGTTTAAGAAAGTTATTAAAATTCTAAAAACTTTAACCTCAGAGTGAATGTCATGTTTCCCCGCAGAAAAAACTAAGTCCATTTATAAGTAAAATACAGAAAAAATAGAATTTTATTTTTACAAAATTTACTTCTGGATACTATCTTATGATCATAAACAAGCTTCTGACCAAGTTTGGTAGAAATCCAGTATAGTTTAAGAAAGTTATTAAAATTTCAAAAACTTTAACCACAGAGTGAATATTTGTGGACGCCGCCGACGCCGACGCCGACGCCGACGGAAAGTAGGATCGCTTAGTCTCGCTTTTTCGACTAAAGTCGAAGGCTCGACAAAAATGTGTCCAAGGTACATAGTTGGCCCATCCGCACTACCATTTTCTATGTTCAGTGGACCGTGAAAATGGGGTTAAAACTCTAATGTGGCATTAAAATTAGAAGGATCACATCATAGTACTGTAGGGAACATGTGTATTAAGTTTCATCTTGATTGGACTTCAACTTCATCAAAATCTACCTCTAACAAAAACTTTAACCTGAAGCAGGACAGACAGGCGAACGGCCATACGAACGAAAAGACGGATGAATGGACATACTGACCAGAAAACAGCCATAAATGGGACATAAAAAAGCAGTAAATGGAAAATAATTTACAAAATTGAAAATTTATGGCACCAATGTCATGGTAACACTGCCTATAGAAAACTCTTTATTCTATAACTTACTCTTTCTTTTTGTCTCTCTCTCTCTTCTTGTTCTTCCTGGTATAATTCCATTCTGACTCTCTCCATTTCTTCCCTTTCTTCGTCCTTTCTAGAAATATCTTGTGCCAACTGAAATATAAGTGTACACATATTTTATCAATTCAATACAAGTTGCATAAATTTTACACAATTATTAATTAATAAAATTGAATATTTTTTTACCAAATATTTCAAACCGTTCTGTATACAAAGATATCATTTGGTTTAGCTCTGTTATGTTTAAATGGAATCTGATCTAATATTTCTCTGATTTGTACTTTAATTCATGAATTCACATTTTGTCAATTTTAAATGATGGGTGCAAAGTTAAAAGATGAGGCATTGTAACCATACATTTTTCTTTAATAGAAAAAATAATAAAAACAACAATCGTTACAGTACTTTTTTTTCAAAATTTAATTATGTGAGTTTCATCCCTTTGCAAGTCTTAGTTTTAAATATTCAATATCTGTTAAAATTGTTGAGAAATTAGATAAAATCACATAATACTTTTTCATTTAAATAAAAAGTCTACCAATTTTAATACAAATTATGAAAAGCATTCCAACCTAAATTTTTATGTACAATTAAACCAGCTATTTTTCAATCAAAGATTGCCATATGATAAAATTTCATGATCATTTTTTTTCCCAGGTTTTCAAACAATAAATGATTTTACACAAAAATGCCCTGATTTAAATAAAATGTAATCTCCAAATCTTTACTTACAGCCTCTTGAACACGGGCCATGGATGCTTCTTTGGCTTTTTTACTCTCCATTCTTTCATTTTCCCGTAATTGTTGTAGTCTCGCGAACTCCCTGATTTTAATATTTTCCTCCTCCATGCGCTGTCTCTCTCTGATTTTCCATTCCTCCCTTGAATTTTTGAAGTCTTCAATGTAGGCTTGTGTAGCTTTCTGTTTGGCCATAGCAAGTTCTCTTTCTCTAAAATGTTAAAATCGAACTTTAAATATTTATCCAACAGCAAGATGCTAATTTTAAGTATAAAGAAAATACTTGCTTGAATGTCAATGCTATTTTAAACATTGAAGTATCGAGGGGCCGATCTAATTTTCTTGCTTTTTTGTGTTTGGTGGATAGTTGTCTCATTGGCAAACACGCCATATACATGTATGTATACAGTATACTGGTTGGCTATTGGACTATGGTTGGTTTATTCAAGTTTTCTGTTTGGCAAGAAGTTATTGATTTGTGATGTCAGATAATTTGCATACATGTACAAGTTCTACACTAATAAAAACAAATTCAGAAATTTCAAAAATCACCTGTACCCCAAATTTCAACTCATCAGTTTCAATTTTACTTTTATTCATTGTTTTTTTTTCTCATCAGAATCCTAGTGTAGTTTGAATTGTTCAAATAGATTATCATTTTACTTTTATATTTCGTGCTTTATTTAGCCCTATAATTTTTTTTTGATTCGAGCATCACTGATGAGTCTTTTGGAGACGAAACAGGAGTCTACAGCATAAATATAAAATTTTAATCCTGGTATCTATGATGAGTTTATTTACAGTATGTATTTACCTTTGGTCTTCCTCATAAATCTTCCTGACAATTTCGTCAATCATGAGTTTCTCCTTGAGGAATTCCTCGTAAGCCTGTTGTTTCTTGTGTTCCTGTTCCTCAAGCTGTCTCTCTAATTCCTGTTGATATCTGATCTGTTCTTTGTATCGTTCTACCTCCCTCTGTTTCTCAGCCTCGCCTGCTCTCTCATGTTCCTCCTTCATCTGTCGGGAAATCTCAGAATCCCGTTTCTGAAAAAGAGCACACATAAAAGATTATATTAAAATTAGGTTAACATTCTTTCATTCTTTAGGCCATGGAAAATTAATTGTTGGTTTCCCCTAACATGGGAAAATTTTATAGACCCGGCGGTAAACAAATGACCCCGTCCGTTAGGGGAAACCATCAATTATTTTTCCATGGCCTTATTTTATTGAACAATATTCTCTATTCTTTATAATTTGGTACCTAATTAATCACTATTCTTTATTCCACCCCCCTTTATTCTCATACCTGCCAAGTTTTCAAAATGCCCATGGGGGTTTTGCATGCAAGATGGCTGCCATACTCCTAAAAAACTTTCAAGGGGGCCTTCAAATACAGTGTAATGTTGTTTTTTGGCTTCTTAGTACTTTTATAAGCCTCAATTCATTGTAAATTAATAAAATTGAAAATTTTAATTTAGGAGCCTCCATGGGGAAAATCCCCCGCAAATAGTGACAGTCTGCAAATCCCTCATCCAGACCCTCATACCCATTTGTACTCAGTGTTCCAGCTAGGCCGTTTTCAGAGGGCGCGGCGCCTGCCCTTTCCCGAGTGGCCCCCTGTGCCCTTTTTACAGTTTCCAGGGAGCCCTGCCTTTTTTGAAAATCGGTTGCATATTAATTTGTTCGTATATAATTGATATGATAAGTTAATTGCAAAATTTTACCTGGGGAAAGTTTATGACTTTGTTTACGACCCCAAGCTAATCAATTTTTCACTGTTGCTATATATCCTAAAGTTGTGCAATTTACTGAGCACAGCTGTTTTGTGCTGTATTGCCATTTGAAGCACAGCAGGGATAGAAAGGTTAAACTGGTAAAATGTGACAGACCATAGAAACAGTATGAAACAGGTCACCTTTCAAAACATACTGCATATAAAGTTCAACTGTGCCAAGCAATGATAAAAAAACTTGTGTGACAAGCTGCTTGATAAGTTTTTCAGTCTTAAAAGTAGAAAGATAGAGTTCTATATGGGCTAATGATGTTGTTCTTGTATAACCTGTGATTCAACGAATAAACACAATGTTTGATTAATATCTTTTATTAAAATATGCCCTTTTCATATTATCATATTGCGCGTTAAATGCCCTTTTCAGGATTGGCACCCTGCCCTTTTGAAATCCTAGCTGGAACACTGGTACTCTTGTCAATGAATTTCATGTTCTCATTATAATTCATTTGTTGGGGAATTTCTAGATCTGTTGAATTTTCACTGACTCAATGGGGAAACAAATGTGGATTGTATTCCCAATAACAAAAAGCATAAAATTTGTTGTTACTCTTAAAATTATATGTGCAGGAGAAATTGTTCAAATTATCATGGGGAGAAAATTTCAATATTTTATGCTTGGTTCAAATAACAGATGAGAATATCATATTTCCTTTAAGTTACAAAAGGGAGATAATTTACCAATTGAGCCTGTTGGAGCACTTATTGTTTGTAGTTGTTTTGTTGTTTTCTTTGTTTGTATATTTTTTATCTTTCTGAGGAGTACCGATAAGTTTTATGATTGATGTTGTCTGTTGTACTGTGAAGTATTTTTGAAAATTGCAGTTATCAACTTTTATGTATTTCTAGGAAAGCCCTGGTCAAACTCAAAAGTACTTTTAAATTCTTGTATATTAAAGTGGTTGCAAAAAAACATATCAGTCATCATTAAATAATTAGTTACCATCTTATCAAATTTCAGTGCTTCTTTCTCAGCGATTTGTGCTGATCTTTCTTTGTTCATGTAAGCTGCCTTAAGTTTGGATTCCAGCTCTCGAAGTTCAAGACTACAAAGATATATCAAAATTGAGTAAACAAAGCATGAAATACAAATTTCTTAAGTTAGGTAAAAAAAAGATGACCAGTGTAAAAATCATAACATGATAAAATTCATGGTTTTAAATTACAATTTACATCATAGTGCATATGCAGATATTATGACTATCTCCCATAGCATAAAGAATACTTAAATAATTTCTTTTTTTTTGTATTCAGATACAGTTTGTAGTGCTCTTTAGCTAGTAGCTTGAAAAATTTCATACAAAATAGTGAAACTGACAATCTTACAAAACAGTTTTTTTTCGAATTTGCAGTTAAATGAAAGACCTTAACAGATTTGCATATTTTTATTGTGTGTGTCATATCTGTCACAATCTTTTTTAAAGTGATGGAAATAAATTTGAATAGATGACATCTCATTGCTGTGACGATAAGTTTTGACAAGCTCCTCAGCAAGGTAACAATTTCTGATATAGGGCAAAGAGAAAAACAGGAAATTAAAAATGAAAACTTTAAAATTGAGAATGAAAATAATTGACCAAAGAGTATAATATCCAACCAAAGAATATTTATTCAACATCTGGAATATTGACAGCTTATGAAATCACTGTAAATCATTTGTACCTTGTTTCTCTAATTTGTTGTCTCATTTTTTCATCTCTCATTCCTTCTAGTTTATGTTTCTCCATTTCCTGAGCCAATCTTTCTTCTTGTAACATTTGCTCTTCTCTGATCAATCTATCTCTCTGTGCCTAAAAAGTATATAAAAATAAAATACAGTATATTCCATTATTCTTCCGGTCCCAATTTTGCATTCTGATGATTAATTAACGGATTTTAAACAATGTCAGTAATCAAAATATTTCCAATTCAAGACTTAAAAACTTTTTATTCTTTGATTTTAAGATATAAAATAAATTAAAGATGTGTTTGTGCATAACAATACGTATTAAAGGTGTAAGAAAATTGAAACTGGAAGTGAACGTCCTGTATGAGCCCATGGGCCAATACAGCTTTTGTTGCCCTATTCCTAAAGCAATATTAACTCTTGATTTATATCAACAGTGGAATGTTTTCAGTATTGCACATGCTGATTTGCTCAAGTCATTCAATAATCTGTGGTACGTACCAATGTAGAATGTGCTTTGTTTAATTTTTACCACTAGCCAATGGCCCATGGTCTGCCCTATATTTTAGACTTAGTAGCTTTTACCAGTTGCATTGACATTTCGATAAATATGTGCATAAAGTAATTTTATATTATTTTTGTTGTTGTTATGAATGTAATGTCTGTGAGTTAAAAAGATTGTGGGATCAAAACCCTTTCAACAGGTTACTAAATAATTGTTTTCAAATGGATTTTTTTTGTAGGAAACATGTAATGAAAGTTATTCTCATAAAAAGGTCTTACAACTAAGTTTAGCACAAACCTTGAGAATTGTGTCCTCCATATCTCTCTCTTTCTGCTCCATCATCATTCGTCTGATGTAACGTTTCTCTGAGAGTTTTTCTTCATTACTCATATTAGCTTCCAACAACTTCTGGGTGCCCAACTGACGGATGGTGTCTTCTCGTACTTCTTCATGCCGACGGTAGTTCTGTAACTGCCGTTCCCTCTCAGAAGCAGTCAGTCTCCGAACAGTTGTCTGAAATATGAACAATTGATTTTTAATAAAAAAAAATATGAAGATTTATCATAGCATTACACTAACATGACTAAGGAGTTCAGGCTCAATTTATTTTTCATATTACATTAAAAAAAACAAAAAATATTGCATCGTATAAGTTCTATTCTATTTCAAAGTGATGCCAATGTTACACTGTTAAACTTTTCAATCTGCAATGCACATATGGTTACAATTATGTCTTAAAAACATTCTTTGTTTGAAACAGGACTTTTTAATTATTTCAATTCAAAGAAAAAAAACATCGCTATGAAATAAATCATACTTTATGATTCAGATTGCCTCTTTTTTTTTTTACACTAATGGCACCATATTTATCTAGATCACAAACCATAAAACATAAAACTTTTTTGACTGAAAGGTGTAAATACAGCACTGGTGTGAATACCAATCACGACAATTCAAACCATTTACACAGCAAAGGAATGATAAAAAAGTGTCTTGCAACATGATTATAGCACATACATGTATATTGAACATATATAAATCCTTCGCATAGTTTAAATTCTAACGGAAACTTTAGTTTACTGAGCATAATAGACCAGAATTGTATCTTTATTTGTGATCCCCAACAGCAGAACTATTCTTGTCATTCAGTGTTGTGAAGTCTGCTTACTATATGTTCAGTAATGGCTATAGTGTGCCGCTCAATTGTAACGTCAGTATAGTTTTTGTATGTCATTTAGATTTCAATACATCATGTACATTATCAAACTAGCAAGACATTTATTTTTTTACTTCATGCCATTGTACAAAATCTTAGACACTACACACAATATACAGTAACATTGACATTTACTTTGTCTTTGTGCTGTCCAATATTTTCCTATGAAATTTTATGTGAACATCTGTGGTGTCCTGTATAATGGTGAACAAAAAGTGATAAGTTGAATTTTATTCATGACAGGTCTGACAAACTGTACATGTGTTGCCAAATATGCAACAAAAGAATAAAATCAATGTTAGGCAACGTTGGACCTTGCACTTTTTATAATGTCTACCTCAGTTTGAATAAGTCATGATTTTTAAACTGGATATTATTGTGGATAGTACACATAGCTCTAACCATAAAACCTAACCCTGAGCTAAAACAACCCATAACCTAACCATAACCATGAATGAACCTTCACTTAGTGGCCTAAAACTCTATAAAGTATAATGGTATATGGACCCTTTTTTGAGTGGCATTCTTTCAACTTTGACTTTATCTTTGGTAGTAAATAATGAATTTGAAAGTGCCAGCAATTTGAAATGTAAAGGATACAATGTAAGTCTATATTTCTAATGTCAAATTTATTCAATTATTGCTCGGACTTCTTCAAAACTCTTACCATTTTGTTGGAATGTTCAAAGTTCTTCAAGAACTGCACACTGAATGTTGTTGAGCCTAGAAACAACCGTTGCTATGGGTAAGTTAGATTGGTGTGACACAATATTTTGATATATTTTTTGCGATTAAATCGAATCAAAATAACACAATTTATTGATATTTAGACGAATACAAATTTAAATGTTATTATCAATCTTAGAAATTATTAGTTTTTGAAAAATTCAAACAATTCTAATGAGAACATTTAAAAACACCCCTATGGTATTTTGTTGATTCGTCTATTCTCTTCGGTATCACAGTTTACCAAGATTTTGAGTTTTAAAATTTTATATTCTATTTTCATGTTTTAAAAACCCTATTTCAGTAAGAACGTAAATAGTCTAATAAAACAATAACACATTTTTTTATTATTATTTAGAGCCGAATAGTTCTTACAATTTTATCAACTTCCGGTATCGGTTTGTTGACGTTTTATGTTTTGCAGATTTAAAACATCATCCAACTTCATCGAAGTCGATTCGAAACATTAGCAGATTCTAACAAAAAATTATGTATCCTTATCTACTAATTTATATTTTGGTTCATGTTTTACAGATTACAAAGTTGATCATGACTTAGAAAATCAAATAAGCCGACTCCGATGGCAAAAGTTGTCAACCGCTTTAAACGGTCTCCCTTTTCTCCACAAAGGATTATAACTACTCCCAATTGTTTGAAGTTGATCAAACCATGAGAAATACATTTGCCATATTTATCGTGCAGAAATAGATACATTGATTGATTGAATAATGAAAAAAGTAATGGATTTGGTGTTCCCAGCACAAATTTTATATTCCCAAGGCAAAGAACTCAGAAGTGTTATGACAGAAAAGCCTAGCCTATGCTGTCATAAAACTTTCTAGAACTCTGACTCAAAAATCAACCAATCTAAATACTGGATTTAGTCAAATTAGTGTTTCGTTCACAAATTTTGTACTCCCGAGTATTGTGTAAAGTTTTATGAGAGGTCCCAGGGCTCTTGTATCGGGTACATGTATGTTTGCCCTAGGTCCGTTTGCCCGTGGAGTCTGTTAGCCCTACTAAAAAATGATTAATGTTCAGGGCATTGAAGTTGTTTAAACTTATTCAGATATTTCTATGGGATATATTCTTGAAATTTATGGAAAGATTTAAAATTTTATGGCTTGTTTATTATCATTAATTGTTCAATGACAAAATAATTCGGATCACTGATTAGTGTGATACTTGTCTTTTGATGGACTTATAATAAACACAAACGTTTTGTTTTAATAAAATATTCAGCTTGATATCAATAAAAACAATGGTGTACAAACTGTAAATCATGAAACGGATTTACAAGTTTATTTATTATTATACTATGTATGATACTAGTCTCAGTTATCCTGCATACATTCGTGATTGACTGAAGACAATTATTTTGTTAACAAATATCAATAAAGATAAATACCTTGATTGTATTCCAGTATTCTACTCTGCAAATGAAAGGGAAAATGATAAATCGATTGTGGCAATATAAATATTCCCGTCAATTTTTCAACAAACTTCAACATTTTTTTCCTTCAAATTATACAACTAGACAACAATTAGAAAAAAATAAAATCAGGGCTAATGAACCCTTGGCGAACAGGTATCAGGGGCCAGGGCGAACAGGTACTAGGGCATACATGAATCAGGGCGAATGGAACCTGATTCCGGGGCTCTAGAGACCTGAAAATACACAAATGGGGCCTAAATTAAAATATTGTTTGTTTGCCCTTTTCCGACCCTATGTTTTGAAACAGGGTAGGTAGGTAGGTAAAATATTTTATTTTTTTCCCCAAAAAAATAACTTGGCTCGGTAGACGGTATATTATTTGTCATGGGTAGGCAGGTAGGTATTATATTTTATTTTATGGATACAAACTCTGCATAATGTCATTTGTGTCCGTTTTTTTTTGCAAATAAGTTTTCTGGGACTATAAGTTTAAAAAAAAATATCACGTAGAATGTGAAGCTAATTCATATGCACAGTACTATTTTGTTTTAAAATATATAAATATAGAGCTGTGCCGCATATCTTCAACATTTATATGCCTGGAACTTTGAAGAGTTTGAACTTGCACTTATATTCTGTACTACGTACCTTGTATGCTTACCTTAAGATTTTCTGTTAAAGATGACTTTGTACTGATAAGATATGTCCGGACAGACATACGGGTGCAAGTCAAATCGGCACCCATAGAAAAAGTCAAATCGGCACCTATTTAAAGTCAATTCGGCATCCAATATTATTTGATATAATATATGGGACTGGGACTATTATGCTAAGTTAGTAATTTAAGTATACAAGCATAATAGTCTATTTTGGGGGTTGGATTTTACATGTTAAAAAGCATCACACAGTAAAACATACAAAAGTTAAGCATTTAAAGTTTTCTCAACATTATGTGACTGATGTTTTGATAAATTTTCTAAAAGATTCAATTAATTAATAACTTTAATCAAGTACATAGTGAAAACACAACGTAACACAGGCTTTTGTTTCGCATATTTCTGTCATATTTTCACAACTATATGATACAATCTCATAGTGAGAATTAATACAAAAACATTATTAAGACCACAAAAAGACTTTTTATGGATATACATGTTTGTGGTATCAGGAGAAAATTAAAAGTAGAATTTAAACCATTAGGTATCCTCATTTCTATTGTGAGGACAAGGATAATAGCACGAAATGTTAGGTTAAAGCAGAGACATATATATGTCTCTGGTTAAAATATATAAATTTGAATTTAAAGATTGAACTAGAACATTTTTAAAGATTAACTTGTATCACCTGGTGTAAGAAAATGTGTGTCGAAGTAACATTTTGTACACAACATATATATTAAACAAATTTAACATGGGTGCCGAATTGACTACATCAAGTGCTGATTTAACCAGGTGCCAATTTAACTAGGTGCCGATTTGACCAAGTGCCGATTTAACCAGGTGCCGATTTGACTAGAATTCCGACATACATAACAAGTAGAAAAAGTCCCTAGTGTTAAAAAACATTGTGTGTGCCTTTGTTTCCAATAAAAATGCTACAAGACTTAAAACTCTGACAATTGTCACGTATTTTACAATACAATACAATATTTTATTCGCACAAACACATTTACATTAAATGGTTATGGCATACAAAATTAAGACAATAAACTTACAATAGTTAAATTGATTACAATTATATTAGAGTGACAGTGGTATTCACAGCAAAGAAGAAAAAAGGCTATAAATATCAACAGTTAACACATTATTAATGTTCATGAACAATTGAAAAAAGAACACAAACAAAAATTAGGTTGGCATTGCATATTAAAAGAAATACAAGTTATACAGATATTCTTAATAAAAGACAATCATTAATATACTTTATGGTGATTTTTATAATGACTGGTAGACTGCTATTTAAAAGTACAGTCAAATGCTTAAGTGTTATAGTGGACTGCAATTTAATAAAATTGAAATTAAGATTTTTATTAATATTTTGTATATAGGTATCCCTTAATGATGTATAGCATGGACAGATTGAGAAGAAATGGTATTCATCCTCAATTTCTTGTCTGTTACAGGATAAGCAAATGCGTTTACTTCTTTCAATGTTGGTATAACGCCCTCTTTCAATTGCTAGGGAATGTGCACTTAGTTTAAATTTACTGAAAACTGATCGGTCAGTTTTGAATTTACATATATCAATATATGGGGGCCTTTTTCTAATTCTTTTAGTATGACAAAAGAAATTTAATTTTTCACATTTATTGATAGAACAATTTATAATTTGATAAGCCTGGTCATAGATTCTTTGTTGGATACTATTTATGTGATATTTTAAATTAAAAGTATCAAAAGTGAGATGACCAAAACCTAATTTATTTAACCAGTCTTTTACAATGTTAACCCATTTACTTGTTTTCTCTACATTATTAAATATTTTATGGACTAAAGTGTTAGGCGAGTTTACAATATGGTTTAGAAATTTTATAGCTGAAAGCTGAATTTTAAAGTACAAAGGGATTCTGTTTGTCTCAGTTAAACAGGCTACATTTGTTGTTTTGCACTGTACACCTAAAATTTCTTTAATAAATTTAATATGTAAATGTTCAAATGGATCTGAATCTTTGAACACTTGGCTTACACCCCAAACTTCACTCCCATAAAGAGTTATTGGAACAACTAAAGTATCAAATAATTTTTCAAGCATACTGCAGGAATTATCTAAAGAGACTGTTTTTTTAATTTTAAACCAAGCCTTTCTCCCTTTTTCCATAAGATTTTTTTTTGAATGACTTAAACTTCCTGAACAATTTATAGTTATTCCAAGGTAACAAATAGATTTAACAGTCTCAAGATGTTCTTTTTCTACTTTAAAATAATTACAGTGAGATTTTCCATTAGAATTGAATATTATAATTTTTGATTTTTGTTTGTTAACATCAAGTTTCCATAGGGAACAAATGCATTTATAAATGATCTGTATGGACAACTTGGCGATTTTACTGCCAGATATTCTCCACTTTACAGGGTTTTGTCACTTTTGATTCAAATCAGATATAAATAATAAAGCGGCATCGTTAACATAATCATCTCGATCTGCGGATCACAAAAGGCCATCCCTACAAAGAATACACCACGTGTCCGTTCACAAATTAGTTTGTACACACGTTGATAATTTTGTATCAAACGAACTTATTTGTAAATGAACCCTGCTCTTTAATTATAAAGGTACAGAGTAGCGTAGGTCATATCATGATTTCATGAAGCGTTCACATGCTGAACATCGATTTCAAACAAATGCTTTGAAACTTCAAATGCAAGTGTTCATGTCAAACGCTCAGGTAATACCAAACGGACTGGACCTTATACGTTAAAGATAAAACCCGAGAATTCCGGATAAAATAGTTTTGAGCGGGAAATACAAATATAAGATTTTTGGTAGGAACGAAAAAATAAAATAAAATAAAATCGTGCTGGTAAATACAAATAAAAGATTTTCAGGCGCAACGAATTTATAGGGTCGGTCGGTAAAGGGCAAACAATCAATATTTTAATTTAAGCCTGGGCATGGAACAAATCTAGGTTTACAGATGAAAAACCTGAATCTGAGAGAATTTTTTTTCTTTCAAGTTTCTAAGAATGACTAGAATCCTGCTCCCCCAAGTCCAACATATATTACTTTTGTATTTACGGTTTTCCAACCCTACTTCCATTTCCGACATTACCCATTTGGGATTCCTTCTTTACTCAATATTATAATTTGTTTAAACATGTAAAATGTGAATTCCAAATAATGCATATTGTTAACATGTATCAGCATTGATCAAGAATGTACATGATGTAAGAACCAGAATGAAAAAAGAACACGTATGGCAGGTCTACGACTAGCGTCAAATATACAAAGCATATTTTTTTGTATTTTTGCCTGAAACTAGTATGAATTAAATATGATTTACTTCTAGTCATTCCTAATTTCCTTAACAGTTTATTCAGATAATTAAAGAAAGATGGCGGTTCCAGCTAAGATTGTTCTGAAGAGTACCACTAAGATGTCTTTGAATGATAGGTGAGGAGATGGAGGAGAAGCATGTTGCTGGCAGAGATTGCCAGAAAAAGTTGGAAGGAAAGAAATTTAGAGAGAATTTTTACTCTCTATCTGTCATTTCTCTAATGACCAAAGGTCATTTCTATTGACCAAAGGTCATTTCTATTGGCCAAAGGTCATATCTATTGACCAGAAGTCTTCTCTGTGGCTAGATGCCTTCTTTCAAGGCTAGTGCAAAAGAGAATGACAACAAAAAGCTATGCAAGCCAATATGAAAAAATGCCACTTCACAAATGTGCAATTGGGCTCAAAACCTGATTTTGCCACTTAATATGTTATATGAATCAGATTGCATGCTTGCATGCTAGTCTAACAATACACATGTTTTACATGTATGGTTATAAGTAACATGTTCTATCCTGTTGGCCACAGGTGAAAAAGGACAACTAGAGTCAAAGAGGCTGAAATTTGACAAGTGGCAAAACAGAAAGAGTTGCAATACATTGCAATAAGTCTTAAGAGAAGCAATAGTTAACCACAAGCACAGAGCAGTGCCATTGGATCATGTGGATAGCAAAATAACAAAAATCCAGTTACTATACTGAACTTTTCTATGCATGCATGTACAACATTGTACAAGACTATATTTTCTAGATTTGAAAAAGCTTCACTTTAAAGATATTTTCTTGCATGTTTTTTTGCTAAAAGTTAATGTCATATATTAAAGTAATAATGTTAAGACAAATCTGATTTCCTATTTTAAACTCATATAAAGTATAGTCGAAAGCAATAATTAAACGACTTTTCCTTAAATTCAGTTTGAATTTGTTTTTCTTATGTTTAAATAATTTGACAATTAATTTTGAATTGTATTTTTAGACAAAGTGTTAAGTGTAGTATGGTGTCAAACAGTCAAAGAGAAAATAATTTTAATATTTAAATTTGAATTATTGATTGAAAATTATCAAACAGTTTTATGAAAATACTTTTCTTCTGAAGGGGAAATTACTCTTTTCTTTGAAATTTTTCTAGAGTCATTAATTTCATGCAATGGTCACATTGATTTTCTTTCAAACCTATGGGATCAATCATGGCTACTTTATTTCTTCAAAGTCATTGTAAGTTCTATCCAATAACTTCTCTATTGGTGAAATTTAAGTTCCTGTTTTCTGTCACATCATTCTGTTATCACATGACCTTTCACATGATACATGTATCTGCAGATTTGATGTCAAAATTATACATGTGCAGTTCATGTTTGGTCTAATTTGATGTTTTATCTTATATTATGCACTTTACCTATCTCTTGCCAGTTGGGCATCTTGTTAAGTTGAGATGATTTCTAGCAATTTGTATCTCAAGATCATTTCGTGTGACACAGTCTCTAACATTATAATCAAAAGTGGGTCTGCAAGCTGGGCACGATGGGCAAGTCACATTTTAACCAAAGTCTTGTGTCATGAGATCTGCCATTCTGGTAATGAGTTGTATTAAATGACTTTCTGATGATGAGCTTTGTGTCTGATGCTCATACTTTGTAAAGAGTTGTATGTCACAAAATTTTGCCTGTGACATGATTTGATTCACATGACATTTTCTGATGGTCTTTTGTCATCAGATATCTTTAAAACTGCTCTCTTGATTTATCATTATTGTTCAAAGTTGTTTTCAATTTCAGTTCGTGTAGGTATTCTTATTTCTATACTTCATATTGTTAGTGGATCTTGAGTCATACTTTTTCATTATTGCTGTTTTCAAACATTTTAGAATTGTGTATGGTTCAACTCCAGGCCAAGACAAGCTGTTCTTTGACCTATGATTGATAACTTTTTATACTTTGAGACTTGGATGGAGAGTTGTCTCATTTGCACACATACCACATCTTATTTATATTAACCTCAACTACAGACTTAATGACAGTTTATTTTTTTTCAATCAGACAAAGGCGTCACAGGATTAATTGAAGCAAACTTTGGGGAAATTATGACATATGATTATAAGCCTAAAAGTCTGGGAAATATTGTTTCGATATAAAAAAAAAAATGATTTTCACTATAAATTTAAAGTCCTGTTTAACTTTTTGGTAATGAATTACTGATCACTTTTTGTAATTTGTCAATTAATCAAAAGAATATGATTTGGTAGATTCTGTCACAATTTTTTTATTGGATAAGTTTTAAGTGTTACAACTCTGGTATTTGGCAAACATTTTAGAAGAAATGCTCACAAAGTTTCTATTTCTGCAGCCAATTTATGTGGTTGGTCAAGTCATTGGGATTGTTCTTGCGTCATTGTACGTAGCCTGATCAATGTTCAAGACCTTCAATGTATGCAGCTGTTTTCATTTATATGTGCCTTTCAAAAAAATGTTACCGCCAACTGCGTTTAAAGTTATAATTTCTAAAACACAGTCAGTTATTTTTTGACACAGTTAGTAACATACATTGTATTAGAGGAAAAACAGGAAACTAGTGTACAATGATTTATGATATTAATATTGATGATATGTTTTTATAGTCATGACAATGTTTCAAAAATTCTAATGCCTGATCATGATCCAGTTTCTGTATGCAGTCTTCATGGTGAGTGACAGCCCTGGCAGCCCAGGTTAGTAGAATTGCTCTCGGGCCTGTAAAAATTATATCTACAGGCCAACAGAATATAACTAAAAAAAATAAAAATTGAGCTCCGGGCCTGTAGATTTTATACTTCATCATGAAAACTGTGTATGGTGTCAGTATGTAGAAGTTCCCAAAAGTGTCTTTTTGTGGTTCTTACATTGGTTGTTTTATTTATCCTAAAATTAACAAGTCTTCCGGCTCTTTGAAAAAGGTATTGAAAGAGATTTGTCTACCTCTTTGCACCATGTGGTATTGAAAGAGATTTGTCTACCTCTTTGCACCATGAGGTATTGAAAGAGATTTGTCTACCTCTTTGCACCATGAGGTATTGAAAGAGATTTGTCTACCTCTTTGCACCATGAGGTATTGAAAGAGATTTGTCTACCTCTTTGCACCATGAGGTATTGAAAGAGATTTGTCTACCTCTTTGCACCATGAGGTACTGAAAGAGATTTGTCTACCTCTTTGCACCATGAGGTACTGAAAGAGATTTGTCTACCTCTTTGCACCATGAGGTACTGAAAGAGATTTGTCTACCTCTTTGCACCATGAGGTACTGAAAGAGATTTGTCTACCTCTTTGCACCATGAGGTATTGAAAGAGATTTGTCTACCTCTTTGCACCATGAGGTACTGAAAGAGATTTGTCTACCTCTTTGCACCATGAGGTACTGAAAGAGATTTGTCTACCTCTTTGCACCATGAGGTACTGAAAGAGATTTGTCTACCTCTTTGCACCATGAGGTACTGAAAGAGATTTGTCTACCTCTTTGCACCATGAGGTACTGAAAGAGATTTGTCTACCTCTTTGCACCATGAGGTACTGAAAGAGATTTGTCTACCTCTTTGCACCATGAGGTACTGAAAGAGATTTGTCTACCTCTTTGCACCATGAGGTACTGAAAGAGATTTGTCTACCTCTTTGCACCATGAGGTATTGAAAGAGATTTGTCTACCTCTTTTTGAAAGAGATTTGTCTACCTCTTTGCACCATGAGGTACTGAAAGAGATTTGTCTACCTCTTTGCACCATGAGGTACTGAAAGAGATTTGTCTACCTCTTTGCACCATGAGGTATTGAAAGAGATTTGTCTACCTCTTTGCACCATGAGGTATTGAAAGAGATTTGTCTACCTCTTTGCACCATGAGGTATTGAAAGAGATTTGTCTACCTCTTTGCACCATGAGGTATTGAAAGAGATTTGTCTACCTCTTTGCACCATGAGGTATTGAAAGAGATTTGTCTACCTCTTTGCACCATGAGGTATTGAAAGAGATTTGTCTACCTCTTTGCACCATGAGGTACTGAAAGAGATTTGTCTACCTCTTTGCACCATGAGGTACTGAAAGAGATTTGTCTACCTCTTTGCACCATGAGGTACTGAAAGAGATTTGTCTACCTCTTTGCACCATGAGGTATTGAAAGAGATTTGTCTACCTCTTTGCACCATGAGGTACTGAAAGAGATTTGTCTACCTCTTTGCACCATGAGTGATCTATAGCTATATCTTTGACATGAACTGCTTACCCTTTTTGTCCCTTATTTTGCCTAGAGTAATCCTTTAGTTTGTATTGAGTTGTTTGTATTCTTTGACCATCATGACCATTGCAGTTGAATATCTTTTCTTTTTGTCAGTTTGTTTTCTTGTATGCATTACTGTCAGTTTTTTCTAGTGTGGATTTAAGTTTCTGCTTTAAAACTTTGAAATCTTCAAACATTTCCTTCATTCAGAAGTTGCATGTCAAAAAAACAGCCAAACAATGACATACATGTATGTACACAAAATGGCAGCATAACTTTAAATAACATTTCTTTCCTTCGTCCAACCAAAGATTTTCCACGATTCAAGCCACAGTGAGGCAACCAGCTCAGCAAGCCAGCGTGTCAAACATCCGGGCAAAGATGGCAGCCCAGCACCAGGCAACGGCAGCCAACAAGAGACTGGCCATGCAGATGGCAAACAGGCCAAGTGTACAGGCAGCATTGAAAATCAAAAAGGTAAAAAAACTTATTACTATGACTGTTTCTGAATTAGAATTTGCACAAAGTGCAACGAAACCGTGTTGTAATGGACAGTAAGACTATTAAGCTGCAATGCATTCTATTTATTTGTGAGATTAAATATAACAATGATTATAGTGAGGTTCACATTAATATAGATTTTATGCATCACATGTTGAGATAAAGAGTAGCTACCTAATTGAATAAATGCTATATAGATTCTTCCATTCATCAACTGACTAGGAATATCCCAAATAAATACTGTGCCTGCTTAAACCTTGTCTTGGGACAAGAATTGTAAGCAGATTTATCTTGAAAATCTGAAAAATACTATGATTATAATTGCAAAGGAAATATACTTGTCATGCTTGTAGAAAACTTGTAAATGTCCAACACCCAATTTGTTAAAAATTAAAAATTTATTATTACATTTTCAGAAGTCATTGAAGCAAAGACTAGGTTTTGGAAACACCAGTGTCAAGTCTCGTTTGACCCTAGGTGGTCGTGGTGGTGGAGCAATTGTCAGAGGTGGAAGAGGTCAAGGCAGGTTGATGAGAGGTAGAGGTCAAATGAGAGGCAGAGGTCGTGGAGGAAGAGGAGGAAGTGGAAGTACCCCAGGATCTCCAACAGGCAATCAGATGGTACGTGGAGGAAATAGAGGTCAACGTGGTGGGTTTGTCCAGAGAGGTAGAGGTCAACGAGGTGGATTTGTCCAGAGAGGTGGAGGTCAGCAGGGTGGGTTTGTACAGAGAGGTGGTGGTGGAGGTGGCAGAGGAGAAAACAGAGGAAGAAGAGGAGGGATGCAGAGAGGGAGAGGTAACTTAAATTAATAGAAATTTGTGACCAATGAATTATAATGAGTCTACAGTTTGTTTTTTCCATAAAATAGTTCATTATTTTCTGTGAAAAAAGCAAAAGATACCAAAATGTCATTCAAACTCGAAAGGTGATAATAAACTAACAACTAAAAAAAAATCAGAGGATAAACAAAAGTATACAAAACACAACATAGAAAACCTAAGACTGAACTATGTATGATCAACATGACCCCAACATTAAGCCACTGGGTGATCTCTAATAGAACAACAAAAACAGTAACACTAGTCCCAAAATAGAAGATTAAATAGAGCTGTGTTGTTTATATGTTGTTTTTATATTTTAAGAATTAGTTCAATTGACATTTACATATTTTTCAGGATTTCAAGGTGGTAACAGAGGAGGAAGAGGACAAACACAGGGTTTCCGTGGTAACAGAGGATCTGGAGGGTTCAGGTAAACAAACACTGATCACAGATATTTTTTTGAAAGAAAAAAGACCACATATGAAGATTAAATTTATTTTAGCAATTACTAGTCCAGATTTAAAAAAAAACATTTTACAATTTTTTTCCTTTGTTTTTGTTTTAGTCAGAACCATAGGAGTCCTCTATTTGTTATATATTGATTGACCAATTGAGTAAATAGTTGACAGAATTTTACAAGCAGATCTATTATTGTGGATTCATTATTATTCGTTGAATACTCATTTTTGTGGGTACAGTACTAGTTGAACTACAGATTAAAATTAAAATGCTAAACGAATAACAGATTTTCTATAGTATGCAAAAATTTGCAAAACCACAAAATCAAATACATGTATTCACAAATTTTAAAGTTTTTCTTAATCCAATCCATGAAAGAGTAAAATGAATCCACAGTATACAGTGATATTTTTAAGCTGAATTTTTTTTTTAATAACCTGTGGCTTGTGATCATGAACAAAAGTTTCAGAGTTTGATTTTCCAAAATGTATTATATGTATATGTTTATATTGGTTTCTAGAGGTCAGGAACGTGGTCGAGGAGGTTTCCAGCGAGGAAACTTTAGAGGCAATCGACAGTAAGATGGCATGGTTTAGTTACTTCAATCTCCAAACATAAATATGCTTATTTTCTTTTTATCCTGCTTAGGCCATGTACATTTTTTTACCTGATTTTTATGTACTTTGTTTGCAAATTAGATACCTAATGGAGCTAGTTTTTTTTTTTTCACCTTATAAATGCCTGGTTTTAGGGTTTGTCTAAGATATCCTATAAACTTTATCTGTTGTAAAAATGGTGATTAGTCTAATATTTAAGAAAAAGATTAAATATTTGATCTGTAATACAAACCCCCACCCCAACGCATATATATAAAAAAGAGTAAAAAAAATATGCTTTTTGGGTTGGTTATTTTACAAGCTACTTCTCTTATTTGATATATGTGATATAACAAAGACATAAAAGCAAAATGTGCTGGCAGAATTTAAAAAAGAAATTAACAAAAAAATCAATTGTTTGTTTGTAAAATAACAAAAATAATGAACTCCAAAATTCAAAACTCAAATGATAAAACCTATTTGTATCCATTTAGTACATGCTCATATTTAAAGCCATGTCATGAAAGAGAAATAAAATATTGGTCTCATGATTTGTAAATGCACCTTCAATCTATTAAAATTTTCACGGGTAAGTGGTTTTGGCACACACCTCACCTTTACATTCTATGTATTGCTTTAATGTATTTTTAGGTGGTATGGGAGTCTAAAATAAAAATGATAGAATTTGTTCATACTTTGCCAAAATGTAGTATCTATTGATACATGCTCAAAAATATTATGAAAATGATAGGTCACTGAGCATTTTCTCAAGCTACAGGTTGTGGCAAAATGACACATTTAGTATGGATTATACAGCAAAAAACACAATTTTGTGAATAAAAAACAAATAAAATGATAGAATTGTAAAATAAATTAGGAAAAGATAGCTTTCAGACAATGCTTTGAGAATATCAAAAGATAAGATAGGGTCATCGTACATTTTTTCCGTCTAAAGACAAAATGGAAAAATTTCATGAAGATTCCTTTAGACAATGCACTGTTTTAGAGTTTCCTCCCCTTAAAATGCCAATTTTCAAATATTTAAAAACAACCTAAAATAATCATTATTTGTAAAAATATTAATATTTATAAGTTATATTCTTATAAATCAGTTCTTTTAAATGATAATTCACATTAAATATCTGCATTCCCACATCAAATTTTGCTAACTTGATAAAAAATATGTACCTTAGATTTTCTGTTTTTCACAATCCAAGATGGCGTAAGACACCCATACCACCTTAAATTGCTTCAAATTGATATGACTGAAATCACCTAATAACAAAACTAAGGACATTAAAAAACACAAAGTTTTCAGTTTCACCCTTTCTGTAAAACAATTTATAATCTTGGAGATTGAAGTTTTAATACTGTAGTTTGCCTAGACTGTATCAATATATACTTTTACATTAGCACCTTGTAGTGGTTTTGTTTTTGTGTTACTTATTTTGATTTTTATAACAGATGTGTGTAAAGGGTCTAAAGATGGTCATATTTTTTAATTTTTAATTATTTTTTTTTATATAGATTGGACCTTGGTTTTCCTGTTTGAATGGTTTTACGCTAGTTATTTTGGGGCCCTTTATAGCTTGTTGTTCAGTGTGAGCCAAGGCTCTGTGTTGAAGGCCGTACATTATTATTATTATTATACAATATTTATATAGCGCATTATATAATTTGAAAAATTACCCTAAACGCTTAACATGAGTAAACAAAAAATAAGATACATTAGGTAAATTCAAAATATACAATCACATAAATACAATTTCTGAGCAGTGGCGTGTAAAATGAAAACATTGATTGTCGATTAAATAGAATAATATAAAAGAATGTACAACCCACAAAAAAAATATCAAAAATTTTAAATTAATCAAAATGAAAGAAAAGTAAAAAGTTTCCAAAAAATAAAAATGAGTTAAGAAAATAAAATTTCCATGAATATGACCCATAATGGTTTACCTTCTTTTATAGATTGTTATTTGGATGGAGAGTTGTCTCATTGGCACTCACACCACATCTTCCTATATCTATATACAAAGCACTTGTATCTTATTCCCCTTTTCAGAATCTAAAGGACGATGGGAAATCTCATCAATCATACACAAAAATGAAAATTAAGTCATTTGTTTAGAATGTTAAACACCAATCACAAAGCTTTGGTTAATGTTAATGTTTGTGTCATTTTGGTCTTTTGTGGATAGTTGTCTCATTGGCAATCATACCACATCTTCTGTTTTATATTTGGTGTTTGGTGTATGCTATGAATTCAAAAACGGCAAATTCAAATAGAGAAATTATAAAGATTCATAACTTTGTTATAAATGAAGTCAGCATGTCATTTTGTTTGTCATTCTAGATGTGGCTTCCTCAACCCAGCCACCAAATTTGTCAAAGAATGCTGAAAATGGCAATTATCACCAAAAAATCAAATCTTTTTTGGGGTATTTAGACTTTTGGGCATTTGTTAGAGAAAAAGATGCTGAAGGCTAATCTGTAAACTAAACATCCTTCTAAATTATTATTTTATTTGGTTGCCAGTTTGAATTATGTTGCTTGATTTTCTTAGATTTAGCATTTTTGTTCATTTCAAAGATAACAATTAAATTAGTAGAGTTTTATTGCTTTGAGAAAAGTGTTACTGTTAACATAAGCAATCTGTTTTCAAAGTATTACACTTGAAGCTTCCTTTTACAGACTAAATGTCCTACCTTTTGTAAATTTTTTAGCTTATTGAAACAGATTTTTAGTTTGAAATAGATTGTTACATACCTCCGATTAAACCAGTATAACTCTGTCTTAGTTAGACCAGGGTTTTGATGTTCAATTAACAATTATTATTGAACTTTTCCTTATACAATTGTTCAAAATACATGTTGTCAGTTTTCTGTTTACAGTTCTGGTGTAGGCTTGTTTCTGGTTAACAGTGTTCTCACTATGGACTCTAGAAAATCTGTCTGGACTCAAAATTTTGAAAACTTATGAATCCCAAAATGAATAAAATAATGAAAATTTGCTGTAATTTTGACATTGAGACTGGATCACCAAATTACTGTGGATTCATTATAAATCTTTGGATACCAATTTTCTTGTTTCATGGATACAGGTGAACCAAATTTGTTTAAATGTTCAAAGAAATACATACTTCTATAAAGTTTCATCCAGACTGGATCTTGTATCTACAAAATGCTAGGTTTTCACAGTCCACAAAAATTTGGTACCCACAAAAATAAATGAATCCACAGTATATCATCATTTTATAACAACTAATTTATTAAAAATTGATGCCATTTCATGATTTATTTTTACATGGAGACTGAATTACTTAATTATATACTAAAATTTTATCTGCCCTCTATTCATGGCTTAAAATTCTGAGTCCCTGGACTCAACTTGAATAGTCCTTATAGAGAACCCTAGGGTAACACAAGAGTTTAAAATGAACCACAATGCATGTTATTAATGTGTTATCGTTTCCTCCCGAGGGTATCACCAGCCCAGTAGTCAGCACTACGGTGTTGACATGAATATTAATTATATGGTCATTTTTATAAGTTTTCTGTTTACAAAATTTTCAATATCGAAAAACTAAGGATATTCTTACCCCAGGAGTAGATTACCTTATCTGTATTTGGCACAACTTTTTGGAATTTTGGGTCCTCAATGCTTTTCAACTTCGTATTTGTTTGGCTTTTGAACTATATTTTGATCTGATCGTCACTGATGAATCTTATGTAGACGAAACGTGCGTCTGGAGTATAAAATTAATAATCCTGGTACTTTTGATAACTATTATCAGATCTTTTATCATCCCTCTTGTTTTACAGGGCCAGAGGTGCTGGCAACAACAGAGGTCGAGGTGGGTTCAGAGGTGGTAGAGGAGGTCAGAGAGGTCGTGGAGGTCAAAGTCCAATATCAAAAGAGGAACTAGACAACCAGTTGGAAGCGTACATGAGCAAGACAAAAAGCAGCTTGGATGCGGATCTGGATTCGTACATGCAACAAAATTGATGACGGAAGAAACTATAAAAAGAAGGTTGCGTTGACGAATGGCGAAGACATGGAAGAATTAGACTTGATTGAAAATTAGCGTCGTTTGACTTAAACTACACCACGTTTCAGTGCTATTTTGTAATTGGGCTTTGATTACTGAAATTCATTGAAGAATCTGATTGGCAGTAAGACATATTAGTAATTATTGATTAATTACCCAGGGTATTTAAAAGTCGACCTAGAGAATTTCAAGGAGTAGATATTAGAAATGATATGGAAAAACATTGGGACATGGGTTAAAACTCTTAATTTTAACTGGTTTGCTTAAGGTGATAGAGATTAGATATATATTATTCTTTGTATACCTGCATTAGTCTGTTTAATAGAGACATTTTGAATGAATATTTTGCCATAAAGAGTCTATTATTTGAATTTTGAGTTATAAAATAATTTATGTATTCTTGTGAACCTTAGTCAATGTTAGTTTAACGTAGTCAAAAGGAAAAGGAATGGGTGGAGAGAATAGAATTTATATTATATTGTGGGATATCAGTTTTTGTGGAAACAGGTGAACCATGATTTTAAATGTTTAAAAAATAACAAATTATATATAAGCTTTCATGCAGACTTTTTGCAAAACATCGAAATCCAATATCAATAAAAAGGCTAGTTTTCCTGAAAAGATGAAATTTGATACCCATGAAAACATGTTTCCACAAATTAAGTAGCAAACCACAATTTGCAAAGTATTTTTAGAAACTTCTTTTTTTTCAATGTATGTAGCCTGTTTCTATTGAGAAATGTTATATAATGTTGTTGTGTTAAATTTGTATTTTCTTATAAACATTTAACAAATAGTAAATTTATATGATAAATGGCAGGCCTCTTTTTGTTGAAGTAGAAATTATAATGAAAAATCTTATTATTTTTGACTTAAATTTTATATTCATATTTTTTTCGTTAGACATTATACATTTCATGCAAAAGTATTCAGCAATTCTATCATTCATGCATGTGCATTCTTTAAACTGATTATTTTTATTTGAAAATTTTAATGTTCTAGTCATAATGTATAAATATATGAACGCTAGAGAAATATGTTTAGAATGGCCTTCTAAAACTATTGCTTGCATTTGATTTCCTATGAAATACTCATGTTATATAGATATATTTAATTAATATTTTCATGTCTGTTATTTTTCATGGGTTGAATCTAGAATTTGTTTTGAACATTGCATGTAGTCTCCATTCAACTTGCCTAAAAGGAACAAAAGAAAGGCCATCAACAGGGGCGGATCCAGCCATTTTAAAAAGGGGTGGTGGTTCCAACCATATGTCCCCATTCAAATGCATTGATCGTCCAAAAGAGGTGGGGGGTTCCAACCCTCTGGATCTGCCACTGATCAACATTGTTCATTCTCTTTAACAAATTGTCGATGAAGGTTTGATCTTTTCAAGTAAATGTTCTGCTATTCATGATAATGAAGAGCATTTTTGTTAAAAGTGTAGGAAATCATTTAAATCATGTAATCATTGTTAAATTTTTGTTTTCATCTTTTTATGTTTGTTTTTTTGTTTTTTTAAAAGAAAATAACCATTTTTGTGTGTCTTTTGTTGCTCTGTGATTTTTGGAGACAATGTTTAACTTTATGTTCGAAAAGGAGCAAATGGGAAGTGTTTCAGTTATTAAATAATTGAAATGTTTGCAAATCTATAAAAATGACGTACTTATTAAAAGTAATAAAATGCTTTAACATGATTATTGTTTAAAAATATTTC